>NC_092825.1:27619258-27933008 GCF_039878825.1 Excalfactoria chinensis
CTGTACAGAACAAAGAGATCCCACATTTGCCCTGGCAAGGCTTGTGCTAGGGAGGTTGTCCTAATGCATCCTGAACTTGAGACTGTACTGTATCAAGTATGAAAAGTGGATGGATTGTGAAGGATTCTTTTGTCTGTTCTCTCTTTTTTTTCTTTTTTCTTTTTTTTTTTTTCTGTCTTTTTTTTTTTTTTTTTTTTTTTCATGGTTATAAGTGTCACTTGCAGACTCCTTTTAAAATACCCCTTCTCAGCCAAAGCTTTTTTGTTTGCAACCAAGCTTATACTCTCTGTTACTGGATTCATCGTGCCCTATTGCAATTATTTGCCTCACAGTGTTGAAACCAAGCACAGTTCTGCATTTTTATGAATGGTTCCCCTGTGAAACTCTAAAGATGCTTAACTCAGATGGATGGATGTAGTAGTTATCACTGTGCCATCTGCCCTAAAACTTGCAGTTTTCATGAGATGCCACTGCTGGGACATCTGGCACTAAAAATATGTTTTCTGCATCACCTCACAATTGAGGAGGATGCAGTAGTTGTTCAGCTCCACAGGAGATTCCTTAAAGCATCCCTCTGTTATCTAACAACTTCTGCAAAGAAAGTACGGCACTAAGATGGCCAGGGAATGAATAATGCTATTAGTGGAAGGCTGTGTTTTTGCTTTATGATTTAGTGTTGCTGGAAGGGAGTGGTGCTAGTGTGATGGATTGATTGATGTGTAGCCAGCCTGTCCTATATCCTATAAGTCAATAGTTGGTGTGATAGGACTAAAATGACTGTGTAATATGCTGTAAGTCAGCTCCTATTATCCAAAGGCTAAAAAACTACAAAATCAATTCACATCTATATTTCTTAGGCAAGTCTTCTGAAGTAGTTTCTGTATTACTTGAACCTACCACATATTGGAATTTCCTTCTTAATTCACAGAGTATTTTTCTCACCTAAAGTTGCACACAAAATAATGTATCTTGAGACTGAGCAGTTACAACAGACTTCTGCCGTTTGTCAGCTGCATCTTGATGTGTAGGTGTGAGATGTGCCATACTGAGAAAAAACTGTCCTTTCTCCATGGCTGGACAGACTGGAATCAGTGCTCCTTCATGCCAGGTAGTTTTTTTCCACTTCTGGCAAAAGCCATTGCATGAGCCTGTGTGCTTCTTTGTAGGAGGTGGAGCTGTGTCGCATTAGCAGCCAGGAGAAGCTGGGACTGACTGTCTGCTACAGAACCGATGATGAGGAAGACACAGGAATCTACGTCAGCGAGGTAAAAACACAGGCTGGGGAGGAGGGAACACGTCTGGGAATATGAGAGCAAGTACTCTGAGACGAGGCTGCAGAAACATCGGCCATCAGCCAGCATGTGTCACTTCCAATTCATTTAGATTATCAATTTAAATTGTGTTTCTCAAGTAGTGTAATTATTACTAGCATGCTTCTTTAATCCAAATGCTTTTAACTAAAACACCATAGTTAGGGAAATACAAAGCAGCCTGAGCATGGTCTGAATTTTGAAAGAAACCTGCCCTTATATGGGAAAGCAGGCAGAATTTCAAGAGAGAGACTACTCCACACCCTGTTTGCATTTCATTCTGTCACAGCCTCAGTAATCCTTATTTTATTGTGGCTTTTGTACAGTGATGACATCACAAACATACCACAGTTGAATGAAAGAATAGCCTGAGAGATGAACGTGTCAGAAATGCTGACCTCTCCTAATAATTTTTGTATTTTTATCAGTCAAGAAATAGAGTACTGGGTATTGAGATGAGCAGAATGCTGAGTTTTTCAGTTACTTACAAGGAAAACATGCCATCCTACACGTATCTTGAGATGTTTCACAATGTCAGTCCAGAAGACTTCCACACACATTAATTCCCTTTGGGTCTCCACTCATGTCCAAGATGGTTGTTTTCCTAGGTAAAGCAGAGAACTCTTGTGAGTCCAAGCTCACTAATGATTGTTCTAGTTTCCCAGATTGTCATTTTTATGTCTTGTTGTACCATGTTCTGGGTGAAGCTCATGGATGGAATTAATTGGTAGAGAGTTTTCTCCTGCTTAATAAACAAGGATTAAGAGGCCTGCTTCACTGGCCAGAAGCAGTGTCAAAGAAGCTGAAAAGCACAGACCTAGAACTAGTATAAGGAATTAACATAAGAATAAGTCTTCCAATGGTTGTATGGGTGCTGCTGCTAAAGTCTGACCTTGTGAAGAGAAGTAAAATGCAGGAGCCTTCTACTACACTCCAGAACTGTATATGAAATGTGCTGTTTTTCCTACATGGTAGAAATTTCGCAGACCTTTTTTTTAAGTGACTGCAATTATATTGTCTCTCATACTTGATTAAACATTTAAGAATTTTTTTTTCTATGAGAATGCATGAGAAGAAAATGGTATCTAACAGCTGCAGAGGATGTAATCTGCAAACAAATGCTAAACTCAAATGTTTTGTTTGAAAAAATAGCTTGTAGCACAATGAAGCAAAATAAATGATTCAAGATATCCATCGAATGCAAGGTGATAGATCGAATTGCCCTGCAATGAATAGTAGGTCATTGCTCAGGGATGAGCTATAGTGACTTTGATAAACTGTTAATGGAGCTCTAAACTTCTATTTAGGTTAAACTGACTTAAAATTAACTGGCTCAGACCAGAAACATTATACAGAACTTATGAGTGATCTATACAGAATAGATCCTTTGGGGTTTTTCACTGTTTCCTTGAGAACTGCAAAATTACAGAGAAAATAACAGCTTGATAACTGAAGCAATCATTTAGTAGTAAATATTTTCATGCAAGAAAAATAATCCTGCTTCTTTCCTAAAGACAGGCCCATTTGTATGGTGGTATCAATGGCTACAGAATCACTGCAGCCCTTAGTGAACTTCCAGAGCAGAGGATCTCTGTAGTTAATTCTTAGTGCTCTGACAACTGAAGGTTAATGCATGACAGTGGCAAAGAAAAGTATTAATCTGACAGTGATATGCTCCCGACCCTTTCAGTCTTTAGGTTTTTATCTGAAACAAGCTTATGCGATTATTTAATGAACTGTTGAGTTCATGGGGTTGTAAAGAAAGATTTAAATTGCTTCTGTACAGAGCAAAAAAAAAAAAAAAAGGCATGTTTTCAAATTCAGTAGCTGTGATTGGTTTCCAGTAAAAATATTTTAATGTTCAGTTACTGAATGCTGTCCTATGCAGGTTGATCCAAACAGCATCGCTGCCAGAGATGGACGGATCCGTGAAGGAGACCGCATTTTGCAAGTATGTGACAATAGCCTTATTCCTAAACTCTTTCTTCAAACATACAGAGCTGTCTTCTCCGTGGACTGTTAATGAGGGAAGGTAGTTCTCTTTGTTACTGTGATCGATGAGAAAATCCATGTCTGTCTGTTTTTTAACACAATAGCTGGGAGCTAAAGTGCGTGTACTGAAAAATGAGAATGACAAACTTGTTCTGGCTCATGCCCTTATATCCCGTGTATCTCATTGCTGTATTTATTAGCAAATCTCATTTTCCTTATGTTCATCTCAGTGTCAAATTTCAAATAGGGATCCAGAAAACATAAATACAGGTGTCAGAAAGTTGCTGATCATTCACTGATTGCATAAATTTGGATAAAAATCACTCAGGCTGAGCATTGATGGTAGGAGTTTTCATACAAAAGATATGTTGTCCATAATGGATGATCTTGAATGTACTTGAACAGGGTGTTCACTCAGTTTTTGTTAATATTTTCTTTTCTCTGCCAATAAAACAACACTGTTGGGGGTTCTTTGCTAATCTACCATCTCGGCATTTTTCTTCCCTTTGGTTTCAATCGATCTTCTCATTCAGAGATCTGCCCCTGCAACTGTCCTGCACATAGGTTTGTGCAATAAGTCTCAGCACCCATAGTCCAGATCTGGAGGAGGGAAGGCAGAGTGTGGATGGACAGGGGAATAGCTGGAATAGCAGTGGGTTTGTGTTTAGAACTGTTGGTGACAATTTTGAACTGATGACAAAATCAGAAAATAGCTACCAAAAGTCAGTCAGTTGGAAACTTCTCTATTATAGCATCTTAGATCTGGTTTCCAGTCTATTTCCCTTGTATTTTTATTTTTATTTTTATTTTTATTTTATTTTATTTTATTTTATTTTTTCCAGAAGTAGCTCCTGGTAATGACAGGTTGCTTTTCTGTAAACAGTTTTGGAATTGCCCTTCTTTAACGTTAGGTTTCTGGCTGTCACAAGTTCCTTCTCTCCAGTCTTCTTATTCCTGCAACTAGCATCTCTGTTGAAATCTGTAGTCATATTTCTCACCGTTGTATCAGCTTTGGAGTTGTAGCTAGTCTCCTGAGCACAAAAGGATGGGGCTGTGGGGCCACACTGCCAACTAGGAATAGGAGCGGAAAAGTCAGTGTGCTGTTTTCTGTGTCTTTTTATAAAATAACCATTGAAGGAAGTAAACAAAATATAGTGGTGTTTTTAACTTTAAAAAATCAGTAAAAAATCTTGTTCATTCAAGCAAGTAGAAACCATGTTCATTCTTCCTCTATACACTTTAAGTAAATTGAGGATAGATTCATTTCCTGCTGTTTTCCTTTATTTCTGAAATTTCTGGATTAAGGGGAAAGCCAAGAGCAGTTCAGGCAAACATTCTCAAATTCCTTATGAAATTCATTTCAATTGTGAGTGAAGACTCCAGAGGTGAGAGCAAGCATATGTAATTCTGCCGTGTTTTTGTAGGCTGGAGCATTACTTTAATGTCAGTGCTGATATATAGCTATGAGTTTGATCATTAAAGTTAATACCCAGAGAGTTATGTGGGGTTTACTTTCATATCTGAAAACACATTGACCCTCTATCTACTCTTATTGATGAGATAACTCAGAGAAATAGAAGGTGACAATGCCATTATTGCGGATTATACTGAGGCTGTGAGCAAGGCAGAGTTGTGAACATGGGGCATTTGCTGGGGGCAGCAGATGCTATTGCTTACAGCTATAGGGGGATAATGTTTTGTGCATTTCTCACAAAACTACAGTGGATTTCCTCATGAGGCTGTAACTGTCCTCATTCTTACAAACATCACACAACCTCTCCAGTCACCTTCACAATCCTCTTAGAGATCTCAAGTCTGGATATTTCATGTCAAATATTATGAAGCCAAGGGAAAGGAATTTATTAGGACAGTCCCAGTGAAACTTGCCTAAACTTCTGCTGGTTTTAGCTGTGAAACTCCAGTCTAACAAATGGTATTCTCAGAGATGCGATCTCCATGACTGAAGTCCTGCTCATTCCACTGGTATGCAGCCAGCAAGGCTCTGGTCTCAAGTTGGAAAAGGGCCTGTTGCCCAGCTGAGCAGCCACTGTAGCTTGGGATGTTTGGATAAGCTGGAGATCTGCTCCCAGCTCTCAGTGGCTATGTTGCAGCACTTTGGGTTATGGCAGGTCTTTGTCACCAAAGACTTGCCTGGTCTTCTACAGACCATTGTTACCCATTTGTGTAACCTTTGTAGTGTTTACTCATTGCCAGTTGGATGCAGGGTTTTCTTTAATCTGAGTTAAAGCTGTTTTTTTGTGTCTTAATTTTCAGGCTTACGCACACATGCAGAACTTTACTTTTCAGACAGGAAATTCTTGCTGCTTACAAGAGATGAAGTAGTGGGCACAGTACTGTTTGCCCCCAAAAGTTCATATCTTTCCATCTTCCCATTTTGTTTTCATCCATTTTCAAACAGACTATTTTTTCACTACCACAATTGGAATAATCCACTTCTTTGGATTCGGACAAAACTAAATATGTAAGGAAGATACAATTTGCACGTAGTCACCGTCATGTCTGTTTGATGAGGTGACAGAACAGCAGAAAGGTAGCAAGAACAGCACCTTCTTATTGGAGAACTACTTCTATTTTGATTATCCTCTGGCAAGGGGGATATATATGTTTTGTGTGGTTCTGGATACTAATCTATCCACACAAATATAAAATGATTAAATGGAGCAGCAATAAGCAGTGGCCTGTAAGTATTGCCTGGCAAGAGATAATGCTGCAGCTTCCTAATTGGCCCTCTACATGCACACAGTGTGACTGATTTCAGCTGCAGTATTACCAGTCTTGCTTCCACCAGCACTATTATCTCAGAGTGACACTTCCATTACTCTGAACGAAGAAAGATGAACGTCACCTGTCAGGGGCTGGTTAATTGTGTTGCTAGATGTATGTTACCAGGGCGCAGGTTGGACATTTATGAACATAACTGCTTCCTCTGATGTCCGCCATCCTTCAGCGATCGATACAGCTCTTACAGTAAGCGCATAATTGAGTGAAGGCACTTACCACTGAGGGGCTGAAGATGAGCCCGTTGTGCGAGTTTCATTGTCCATACATTCACTACAAATGAGCTGATATTTGCCCTTTATTGTGTGTTGCTTTGTGGAAATAGAAACTAATGTGCCACTTTCATTTGTTTTCTAGATTAATGGGCAAGATGTCCAGAATCGAGAAGAGGCAGTGGCATTGCTCTCCAGTGATGAATGCAAGAAAATTGTGTTGCTGGTTGCAAGGCCAGAACTGCAGGTTAGAGTAAATACATGCACTGAGCCGGGATCTGGGTTATCCTGTATGTTCACCGTCACCATAAGTAACAAACTGCTGGGAAGGAGGAATGCCAAAGTTCCTAACAAAAGGAGGAAAAAGATATTGCAGAGCTTTGCCCCTTTATAGCCTACAGAGGAAATATTGTGATATTGCCAGGGCTTCTTTGCCCCAAGCTAAGCAATTTTTTTTTCAGCAGACAAAATAAGTAGGTATACAAATAAAGCTGACAGCACTAACATGATATTAGTAAAATATGAAGTAGAACTTGAAAACTATATATTGCTTGTTTGATGATTCTTAGTTGTTCTGGCGATAAACTTCCTATGCTTACCTTAGTCGTTTATACAAGCTTACTTAAAGCTGTAGTTTTTCACTGGTGATGGCTCTTTTTATTCCATGCACTTGTAAGCAACTATTCATTTATGTACCAGTTATGGAAATTTCACTACAGTACCATTCAGCAGCTCTGGATCTGTTTTCAGAGTACCCTGGTCACAAAAAAATGCTGTTACATTACAAATTGTATCTCAGGAGGTGCTTTTTCAAAAGCTTTCAGAAATGTTTCAGTGGTGCTAAAAATAAAATTTTGCCATGCCAAGAATATTTTATATCATTGTAGGGGGAGGTGTTAGGTTGATCATCAAACTAAAGGAGAGGTAGAGTGGAAGAAGAGTATTGTTTGTACTTCCCTTTATATGCTGTTTTTAAGCCACTGCAAAGGAAAAGAGACGTTATATTGTCACTGTACTCTACATCTGTCAGCAGTTCAAACAAAGTTGGTTATGTTACCATTTGTCTCTCATGCTATTGATCTGATATTTCTCAGTTTTGCTAGCTGCATACTCTGTTTAAATTAAATTGAGTAAGTGTAATTCAGTGCTACTTGGAATCTCTACTTCAGTCCAGTAGTTTTAGTACATAAGATTCACAATTTCAGCATTTATTTCCTTTATGTTTTTCATCAATCTAAGCAATTCCCATAAAGATGGTGACGTATTGTACAGCAAAAAAAGGAGCAGTGTATATTGTGAAATTTTAGCTCACATTGGAAGTTGCTGAAGTTTTAAAGACTTTTTAAAACGTTATTTTTTTGCTTTTTCACTCAAATTTTGTTGTTCTGTAGGGAACAGAAACCCACCAACTAATTAAGAGCATACTCAGGGAAAGTCTGTTCTCTGTATTTATTTAGATTGGTTAATGTTAGAAAAATTATATTGATATGACGTAAGGAATTACTTTCTCATAACATTTTTGCTTCCTGTACTGATGCTCCTTCCATATCACAGGACACAGTGTTCTTTGTTGTTTTTTTTTGTTGTTGCTGTTTATTGTTTCTATTTATTTTAATTTTTACATTCTGAGTACATATTTATGTAAAACAGAAGAAACAGCCATAGTATATCAGATGTCAGTCTTCTGCAAACCTATTTCAGCTAGCTGTTTTGCTTTGACTCTGGCAAAAGATAGCAGGATTAAGCAGGCTTTTATTTTCAGATAGAAAAAGGTATTGTCAGTATTGCAGTCTTGAAGGCTGACTGCTAAGTGCAATCAATGGGCCATAGGGAAGAAAACCTTTTTTGGCAATTTATTTGTGTGGTGAATACTGATGGATAATTAAGTTTTGATGCATATCACCAAAGAGGTGCCTAACCTGTTCAATATTGAAAAAAAAGCATGAGCAGTGAATTCACATGTGTATGGGGCACAGAATTAATGTAGTGCCCATGTATGCTAAAGTAGAAATGACCTTTATGCTAAAAGTGTATCTTAAGGATTCGCATTAAGTTAAATTCACAGTCTGCCATGATCAAAGCAGCAGATTTACCCAAGTGAGATCCATCTTTCATCCTCCAGATTTTGTTATCTTTGCAGTTTCCTCAAATGTAATAAATTAAGCTGCATTCTTAATATTAAGAAGGACTGTGTTCCTGCTTTCCTTGATAGAAAGAGCAAGTGAGAACAGTAAACAAAACTAGTGGTCAATACTAGATGTTTCAGAGAACAGTCTCTAAGTCTCATTAAGGACAAACATAAAAATATCATGCTCCCCACTCAATACCATGCCCCCCCACTCCAATGAAAAAAACAAAACAAAACAAAACAAAACAAACTCCTTCCTTCTAATTTTGGGCTGTTGAAGGCTGACTTTGCCAAGAAAAACTTCAGAAAGTTTATGTTTGGCAAAAGCACATTAGACTTTTAGGAAACAGTGATGCCCTACCAACATTCAAGTGTAAGTACCACACAACACTAATCACTCTCAGTGTAGATTTGAACTACCACTTGCTGATTTGCTTAAGTGTGCTTTGATGCAGTGGTGGCATTTCTGCCAGAGGTGGTGGCCTATGTTGCACTGATCTGGCTGCCTTGAGACATGAATAGTTGGCATTGTTGTCACTGTCTGGTGCTTAGGAATGTGCCGTCCTTTTGTCACCTTCCTCCTCCAGTTCTTTCACCAGTGACAAAACAATAAATATTGCCTTCTGCTTTTTTCCCACCATCACAGCCTTTACAAGAGTGTCACTGACTGGTATTTTCCCTTTCAGTGCAGTGCACCATCTGGTGAGGGATTACAAATACAAATGGACACACGCCATATACACATAAGCACAGTGAGCAAAATGGGGAGATAAGCATTTTAGGGCAGGGGTGCTGGTTTTGTTAGCGTAGAAAGCTGTTAAGGGGGCTAATGAGATGTGGAGAGAGGGTATACTGACTAGATGAAAAATGCAACATTCCCTCCTATCCTTTTGCAAGATTGTCTTCAAATGTCAAAGAACTACACTTAGGGAAAGCACAAACAGATAAGGGTTGTTTCCAGGCACACTGTAAGGACAAATATAACTACCCTTCCAGTTGCCACATCTGCCTATTGCCATCCTCTCTATGTATCTTTGCCTTGAAGATCAATGGAGAAATTGCAGTAGAAATGCAATGCAAGGCTGTTATTGAGAGTGCAGCACTATGGTACAGCACTGGGGTGGAGGCTGGTGAGAGAAAGAACCTGGCTGTCTCATGGCCCTATTAGTAATGATGCCGCTCTATCAGTGCTGGGGCTCTCAGCGGTAATGAACATGACAGCTTCAGGATTGTGCACTGTGCCTTTCATACCTTTTGAAAAGAAAAAATGTCTGTGCTGTGCAGTCTCCTTCATTATGAAAGAAAATCAGTCATACTGTTTCAAGAAAGGATAAAAGGCATGAGAGTCCCATTTTTTATCTTTCTTTTTCTTCTTCCTTTTTTGAGAAGCGGACTCCTACCGCCTGGCTTTCTGAAGTGAATCATTATGATAAAAAGAACTAGTCAAGCACTGCCATTTGGGTTTACCCTATTTTAGCGTGTGTCCTTGCTGACATAATATAATGTACTAATGTATTGTTTGCAGCTGGAGGAAGGGTGGCTGGATGATGAAAGGAATGAATTCTTGGAGGAGTTGAACTTGGAAATGTTGGAAGAGCAACATAATGAAGCGATGCAGTACACAGCCAATGAGGTGGAGCAGGTAGGACTGCTACTAAATGTGTCATTTGAAATTTTGCTGGGTATACTTCATACTAATAGAGAATGAAATAGTACACTGTTAAAAGCAGTCAAAAGCTTTGGCAGAATTTTATCTCTAAAATGCTCTGAACTATGCTATGCTGTAGGTAAAGCAGGGGGGAACAAAAGATATTGGGGCCAAGTATGATAAGGTAGCAAATGATTTAGGAAGCTCTGATAAGCACAGATTTCTCTCTCTTTCTCTCTCTCTCTCTTTTTTTTTTTTTTTTTTTTTTTTTTTTTTTTTTTTTTTTTTCCTGGGCTCTCCAAATAATATTTATCACTTTCTTTACTTCTCAAGTGTTTGGGCTTTAAGTTGATGAATTAGTGGATTGGATCAGTGTGACTTGTAGAGCTGTGAGCTGGGATAGGTGCCACTCGTTTTGTACACACACAAGATATGAGCCAGCCCACATAACATGAATCATGTATGCTAACTTACAAATGAGATGGAAGAGGTGTTTAAAAGAAACAACAGGTGTTTTGGTAACACAAGTGTATTTTTCTTACATCAGCAGTGCACTGTTTAACATTTGTTTTGTTAATGAAAACAAAGACGCATACTGTTAACATAGTCTCAGATTGGTGCTATCCTTTTATCTGCCCATATGCGCTGTTAGCGCTGCAGCCCTCAGCCGTACAGTTTAATCAAAGGATCTTCAATAAAACTGTACTTAATTGTGAAAGGCATAAGTGACCCTATCTGTTCGTTCCTGAAGCAGATGATCTGTCAGCATGGACACCCATGTGGAGCCAAGGACATAATATCCCACATCTCCTATCTTCTGCATGTATGCAGCTGGGTAGAAACTCTTTTTCTAACCACAGAAATTTCCAACTTGAATTTTTTTCCCTGTTTTCAATTGTTTGAAAGCAAAGCCTGAGGCATTTTCCTTTGACTTTGAGAGCCTTTCTTCTTCTGGAAACAAGGGAATTTATTTTGTGGAATCATAGGATATCCTGAGTTGGAAGGGACCCACGAGGATCGTTGAGTCCAACTCCTGTCTCCACATAGGACCACCCAACATTCAAAACTTGTCACGTCTGAGAGCATTGTCCAAACTCGAACTCCTACAGCTCTGTGCCATCCCCATTGCCCTGGGCAGCCCATTTCATGCCCACTGCCCTGTGGTGCAGACCCTTTCCCTCACCCCCAGCTGCCCTCCCTTGGCACAGCTCCATGCCGTTTCCTCAGGCCCTGTCGCTGTCACACAGAGCAGAACTCAGCGCTACCCCTCCGCTCCCTGTGAGGAGCTGAGGCCACCATGAGGGCTCCCCTCAGCTCCTCTCCTCTGCACAGAGCATGCCCAGGGACCTCAGCTGCTCCTCATACATCTTGCCCTCTAGAATCTTCACCACCTTTGTAGCTTTACTTTGGATATTTGCTAGTAGTTTTATGCCATCTTCATATTGTGGAATCCAAAACTGCTCACAGTATTTATCTGATGGAAGACCTGGCTTCACATCCTGCACAGCATGGTCCATGCTGGGGATTTGAACTTGTTTCTAGCCCATTTCATCCCTACCTCTCCTTCTACCTTGATGCCGTTGATAACTCCCGTTAAATCTATTCACTTTACACAAATTAAATATTAATTGGGACAGAAACACTGATAGAATAGCTAGGCAGTTAATTCTATTATCTGAAATATGATAGATCAGATTGCAAATCCTTGATCTTACAAGCATTTAATTATTCACACAAAGTGGAATAACTCCACTGTCAGAGGTGAAGGGAGCCTTACAATGGAATGTGCAATGGCCTTTTAGTTATGATTCCCTTTTCCAGGCAGTGATCCAAGTCTTGCTTTCCCAGGTTGAATGTGCTAAATACTGCACTGCTAACCAGTCTGGCCTGAGATTTGGTATCTTTTTAAATTTTTTTTTAACAAGAAATTGTAGTTTGAGTACCCAAAGGTTTCCTGTCAGAAAGAACACTCATTCTTTGCCAAGCATTATGCTTTGTGCAGAGATATTTTCACTCTCTTCTGAGGAAAATTCTTGAGCAGGTCTGCTATCAACCCCTTTTTAACCCCTGGCACAACATTCTGGGGCCTCTGAAATTGCAGTTGTGATTTTCCACTCCCAGTGTCTTTTCAGACTTTGTTTTTTTTCGCTAGATTTGGTTAGTGTTCATTACTGAATGGTGATGTTCTATGTGTCGGTTTCATCAAACACTGTGAGATTATTTTTTTTCCCATTGAGGTCTTAGACCAGGAATATTTTTCCCCTATTGAGATATTATTTTATGGGAGAAGAGAGCTACACTTGAAAAGATTATGGTCTGTAAGTAGGTGTCTGACATTGCATTGCTTGAAGTAATTCTAGGACAGCCAGACAGTTCTTTGCCCTTCTGATGAGTAATTGAATCAACCAAATGCAGCTAGATGTGTAATGGGGCGTTAGTAATTTGTGACAGCTGCTGTCTCTCCAGACTCTATGTAGTGACTCGGCAAGTCAGAAAAGTAGTTCTTTACTCCTTTCCTAGCCTTGTTAGGCCAGGAAATCAAGCAGTTTCCTGAGGTGAATCATACAATACACTGGAGCAATGAAAATGCTCGCATTGTGGCTGCAAGTGGCCGAGCTGAGTAGCCTTAAGCTCCTTGGTTGGCCACAGAGATTTTGCTGCAACATTAGCCTTAATTTTTGTGAACACAGTCTTCTGGTTTCATAATCATTGGCCATTGTGAATCTTATGATCTGCAGGAATGAAAGCATATAGTCACAGGCTATCCTTCCAAATATGAATCCTTTTTTATCCAACCCCATTTTAACATGTGCTATGAGGTGTCAGAGAAAAAAATTGGTACAGTTTGTAAAAGAAGAACGGTATAGAATTAAGTGGATAGTTGTGTCCATTTTGTGGTTTTGAGTCACTCTGTAGAATTTAATCAAGAATTGTATCTTCTTCAAAAAACCTAAAGGAAATATGTAATTCTTCATTTTGTAGAATTCATTTTATTCCTTCCCCATTAGAACATCGCAGCCCATTGTGTAGCAGTGATAACTTTGATATGAATACCGTACATTTGCCATACAGAAATTCTTATCAGTACCATGGAATATATCAAAACCTATTAAGAAAAGAAAGAATTGGATAAAACAATTCATTCCAGTTCATTCAAAGCTGACTTGCAGTGAAAATGTTTGGGGGGAATTTTTTTATTTATTTTTTTTATTTTTTGTGTGTGTGTGAGAGAGAGAGGTCTGTTTCAAAAGAACAGCATTGTTTGCAGAAGAGCATTTTACCTTCTAAAGCACAACTGAAATCAATTCCAGTCTTCCCCTGTGATGGGTGTATCTCATGATTAGCCTGCCACTGGAGATTCCTCTCATTGTGGTCAGCCTCCCTTTTCTCTCTTTTACTCTCAGACTGACCAGGGAGTTCAGGCTGATTAAAAGCCTTGACTGAATCTCATTGCTTTCAAACTTCAGTAGCAGCATGGGCTTTGAATCACAATATGCATCCTAAGTGGTAAAATGAGAGAATAGAACAGTGCCTAAATTCCTGCAAGATTAGCCATTTTATAGGCATGAATGCTTGCTGGAGCATCTTTTGTGGTTCATTTATAGTTTGATTGTACACACTGCCAGGTTTGCATTCTCATTATCTGAGTGCTCACTGCAAAGATGAGGCCTAAGGATTCCTTTGGTATTTCAGACAGAAATAATTGTACCCCAGATTGACAATGTATGTTTGAAAACAAACACTTTGTTTGGAATAGACAACATAGACAAAAGCAGCACACTGGTAATTGAAGACCATCCTATGGTTTCCAAAAGGGACTTAACCTGAAATTAGGCTTGCTACCTTTCAAAATAAAATGGAAATAATCTCATATTGCAAATGACTGCTCAGCCTGCACATGTTCAGGGTCTCTATCAAAGATGACAAGTCCAGAACAGAAAAGCCAGGGACTATCTTACATAAATCACAGAGGAATTCTGTGAAACTTTCTCAAAAACATGCAGAAACTTTCAGTTTTATTACTTGAACTAGTTGAATGTATCTATTTCCTGGAGAAAAAATTAACGCATTTTCAGTGTCTGCTTTAGACTGAGAAGAATCTAAACAGACACTTGTTTCTTCTTGACAGGGAGAGGAATCCAGGGTGACTATCTTCCATTCAGGTGTCTGTACAATAGACACTTACTTTTGATCAGGTGAATCCCACCCATTTGATTTCCAAAGTTGTATTTGACTTTAATTACATCTTTTGTAAGTGTGTGTTGATTATGCATAGTAGATGGCAATCTATTATGTTCACTCCATCTAGATCACGTGGAAGTTGTAGGAGCAAAATTTAAATTGTTGATTAAAGTGGTATAGAAAATGAGCCCCAAATTCTGTAAGTGTTGATTGCATGAGCCCATACTGTAAAGTTTCTTTAAATGCTTGCTCAAACAGATACATCAAAGGATTTTTCAGATATATCCAAACATCTGGTGGTGTGGCACCATGCTGAAAATACCAGAGGAGTCTCTGTAGTAATATGATGTGGCTCAGCACCTGGCAGCTGTATAACTTTTCTAACACAACATGTATAAGCCACTCTGAAGTGTAAGCTGAGTTTTGTCACATAAAAACAAACTGTGTTATGTTGCTCCCCTTCAGTGTTAGCAAGTGGATATTGGCTATCCTCCTTCACTGGTGATCTGCTAGTTATGGAGACACTGAGGCAGGCACCCAAATTGCTAGTTATTCTGCAGCAAGGCCATCCCAGGGTCCTGTGAACTGACCTTGCATCTGTCATTAAATATTCTCCAGAGCAGTAAGAGCCGTGGGTGACACTGTGTAGTATAGATGACTCAGACTGTGCTGAAAAAAATTGAAAACAGAAGACATGAATACAAGCTGGAGAAGCTCCAAAGCAGGCGAAAGAGGGGACCAGAATAGTTTATATAGCAGCACTCATTTGGAAGAGGTAAATAGAAAAAAAGAAAAAAAAAAAAAAAAAAGGAAATTAAGTACAAATCTCTGGTACTTCTGATGAATGCCCCAGACACTACCTTGGTTGGATTGCCCTTCTTTCTGATTGCCTTGGATTTTCATAAAGAATTTGATGATAGGCAGTCAGTTTTTCTCTGTGTAAAATCTGAAATTTTGTAACTTAAAAACAGCTGATGACTGAAGACTTGCAATCCCACCATTTCTCCAGATACTCATGAAGAGAGAACTAAATTGTTACAACCGCTTTGGAAATATTTAATGAGCCTTAACAACAACAACCAAAAATAAACTGCTGCTTTCTCACAGCAATGCACAAGTTGAGGAAAGAAATATTAGATAAATGAATATAATTAGTTATTGCTGAATAATTCTGCAATACTTAGTTATTTAGAGTGTTACTAGTTCTATTCTTCATATCTCTTCTTCCTCCAAAAAGATACCCTTACATATAAGTGGCTAAGTGGAACGATCTGACAGCATCTCAGACGAAGGAAAAATGATGGCTGCTCCAAAAGTAATGTCTTCTAGTTTATTATGTCGGTGGTTTGGCAGTAGAGGTTGAATCTTACCACTAATTTTCCATTACAGTTTGTTGCTTTGCAATAGAAAGCAGCAGAGGGGAAGTCTGACAATATGTGGTATGACACAGAGGTGCTTATGAAGCAAGAGTGTGTAATTGAATTCATACATGCAGAAAAAATTGCACCCATTGACATTCATTGACTCTTGCTGAATAATTCTGGAGACCAAACAGTGCATGTGAGCATAGTGAGTCAGTTGGTGATGCATTTTTGCAGCGGTGACAGCAATGTGAAAGACAAGCCATGTTCCAGACAGTCGTGCATAACTGTCATACCACAAAATGAGGAGCGTCTTGATCAGCTCATCTATGTGAATCAGAGGGAACCATGCTCAGATCTGAATATCAGCTTCAGTGCATTGGAATGGTGGCAGCATTTGAATGTTTCAAAGTCAAAACGGCACTCCATTGAGTGTCAACATGTGAATTCCCCATCAAAGAAAGCAGCCCTTGGAGGATGGGTGATGTGCAGTGTCTTTTGGGATAAGTGAGGAGTGATGCTTCTGGATTTCCTGAAATGAGTACAAACCGTCGGCTCTGACCACTACATCATAGCACCGACTAAGCTGAAGGTTTGAACTTCCAGAGTAAGGCCAGAGAAGAAGCCAACCATTCTCCTGTAACAGAGTAAAGCCAAGTCACAAGACTGTGAAGCACATTGCCAGTCTTGTCTGGACTATCCTACCACACCTACCATATAGTCAATATTTGGTGCCCTCTGGCTCCCATCTGTTTGAGCTGATGAAAGATGGAGTGTGTGGGCAGTATTTTCCTAGCAGTGATGCCATCATAGCATCAGTGAAAAAGTGGGTCACCTCCACTGGTGCAGAGTTTTATGAGTGTGTCATTCAGACTCTTAATCTTTGCTGGCATAAATGCACAGCTAATGGTGGTGACTGTTGAACAATATTGTTTTGTAGCTGAAAATCTTCTCTATCATATAGTATTATTGTGTTCTTAGTATCTGTTGTAGTATCTCTGGAAATTAGTCAGAGGCAGTACTTCTGGGGAACCTACATATGTGCCAGTAAATTTTTAAACATTTGGCAGGTATAGCACCCAAAAATGTATGAGAATTAAACACCTGTGTGTTTTGTTATTAGTTGTACATTGTATGTACAAAATGATGAGTATGAACTCCTTGCTACTACTGTGAAGATAAATATTTCTTTTCAAGTATTTTCTGAGAACACATTGCTAAAACATTCTTTCAGAGATTTTTATCTGGCCCATTACAGACACTAGATTATCTTTGTGTTGTTTTCTTCAATATTTATCTTATTCCACTATTACTTTGTACTTGGGGGTGGAGGTTATCTTTGTTTTCCTCAGACTAGGCCATTATTTTTTCCTTGTGACTGAAGAAAAGAAACCAGCTGAAAGGTGTGTGATCATGGGGTACACAAGAAGAGAAAGGAGAAGACAGAAGATACGTTTTCATCCTGTTTTACTGTCTGTCAAAGGAGAGAAAGGGAATTATGGCAGTGTCCTCTTTGAATTTGTTTCCTTTCATTGGGTGCTCTGTACATTTTTTCTCCCATAATTATTCCTACCATTACACATAATTATGCAATTATACCTCCTGAAAGAAAAAAAGCATTCGGTTGATACTATATGCACTTAGGTTTGGTGAATAGGCCATATAAATTGCACTCTGGCTTATTACTCTCTAAGAGGAGCAGAGGGAAATTCTTTTCATATCCAGTTTGAAAAATAAAAAGCATGTGTCTCCTCAGAGAGACATTATTTCACATTCTTTGAATTAAAAGAATATGAATAGGTTAGGTACAGTGATTGGGTGTTAATTAAAAAACAACAGCTTAAAAGCTTGACATCATGCCCATGGCAAGCACTCAGTGTTGTTGTATGCCTACTGGTAAAAGGCTGTTTTTATTTCTAAGGAATATAAACTCCAACTAGGGAATAGAAATGATCTCCAGGGATGCACAAGAGAGAGAGGTCTACTTGAGCAAAGTCTAGGAATTCAAAATGAACAGTTTTTCAGAAAGAGTACTGAATGCAAGAAGTACGAGAGAGGGACACTGAGGGTGTTGTAGAACATGCTGACCTTCTGCTGTCTTCCATGCTGCCCATCTTCATGGAGCATATAAAGAGTTGCCAAGTTAAAAAAAAAAATAAAAAAAAATTCCACTGATGAAAGTAGTCTTAAGTAGTCTTTTCATACCCTCATAGGTTGCACTGAGCATTCCTTGGCTGATTGCTCTATTTTTATTTCTATTTTTTAATTATTTTTTCTAAGTGATATCAGCACTGAAGCTTTTTTCCAAGTTTGGGAAGATCTCAGCTCCACCAGTCTCTGGCCATTATCCAGAATCAAAAACAGTGCACCATCTGGTGATCATTATCTTTAAGCACTGCAAAGAGGTGGCTTAGCTAGAGAGGAAAATGTTTCTTTCCGGACTTCAGAAAATATGTCACTAGTGCTGTAATTCATCTGCTTCTCTCAGTATGGCCATCACAGCATGACTGTCAGAAATGTTTCAAAGCCATGAGCAGTAGGACTGCTGTTTAGTGATCTCTTTTAATTCAGTTTAAATCAGACTCCAGCAGTTTAAGCAAAACAGAGCTGGAAAATATTCTCCTGTAATGTGATCTGTATTTGATAATCACTTTGATTTGCTTATTCTTTTAGCCAAAGAAGCATGAAGAGGAGGATGGAACAACAGACACTGCAACCTCATCATCCAACAATCATGAGAAGGACAGTGGGGTGGGACCTACAGATGAGAGTCTGCGTAACGATGAGAGTTCAGAGCAAGAAAATGCACCTGAAGAGCAGAACGGTGCAACTCTGCAGAGCAAACGAGAGCTGGGTCATAGCCAAGACACATTAGGAAGTGTTGAGCTACAGTGCAATGAAAGCTTTGTGTCAGGGGAATACATTGAATCTGATTTCATTGGGAACCCAGAGGAGGAGTGTGAAAGATTTCGACAGCTGCTGGAACTGAAGTGCAAGATCCGAAACCATGGGGAGTATGACCTGTATTATTCAAGCAGCACAATAGAATGCAACAGAAGAGAACAAGATGGAGTGGAGCATGAGCTGCAGCTACTCAATGAGGAGCTAAGGAACATTGAACTCGAATGTCAGAATATCATGCAAGCTCACCGGCTCCAAAAAGTGAGGGATCAGTATGGAGACATTTGGGCTTTACATGATGAAGGATTCAGGAATTATAACACCAGCATAGACGTACAAAGAGGCAAACTGGACGACATCCTGGAGCACCCTGAGAAGTCCGACAAGGACAGCTCCAGCGCCTATAATACAGCTGAAAGTTGCAGGAGCACACCCCTGACTGTGGAGCGATCCCCAGACAACTCGCTCCAGAGGATGATCAGCATCACCAACAGGAAAAACCTGAGAAGCACAATCGTGGCTAATCAGTCATCCTCAGGACAGAGCAACAAGGAAACAATCTCGGTCAAAGCCAAATCCACTGAGCAAAACAGCACTGCTGAAGGCACAGTGCTGGCATCAGAAAACAGCAAATTCACAGACCAGGAAAAGCAGAGCAGCGAACACATTCCCTACCTGTCCCCATATCACAGCTCTTCTTACAGGTATGGGAATATACCTGCTCACGCCAAGCATTATCAGAGCTACATGCAGCTGATCCAGCAGAAGTCGGCTGTGGAGTATGCCCAGAGCCAGCTCAGCCTGGTGAGCATGTGCAAAGACTCACAGAAATGTGCGGAGCCCAAGATGGAATGGAAAGTGAAAATAAGGAGTGATGGGACAAGGTATATCACAAAGAGACCAGTTCGAGACAGAATCCTAAAGGAACGTGCCTTAAAAATTAAAGAAGAGCGCAGTGGAATGACGACAGATGATGATACAATGAGCGAGATGAAGATGGGTCGCTACTGGAGCAAAGAGGAGCGGAAGCAGCACTTGGTGCGAGCCAAGGAGCAGAGGAGGCGAAGGGAGTTCATGATGCGTAGCAGGCTGGAGTGTCTGAAGGAAAGTCCGCAGAGTGGCAGTGAGGGCAAAAAGGAAATTAACATTATTGAACTAAGTCACAAAAAGATGATGAAAAAGAGAAACAAGAAAATCTTGGACAACTGGATGACAATCCAAGAACTGATGACACATGGTGCTAAATCTCCAGATGGCACAAGAGTGCACAATGCCTTTTTATCAGTTACTACTGTATGAACGCAGCTTCTTTCAGAGAGTGTACTACCAGTTTAGGTAGAGTACGATTGCCTCGTTCAATGTGGCATTTTTATATATTTTGTGACTGTTTATAGTTTGATCTTTTTTGTAAGCAAAATTACCTGGTAATTTTTCATTTGTTTTTCATATAACGGTACCTTCTTTATCTGGCAGTCTTTCTTTATCCTGCAATATATTCATATTACTCATTTGTAGAAAAAGAAAAAAAAAAAAAAAGAAAAAAAAAAATCAAAACATACAAACAGAAAAAAAAACGAAGAAACCAATTAATTTCTTAACCTTCTACATATCCTGAATTGAGATCTGGATTTATTTCTCTAGTTTTCTTTTTTCTACTTTAGTAACAATACCAAAACAAAATGCTTTATATTGTATCCTTGGCTTAACAAGTGGTTGAAGTTTTACATCGTAGATTGCGTCTGTTTATAAATCATATGCCACATCCCATCTTATAGATAAGAACATCCTTTTTCCAACAACGCATTGTACAGTACATTTATTCTATAAACTGCAATTGTATTTGTCCAAGTAAAGTGTAGATGGACAATTCTCCTGTGTTCTGTATTAGCATTGGTCATGTAGCTAGGCAGTCTGTGGCAATTGTGAAGATGAAAGAGAAATAAATTATTGCTTATCTTTAAGAAAAAAAAAGACGTGAAAAGTTGTTTGATTTCAATTGACTGTGTGCCTTTAAAGGATGATTTATTTTCACCATGCCTGATTTTTGCAGCATATCTTTCAAGAACACAAGACATGATTCCATAGACTAGTTCTTAGGACTTAGCTTTTTAGAACACATAGGAGCGAGATGCTCTGTCTGGCTCTCTGGCTTTTTCTCACCTGCTATTATTAGTCAATTGAATAATTGTATAATACATTGCTGTGCTTTATGCCGTTGGGTAGCTATTTTGGAATTTTCCTGGCTGAACCTGGGATTTGTTCTACATGTAGAAAATGTAAACAGCACATGGCTAACTTTTAGCCAAATCTCATGCATGAAAAGTAACAGTGGTCATCACTGACATTTTCATAGAAAACGAGTTAAGAAAAAAATAGAGAATGAATGAGTTAATAAAGGAGTTAAGACTTTGATTTTGTTGCTGAGGAGCTAATGAAGAAGTTAAGCAGTTTTGTTGCTGAGGAAGGCCCAGGTAGTTTGGAAGCACCCCAGAGGCTGGCTGGTGATGGAGAGTAAGGACAGCTGTCTGCTGCCCAGTGGAGTCCTTGTCTTTCCCTATGGCAAAGGTATCTCATCTGCCAATGTGACATTGGGACATCTTCTGAGCTGCTGCTTCAGG
The DNA here is from genome assembly GCF_039878825.1 of Excalfactoria chinensis. NCBI lineage: Eukaryota > Metazoa > Chordata > Aves > Galliformes > Phasianidae > Excalfactoria > Excalfactoria chinensis. The sequence goes on from NC_092825.1 coordinate 27,640,410, forward strand.
CAGCCCAGTGAGTCACAGCAAACAGAAGTGACTAGTTCTGGGCAGTTAGTGGGGCCTGGAAGCCTTTTGCTCAATACCCCTATTTTTGTTGTCCCAGACAATGCAGTTCTTATCTGATATGCATTCAGTAACAGGATTAGGTGCTGAATTCTCTTGGCATCAAGCTTTAAAAGATATGCTTAAAGATGCAGAAAGACACATTATTCCAAAGTCTTTAATTCTGGAAATCAGTCATTTGTTTTCTAATGGCTTTTGGCATCAGTAGGCATTGGCAGTGCTATCTGCATCTCTAAGCACATAAATACCATAAAATCACTACTCCCTGAGTGCTTGGGAAAAATATGCCACTCACAATTCACAGTTTGATAATCAGAATACTCTCCATACCAATCTCAGGAAAATGCCATTCTAAAACCTCTGCTAAATATACAGTTGTTCATATGTAATGAAGAATACTTCCATTTTTTCTTATTACAGTAGAAAATTTTTAGAATCCAAGAGCAAATGGAATTGCAGGGTGATAGTAGAGCTGTTTCAAGGGTTTGTTACTGGACTGTCCCTCCAGCAGACCCAATAAGCTGTCTTTGACTAGCCTGAGTCATCTAGAAAGATATGCTTTCTTCTTTTGAAGACATCAAAGCATGGAGATGTCACCATTTCCTTTGTTGCATTTCAATAAAAGCACTTTTAAAAGCAGATCTTGTTCCTAATCAGAATTCAATTACCATCAGCTCCAGATAATGGTTATTGCTATGCCTCTGTCTTAAATGCAGGACTTACCGTTTTCTCCCCATTACTAAATCATAAGTCAGAACTGCTCTGAAACAAAATATTACATTGGCCAAATTCAGAGAAAAATGGGAATCTTCAGAAAATGTAGTCACTAATTTATCTCATTGAGAAATAAATTGGAAACTTCTTGTCTAAATTAGAGATGAGATATAGCTGGATGGGGGTTTCAGGTAATAGAAAGTAATTAGGGGGGGAAATATTTATAGAGATGATATAACAATATGTTGTAAATGGAAATGCATTCAAATCTGAGGAGCTGTTCTGTTGAAATTCAATAATAGACAAAGCAAAGACTGAGCGGTGATAAATGATATTTTATTCTGGGAGGGAAAAAAGAACAGTAAAATCATAGGGAGTAAATTGTCAGTTTAGATAACTGTACAGGAGAGCAGCAAAATGGAAAGAATATAAATCCATATTAACTAATGCATCAAGAAAATATTAATATGACCCCCTCCTCCCTCTTTCCCTCACCCAAAAAAAGCATTTCCAGGCCACTGTCAGAGCTATAGAGCCCACCGTGAAGCTGAGGTCCTGCTGAACCCTCTTGGTGGCAAGTGGACACTGGTTGCCAGAACTGCCATCCTCTCCCTCCTTCTCCACATGTCCCCACCCAGTCCTTCATTTGGCACTTTTCCTCCTCTTTCTTCTCTACTAGGCCTTAGCAGTGTTTATTAAGCAATGTTTCCTTTCTTCTCTAAGCAGTCTTTGGGAGAAAAAGTGTTGATTTGTGCCCTGATCAGCGTCTCAATCAATTCTGGAAGTACAGGAAATAAGCACGCGGCTGCTGTGCTGAGTTGCAGTGCTGCCTGTGGTGGTGATACAGGGACAGAGAGGCAGCCAAGCTGCTCACAGCTGGCAGGACATTGTGCTCCTTCACCCCAGCATCTTTCTACCTGCAAAATTCAAGGTTGTTTGTCCTGTATATATTTTTTTCCACATGCAGTAACTTTCAATGAGGAAAATAACATTTTAGCACTGAGGCACATTAAAGATGAAGAAATGAATGTATATTGTGTTGCCTTAAATCTTTTAGTAATAGTGTCTTATTAGTTGTGAGAATGAATGTATTTACCTATTTTTGTGTAATGGGACATAAAACAGAAAAGCTTTCCAACTGGAACAAGACCAGATCTTGTCAAAGAGGATTGCTTGCAGCTCTAGGACAGAGCAATAGGCAGTGAGGAGACGCATAGGTGTGTTATCACAGCTGGGGAAGGAGTTAATATCCCACTCATCCCTCTCCCAGAGCTGATGCCCAGCTGAGACCAGTGGGAAGTAACTCGTCCCAATAAGCCAGCAAGATAGCCCAGTAAAAAGAGTTCTCTTGTGTCCCTTGAAAACTATACTGCCGCCATGAGTAAGGTTCGAATTTCTGGGGTTACTGGATCTTCCTGTCTGGTGTAAGTACCCTTAAAGAGAAAATTATGTTTTTAGTATGCCCATGTCAATAAACTAAACCTTCTGAGTCAGGCTATTGTGTTTTTTGAAAGAAAGAAACTGCTAACATGTCTGAATTGAATGCAAGCAGAGATGGAAACTACTCTTTGCTTAATGTATTGCCTTGCCACAATAGGGCTCAGAAGAGATGATACAGCAATGTTAGCATTACGTTCTGAATAGCGGGGACTGAATTATTCATTAATACAGTGATGGCTGACTCTCCTTTTTCTTTCTTTCTTTTTTTTTTTTTTAAACAAATGTCTTATATCCAAACTCCATTTCTACAAATTACACGGCAGCATCCTTGCTTTGTGACATGGCTACTTTGCTAAAATACCTCCTGGCTCAGGACTGGAATTGCATTTGTTTTACTTAGGTTCTTAACTGATAATTGCAAACATGTGTGTGCTAAGTGATCTATTAATACCCATTTTTATGGGCTTACTGCTTAATTTAGGGCATTAAATGCTCTCAAGGAGTCAGAATAAAATGTGATGTGATGTGGAGTAGTGTTTGGCTAAAGCAAAACAGAGCAGCTGTTGTAAACCAGTGGTGGTGTGCTCTGAGAGAGGCAGGTTGGGTAGCTGCTGGAGAAGAACATTCATTTTAGAGAGATCATGAGCAGGCTTTTTCTTTCAATGCCTTTGCTCTAAAACATGTTTCTTTGTTTAAAGAGGAGCATTCCTCTTGGAATGCTATTGGTGCATTTGTGAGGCTAAGCACTCCACACTTTGTTACAGATAGCTGCATCATGTATAGGCTTTGCCTGGGTGTTCTGACATCACTAATCTCACTTGAATATGAGTTCCTGCACAGGCAGCTGACAGTCTTTGGATCATAGTTCTGAGACTGGCACAACCTGGGAATGTGGTGTGTGGGTGGCAGGGCAGACAGGCCAAGTGCAGTCCCTGAGCCTTCCCTGGGAACCAGTGGATTCCTGCCCTCCTGAGGAACGGCTCTGGCTCCTGCTGCCAGAAGGCAGCCTCCTGGAGACTGTCTCACGTACCATCCTCTGTGTAGTAGATGTGAGCAGTCCCCACTTCCATGTTAACTGTAAAGTAAAACTGACAGCTAAGTTACATCCAGATTGACGTGCTGCATTTTACACTCACTAGTCCATAAGGAAGGACAGAGCATAGGACTGAGTCTTCACTAATAAGTCTCATGCTGATATTCCTCACTGAAAGCTTCTTTCTTCAGCAAAGATACAAAGGTGACCCATGAAAGCAGTATCTTCATCCCAAAAGCCAGAAGTGACGGTGCCATCCAGAATATTAGTGGTGTTTCAACACAACATGATCTGGGATATATTCAGGGGCCAAGAAAGGGGCATCAGCAGCATTTCACAGAAAAAAAGACGCACAATGTGAAAGAGTCATTCAAAACTGATGGATGCCTCCTCCCAGTATAGACTACTTCATAGCGCAGTTGTGAACTTCTAACTTGGTGAGAGTGTGTGCATTTGGATTTAAAATTTGTCTAGAATTTAAATTTCTTGGCACTGTAATCTCATGTTACATTTTTAAGTCTCCTTGCTTCCCTTTCTCCCTTCTTCAGCTTAGGAAGTTCCGCACGAATGTGCGCAAGAACTTCTTTACAATGAGGGTGACGGAGCACTGGAACAGGCTGCCCAGGGAGGTGGTGGAGTCTCCTTCTCTGGAGATATTCAAGACCTGCCTGGACACCTACCTGTGCGACGTGGTGTAGGGAACCTGCTTTGGCAGGGGGGTTGGACTTGGTGATCTCTAGTGGTCCCTTCCAACCCCTACAATTCTGTGATTCTGTGATTCTTCCTTTCCCCTCTCTTACTATTGTTTCCTCTTTCCTCTTAAAATCAGGACATTTTGAACTTGAAAGATAATAAATATTGGAGGGGGAGCTTTCAGGAAACGATTAGTTCTTTTCCTCATAGATAACTTACCAGCACAAATTAAACTACTTGTCAGTGTGGAACTGTATCTTTTCATCTTTAGTCAGTTTTTCATTATTTGGTTCCAAACCTTTCCAATGTCATTTGCAGCTCAACCTGCTAAAGTGCTGCAAATGTTTTTTGGTGATACAGAGTGCATTTTTAAGCCCTGGAGAAAAGGAAGACCTTTTAAAATATATGCTCCCTTGTTTGTGAGACAAAGAATAAAATACACAATGCTTATTAACTCAAATGCTTTGACAAAGACCCTCCCCAGCCTTTCTGTAGGCTCCCTTCAGGTATTGAAAGGCCTCTATAATGTCCCCTCAGAACCTTCTCCAGGTTGACTAGCTCCAACTCTCTCATCCTGTTCTCATAGAGGAGGTTCTCCAACCCTCTGATCACCTTTGTGGTCCTCCTCTAGACCTGCTCCAACAGCTCTGTGTCCTTCTTGTGTTGGGGGCTCCAGAACTGGACAGAGTTCTCCAAGTGGGGTCTTGCAAGAGCAGAGTAGAGGGGCAGAATCATCTTCCTCAACCTGCTGGTCACACTTCTCTCAGTGCAGCCCAGGCTACGGCTGGTGTTCTGGGATGCAAGTGCACACTGCCTGCTCATGTTGAACCTTTCATCAGCTAACACTCCCAAATCCTTCTCCTCAGGGCTACTCTCAACCCGTTCTCCACCCAACCCGTATCTGTGCTTGAGATTGCCTCAACCCAGGTGCAGGGCCTTACATTTGGCATTGTTAAACTTCATAAGGTTGACATGGACCCACCTCTCAAGCCTGTCCAGGTTCCTTTGGTTAGCATCATTTCCCTCTAGTATGTCAGCTGCACCACTCAGCTTGGTATCATCTGCATACTTGCTAAGGATGAACTGTCCACGCTGCCTACAAAGATGTTAAATAACACCACTCTCAGCACCAATCCCTGAGAAACACCACTCATCACCAGTCTCCACTTGGACATCCAACTATTGACTGCAACTCTTTGAGTGTGACCATCCAGCCAATTCCTTATCCAGTGAGTGGTCCATCCATAGAATCCACTTTCTCCAGTTTGGCAACCAGGATGTCATATGTTACAATGTCACACATCCTGGTAGATGACATCAGTTGCTCTTCCTTTATCCACTGACACTGACCACATACTGTGGCACTTGCTCTTCCTGTAAGCGTATAACTTATTGCTGGGTGCTAGGAGCAAGTCAAAACCAACCCCTGGCTCCAATCACAAAAAAATGAAAATGAAAGCACAGAGAATTTTAAATATGAAGTGAATATAGGAACTCTCATCTTGACAGTGGATAAGAAGCCAAAAAAAGAAAATTAAAATTGCATGATGGAAGATGAAAAGGTTGAAGTCACTGTTTTGACTACTGGACCTTGCAGGAAAGATATTTGAAGAATGAATGAAATAGAAAGTTAAGCAGGCGAATATCACATAAAATTTACCACAGATCAAAATATTACTTTTTTGCACTTCAAAGGCAACCCTCATATTTTCATAGGTTATTTAACCCCACTGGCAATCTCTGCAATGCATAAATATTTTTGATGGCATGCAAAGTGTCTCTTAATGGTGTATAGATACTGTATAGTGAGCAAGTTGAACAGTATAAATATTCATGATAGCAAAGATGCTGTCAAACTCTTGAGTTGAATGATATGAAAAATTAAAATATGAAAAGAATATTCTGTTTTGTTGCCTCCTTTTTCTCCCCAACTTTGGCAGCTGGCTGCATGATCGGGGTAAAGAAATACCCCTGGAAGATTGTGTTTTGGTTCAGGTACAGGGAATTCAAATGAAAGCTCCTCAAACTCGACAGTTTAATTTACTTCTCTTAAGCTCTTTAATACCAAACTTATCAGTTCTCTCTGTTAGGCATTAACTTGTTAAATGAGTCTTAATTATACATAAGCAGATGGAGATTTGAATTAAAATTACCTTACACTCGAGTGGCTTTAGTTCATTATAACATATCTTCCTCTTAATCATTTAGGCAGTCTCATCATCTTTCATATAGAAAGTTATTAAAGTATTCCAATTTCCATATTTCTTCAAATACATCCACTATTAAATGGCACGTAATACACATTAGTTGGTGACTTATACCATGCAATAGTTAGGGAATTATTCATGTCAGTAACAATTTTTATGCTTTTATGTCATCTGTATCATTTTATTTTAAAGGGTTTATATATAAAAAATACCTCATATTTTACCTCATCTCAGTTTTCAGTGCAAGGTTGAATGCATTGCAGTTTTTGCTGACGTGAAAAGGAATAACATCCCCTTTAGTTTTTGTGCTCATGCTAACTGTGAAATGGAAGTGGATCTGAAATGACATCCACTCCCAAATGTGTAGAAGTTCCCAAATGATTTGGAAGGAGATAAGATTGAAGGAAAAGACCGTTATTCTTGTTTTCTTTTATATTGCTAAAAAGCTGTCTTCATCTCTGGATTCTCCAGCACCAAGAAGAAAATCCTCAGTGTTGGTCTGTCCTCCAGAATTAAAAGAAGGTTTTGCCTAAAAGGAAAAAAAATATGTGAAGATCTTGCAGACTTCAGTGGGTATCACCTCACCTAACTTCTTGCCCTCAAAGAAATAGAGAAGAGGCACCTGCAATAGACATCTCCCTCTGTAGGATGTCTCTGCCATGGAGCAAAATAGTCCAGCTAGCTCTGACTGAACATCTAAGTTTTGCATAGCTTTAGTCTTAAAATACATTAGTGCCCTTTCCTCTCTTACGGACTCCTGAATGCATATGCTGAGAGAGGTATGTGTCCCTTTTAGACAGAGCAACACCAATCAATTTAATCAGCCTTTGCTATGTACCTCCTGGGTACAATCATGAAAGAATTGGACAGAAAGTGTCTTTTTGGTTCCAGTATGCAATTTAAAGTCATTCACAAAGGAAAGACCAGTGGGACTTTTAAAAGACAAAAGTCTCCAATATCCCCTGCTAAAGGCAGTAAACTGTTCTCAGCATCCCTTTAGCTAATATGTTAGCCTGCTACCTTCAGTGTAAAATAATGGACCTATAATACAGAAATAACTATGCCTGCTGGATGATGGACAATAACAACTAAACCAAAAGGCTGAGTCTGTACTGGCAGACACTGCAGACATCACTGAACAAAGAGACAGAATTATAAAAGACTTTTGCCAAAAATGGACACTGCCATTTATGTGTGCATTATTTAAGAGGAAAGGCACTGTGTCCTGGGAGCCACGATGAGATGCTTAGATCATAGGGCCATCTCAGTCCCCAGCTCCTCCAGAAGCCCTGATTTACTTTAGGCAGTGAATTTGACATGGTTAGTCTCCGTGAACTCTGTTTTGCTTCCTTGAGAAAATGATAGTTCGACTTGTGGAAGTTCTGTGAGAAAAAACATCAAAGCTTCTATGGCCCCATGGAGCTGGAAATCTTGTATAAGGGCAACATATAAATTCAGCATGAGGACTTCCCTTCAATTGTCATTAAAAACCAACAAACCTGGCTTGAATATATATCTTACTTGAATTTTCTGTTCTTTTCTTTACAACTCTGAACGAACTGTAAAGATCAGCAGCATAAAATTGAGCAGGAGAACTCAAATTATTTGTTGAATTAAATGCTTCTCCAGTGAAATGTAAATGCTCTAGATAGCAAGCAAATGTGGCCTGCAGTCCTCTTACAAAATTGTCTGGTAACAGACTGTTATCTCTTGAGTCTTTTCCAAAAATTTTATCACAAAGAGAACTGGAAAGTTGCAAAAGGTCTGGCTTTACTCTCCTGAAGAGAGGTGTATCTGTGTTTGGTTCACCACAAACCAGGCCAAAGATGCATTGAAGCTTAGGCTACCATGTTTCACAAATACACTTTTTCGTGGAAAGAGTCATAAAACTATAAACTCCTCTGCAAAGCATGTCTGGATGTCTGGCTGCTGACACTCACTACATGCCCCTGAAGACTTCATTGCCCTGCAGAAAACAGCTGTGCAACTAAAGGCCTGGAAACAAGTGTGTTTAAACCAGGGTGTATCTTTGAAATCATTAGTGTTTCTGGTGGCTGTGCTGCAGGGCCCTGCTTTTATGAAGACTACTTTCAACACAAAAGCATGTGTTCAGATATTATAACAGACATGCAAGAAGTGTAACCACTGATGCAGACAACTTTTTTTATAGCCTGTACTACTTATCTGCCCCAAATCTGTTTTCTGTGTTGTTTAGTTGTTTAGCCTAAGGAGTCCTGAATATTTGGTATAGATATAAATAAGCATGTGTGTAACTATGATTTTTGAGGATATCTCCCCAGTTGATAGTGCACATGGAATCATACAATCACAGAATCATTAAGGTTGTAAAAGACCACTAACATCATATAGTCCAACCATCAACCCATCACCACCATGCCCACTAAGCCGTGTCCCTCAATGCCACATCCACACACCTCCAGGGATGTTAACCCCACCACCTCCCTGGGCAGCCTGTTTCAATGCCTTACCGATTTTCATGAGAAGGAGTTTTTCCTAATACCCAATCTGAACATCCCCTGACATGACTTGAGGCCATTCCCTCCCATCCTATCGCTGTTAAGTGGGAGAAGAGACTGACCCTCACCTCACTACACCCTCCTTAAAGAGAGTTGTAGAGATTGGCAAGGCCTCTCTGAGCTTCCTTTTCTCCAAACTGAAGGAAGAAGATGGTCTATGGTGGGACACAAGTATTTGAGAGCTGAAAGGCAGAACTACTGTCCTCCTGCCTTCAATAGGGTTCCACAGCACAGTTCAGGTGGACAGGTAGTGGGTTCTGTGGTTGCTTCACTCCCCTGAGGTGTTGCTAAAGCATTAACATGGTGTAGTATCCTGCAAGCAGAGAATAGAAAGAGTAGTTCCAGCACTTAGGCGCCAAGAAAGTAGTTTATCATATTCTTTGCAAGGAACTTAGCCTCCACACTCAGATATCAAAATGTCGTGTTATAGGAGGTCATACATATACAGAAGCAGAGCTGCTTTCATTATGAGGAATTTGACTGCTCTACATCCCTGCTTAAAAGAATAAGGTAACTACTTGGTGATGTTAAGAGAAGACTGATCCTCTTAAAAACCTATCCCATATTGATACCTACTGTAACTGCAGTACAGTTAATGCTGGCAAGAAAACTCCATTTTGTGATTGCAAAACACTGAAATACAACAGCTCGTCAAAATCCCCATTACACGTGCACTCAGGAGGCCGTTAATTCATAGAGGGTATTCTGTGTCTGTTTAATATCTTAGACTTTGTTAGATATAGTAACAGACTGATGAATTTGATTATGTTCAAACCTTGCAGTCTGGGACCTTATAGCTTCGGGGTTTCAGCTGTCATTCCCTTGGGCTGCTCAAACTCCTTGTTTCTGACAAAAGAGTTTCCTGCCACACAGCCCCAACCACCTTCTGTAAGAACACTGCTGTTATGACCATTGGCTAAAACATTCAAGGCATGGTGTCTGATGCAAGTTTCAGTGCAGAAGACTCTGATTTTCTTTAACTTGAGACCCTGTACAATATGGGTGTGGATGTTATTGTATTATTTATATTCACAATGATGAGTGAGACATTTGGAAAAAGGAAAGAAGAGGCATCCCAGGTTATTGCAAGCCTATTCTCTCAGCCGGAGGAACTTTTTATTAGCCTACTGATGGCACAGCAGAGTATTAGATAAATGATACCCCCTCCATGTAGACAGAGATCAGTGAAGCTGCCTGCACACTTTCTGCCATCCAGTCATACATCTACATGGTTGCATGGTCCTAGAATCACAGAATCATTAAGACTGGAAAATACTTCTAGGATCATCTAGTCCAACTGTCAACCCATCACCGCCTTTCCTACTAAACCATGTCCCTAACCGTGGTCTCATATAGGTCCAGTGAACTGGGAATCAAAATGGCAATGCAGGCAGCATCCAGGCAAGAAGAGCTCAACTAAATTTGTGTCTCTGAGAATACAGTGATATGAGCCATATAATTCTGTTAGACAGAATTTTTTTTTCCCGTCATTACCTGTTTGGGAGATGTTATCACTCTGTACAACTACCTGAAGGGAGGTTGTGGGAAAGTGGGGGTCAGACTCTTTTGGTTCTGTTTAGCCTTGAGAAAAGAAGACTGAGAGGGGACCTGATCCTGGTCTATAAATATCTGAGGTAGGGGAGACTAAGTGGTGAAGCCAGACTCTTTTCAGCAGTGTGTGGAGACAGGACATGGTGAAACGTCCAGAAACTGAGCATAGGAAGTTCTGCACGAAGAACTTCTTTATATTAAGGGTGACAGAGCACTGAAACAGACTGCCCGGGGGATTTGTGGAGTCTCCTCTGGAGATATTCAAGACCTGCCTGGATGCCTACCTGTATGACTTAGTTTAGGGAACGTGCTTTGGCAGGAAGGTTGGACTCTCTGGAGGTGCCTTCCAACCCCTACCATTCTGTGATTCTGTGATTCTGTGATTTTCCCATGTAACTAGTGATAGGACTAGATGGAATGGTCTCAGATTATGCCAGAGGAAATTCAGGTTTGACATTAAGAAATAATTATTCTCTGAAAGACTGATTGGGCATTGGAACACACATGGAACATTTGAACATTGAACACCCTGGAGGTGTTCAAGAAACATTTAGAAGTCATCCTGAGGGACATGGTTTAGTGGGAAATATTGGTAGTAGATGGGTGGTTGGACTGGATGATCTTAGTGGTGTTTTCCAGTGCTGGTGAGTCTGCGGTGCTCTGATTCTATGATCTTTCAAAAAAGGAGAAGCTGAGAGGTCTGAGACAATTTACCCTGGAGATGAGATGGCTCAGGAGGATCTACTCAATGTGTATAAATACCTGACGGGGTGAGTAAAGAAGACAGAGCCAGGCACTCAGAAACAGAAGTATAAGAGGCAGGGGGCTCAAGACCAAAATAAGGAAAAATCAAACACTGGCACATGTTGCCCAAAGAGATTGTGGAGTATCCACCCTTGGAGTTTCTCTGAACCTTACTGGCCACATGCCTGAGCAAACTGTTGTAGGTGTCCTTGCCTTGAACAGGGTGTTGGGCTAGGCAACCTCCAGAGGCACCTTCCAGCCTCTGTAGTTCTGTGATCAGTGCTAACTTAAAAGCACAATGGTTTTGTGTGATCATTAATCATGAATCATAGAATCACAAAGCATATAATCACGAGTCATAGAATGGCCAGGGTTGAAAAGGACCATAATGATCATCTAGTTTCAACCCCCCTGCTGTGTGCAGGGTCACCAACCACTAGATCAGGCTGCCCAAAGCCACATTCAGCCTGGCTTTCAGGAAACAAATGAGAGCAGATCAGCTCCCTCAAGTATGTCATACACTGCTTTGGCTCTTAACTGCAGCACACAAACACAGAGTTCTTAGCACATTTTATGTAGGAAGTCCACCCCATTTGAAAATGATGAAATTTAGCTGTATCCTAAAGGATATGATCACAGCTACCCTACTAGCAGTGCCATTCCTGACCATGCATGCTGACAGGCCAAGTTGGGCATCCACTAATCCACGTCTCCATGAGGCAGTTGGATTAAGTGTGCAGACTCACAGCCCTGCTATTTCTGGAACAAAACAATCTATTTTCAGCTGTTGTTTTTTTCCCCACAGAAAACCTGCAGCCAGCATGTGAGTGTAATGTTAACTTCTAATTGTATCATATTAGCAGTTTGACATTGTATCTTACTAATGCTTGTTTTTCCAGGATATGCTGTAGAAATATAATCATATTAACATTCGGAAAGCAAACAGAGAGGTAGTATAAATTGTTAATGCAATCTTCTTTTAAGCAGCTTGTTTGAACTGTGCATTGGTGTGTGAGAAAATGCCAGCCTTTCAGTCTTTCCAAATAGTGCAGTGCTTGCAGTCCACTGCAGAATAAAAGTATACGTTTTGCCTAAGCTAACAGATGCTCATTCGCTGCACGTTCCCATGAGCACCTGATCTTTTGCCCACATTGTATTACCATTTGTCTGAGACCCACCTGTGAGCCAGCACAGCAGTTTCTGAGGCACCAAGTTGCCTCACTGACACATCTCATCCAGAAATGGTGTGTTTTGTTGACGTATATAACTGTTAGTGTCCCTCTGTTTTCCTTCCTGTGAGGGGGGCCATTATTTCTCCTGGCTGGCACCGTCAGACTGAAAATGGCAGCCTCAATAAGAAATGCTGCAGAGCTGTTTGGACTCCTTAAACTCAGCCTTTAAACCAACTAATTAAGTTTTCTGCTTGCTGCCATTGAAAGCTTCAGTCAGACGTAATTAAAAATGAGCAGCAGATGACAGCGGTGGCATTTGTCAGAATCATCCAGTGGTTCAAATACCAGTTCTGACAGAAATGTCAGCCTGATAACACTCCCATCTTCCCAATGCATGCCAGGAAAAGAAGGAAGAACTTTTATTATAAATGTCTGTCTGATAACCTTTATGAGTCCCACAACACCAAACACTACACATAAGATTTCATTAGTCTAAAAGAGAATACTCATTTTCCATGAAGTATATACCCTGTAGTTCTTTGGGCTTCCTTGTAGTGTTTGCACCTTTGGGGAGACCCTTTCAGGCCTCCAAAGAGGAAGAAAAGCCTTGATCCTGAGTTGTGGGTGATTCCAGTCCTGCAGACTACTGACTTCGAAGATATCCCTTAGATAACTAATGAGCTGAAACCAAATCAACACATCCCTCGTCTAGAAAGGTCAAAGACATAACACAGGCTGTGTAACCCATCCTTGAGGTGTACAGAAAGGTGAGAAGGCAGAGTCCTCCCTGAACAGTGTTTAAATTGAACTGTAATTGCTAAAGATCACAGACTAGTAGAGTACACACAAGGCAGCAGAGCAAATGAATAGGGAAGACTGAGTTAGAAGCAGCTTCCCATGCAGATTCTCTCAGGTTTATCTCATCAGTTTTGCTAATGCATTTAAAATATCCTCTTCCTGGTACTCTTCCTTGCGTGAGGGAACACAACAGGAAGGGAAACAGCAGTGGCATCAGTGTCATCTCAAAGTCCCTCAGCTATGCTCATGCCTGTAAGCAATGATGTATTTCTGTGAGCTGGCCAGAAAGCAGCCCCCATCAGAGTAAACCCAAGAGGAGGGGATATGCTGTGTTCCCAGCACCATGTGTGAGGCCCATTAATCCCCCCAGCTGCACCCAATATCCCTTAGAATCACTGAAAGCTGTGGGGTGGCCCTTCTAGGTTGGAATGAGAACTCAGAAAGCCTTGCTTTCAGACTGAGCAGGTTGTGTTGGGACTGCTCCAGAAGTCTCCCTGTGCTCCCAGGAGGTGGGAAAATTTCCCCTACAGTTCTCTAGAGAAGAGGAGTGCAGTGGCTGGGTGAACTGGATGTGTCCCCAGGCCTGGGGGGTGTGGAGTGAGCAGGGCAGGGTAGTGGTGCTACCTGGAGTTGGGCTCCTCGCAGTCCAAATTGACTGCATTGGAGTAACAGCTTCAGAATAGAAATGCACATTGCAAAAGCCTGAAAGGGCAACTGAAGACTTCGGCTTGCTGCCATTGAGCTGCAAATGGCAACCCATTAAAAGTAAACCTGTCTGCTGCTGTTGAGCGATAAGTAGACCCGAGTCACTAAATAAACCACCCTCCCTAATATACTTTTCCAGTGTTATACTTGGAGCGGGGAACCTGTTCCTCTCTTCTTCTGCTTAGTACTACTCTCTGTCCTATCAGGAAAAATATATCTCCTGGCCATAGGCAGACCTGAGGTCATGTTATGTTCTTGCTGTCCTGAGAAGTTTTCCTGCTGGGGATATGCAAATACTGTTACTTTATTGATTTTTTGAACAATTGCCTGGCAGCTTCCTATCTACCTGCAGGGGGACCAATACTGGTTACTGCCATGGCTCTGTAGAGGTCCGGGAACTGCAGATGATGATCAGTGATCACTTCAAGACTGGCATTTCCCTTTTGCTCTCTATCTCAGCAGAATACATCACACAGCACTGTGCACTGAATGCAAAAGTACCGTCTTCTGTCTGAGCATCTTCCTTTGTAGTAAGTAATCAAAGAACACTGACACTTTCCTTCCTTTTGACCTTTATTAGAAAAATGGGCACCTTAATCGGAGTGCTTTAAGATGAGAGCGAAGTTTGGAAGGATTCTAATGCACGACGTAAAGGTCTCAGGGATCATGCTTAGTATTTGTGGCAGAGCTGCCTCAAGATTAACATATTACAACAGTGTGTCAGGCTGGATTGCAAACTTTTCTGAAGCAGAGTGAGCTGAAAGGTCACATTCCTCATCAGCTCATGTATCAGACTGCATGCAGGTCTCCAAAGAAGTTAAATTCTTCTTCCAGAAAGTAAAATCACTGTTTCCCTTTTTCAGGTTCCAGCTGTGCTGCTGAATTTCCCTCTAGTTTGAGCAAGGCAGCTGGCTTCATTGTACAGTCATAGTGATTTGGTTTCAGAAATGATCCTTGTTTAAATCATAACATGCCATTAACAAAGGTCCTTTTGTGGTGGCTGCAGTTAACACAGAGTCCTTTCTGTCTCACACACCTTCACACAGGTGCACATTGTGCCCTTTGTATCCTGCCTACAGGAGGACCTATGGAATGGTTTCTGCCCTCACAACTCATTTGATGCCTTTTGCTATTATGCAGATAAAATGTGAAAAAAAGTCTCCACATTTCGTTCAGTGGTCTGAAGCCAGAGGCTCAGGACTGCTTACTCAGGGCACAGCGTGGAGTGCCACACACTGAACAGCAGAGTGAGAGCCAAGCACATAACACCCGCTCCCATTCAGAGCCAGGATAACAGCATTGCAGCTCAAGAGGAAGGATGAGTTTGCTCCGGCTTCATGCTCCAGTGTTCTATCGATGTGACAGTTTATTTTCCATTGGTGGTTTGAAAGTCTTTTTATTTTATTAATCCTCTTGTCAAGGAACACAAATGGAGTTTTCTCTGCTGTTAGACACTGCTGCAAAATCTCATGGCTCCAAGTGGCTTTGTTGGGCTGAACAGTTCCTCAGAGCAAGAAAGGGAAATACGTGGGTCTGGGCCAGTGAGCAGCTTGAGAAAGCTGAAAATGTCAGCCCATGCTATAGGAGATGCAGCCTGTTCTTGTAGGGAGAGAGGCAGCCAGCTGGATGTGTGGGGAGCAGAGAAAGGCACACACAGACGCTCACCATGCTTCATGGCACAGTGAACAATGCCAGGTTATCACCAAAAAGCCAATGAGTTCTTTTCTGAAGATATCTTCTCCCTGGGTCGTGTCCCACAGAACTAGAGCCCAATCCTAGATGAAATACTGCATTTCAATGTTATGTTCCTTTTCATTTTGCCTCTATCCCTTTTTTCTTCTTTTTTTCTTTCTTCTTTCTTCTTCTTTTTTTTTTTTTTTTTTTTTTTAACCAAAGCATGCTGTCTTTCAATTAACATAGTAATGACCTATTGTCACCTGTTACCATGCTAATCCTGAGCTGGTGTGAAATTACTTTATAATAAACACTATGGAGTTCTGACTTTCAATTAATTTTTCACATGCTGTGCTAAATCAGATTAAGTGTACCCCACCCTTTTGACCATAGACATAATTCCTCCCTTATAATGAAATAGAGGATTAATTTATATGAAGCATATCTATACACATTTGCAAATAAATGTAAAGATAGACTTTGTACCGTATTTGCATCAGTCGCTGTGTCAGGTTGAATACAGACGTTCTGAGATTATTAATTTTGTGTTCACTGGGGTGGTGAAGAATATTGCTGTGTTTTTATTATTATTTTCACTAAATGTCTTGACTACAAATGGGTAAAGAAATGGAGTACTAAGAGATTGGTACCTTCCACAGGGAATTATGCTGTACAGCACTATGATGAACTGAAGAAAATGTAAACACTGCAAAATTAAACCCAATCATCATTAATTTACTAAATTGCCTGTCATCCTTCTTGGATGTACATATTTATAGCCTGACCAAATGTAATAAATGCAGCTGTTTGGTCTTTTTAATGGTCATTAGCATTATGAAGATGGTCGATAGCTTGAGTAAAATCTTGCTGTAGACCAGCAGGAGGAAGATATTTAAGGCAACTTTTTTATATGCCTCCATCTTCAGTGCAAAAAAATGGTCCCAAAAATTATTTCTGCTTTTGGAGCAGTGGAAGTTCTGCTACACAGTGTCATTTCTGTAATCAGAAAGATAAGTCCAGATTTGACCTTTGCTGTTTTGCCATGTATTCTTTAGCTCTCTGTGGTTTAATTCTGAATTATAGAATCATTGCATAGATTACATTTCCCAAAAGAAAAATAGTAAAAATGATAGCAGGGTATTTTTATCTATCTCTATTGGTTCTAATTGCTCATTGAGTCAATTAACCATGCTTACCTGCTCCAAAATCTGAAGATTTTCACCTCGAAGCAATTAAACTCCTTGGGAATAATAAGCATAAACTGTCTAGTCAAACTCCATTCTAACCTGGGTTATATTTTTTTTTTTCCTTCCTTTGCTGTACTAGGCAGTTTGGAGCTAGGCTGGGGTACTCTGAACCACTTCATATGGACTGGCTGGCTTCTCTCATCCTGATGTGCCAAAGAAGCATCAGAGGGTCAGATTTACCTGCCATCCATATCTTCATTTCTAAAGCAAATTGTAGACCACTTTCACTTATGCAGCAGCTGATCCAGGGGAAAAATCATGCAAACCCTTTTCTTTAGAAAGGGTGAATTTACTGGCAGGGGCTGTCTATTTAAGACAAGTGATGGACTTTGTAAAGACCATCTCAGAAGTTCTTTCCAAGTAAAGCCTTATCCTTACCCACCACAGGAGCACATGGGCTTTGCAGATTTCTCAAAACATGTTTGAAAAAGGTGATGACTGGAAAAACAAACAAACAAACAAAAATCCCAGCAGTTCTACTTACTGTCTGCAGAAGGGCTTTGCAGCTGCTGATCCAAGCCAGAGATTGAGAACCTTGGCTATCTGGCTATTCCTGGATTGTTCTGGCCCTAAGAATTGTAGAATAATCATGCCCCACTCTGTAGAATAGGAAAGGATTAAAAAGTACACAGTGCTTTTTTAGTACTTTTTTCTTTCTTAAAAGGACAGGCCTTGCTGAGATGAAATAAATTTTTCATTTCATTTTCATTACATCTTTGAAATAATAGCACTGTTCTACATAAGGAAAAAGTCAGCCCACTTTCAGTGTTTACTGGTTTAACATGGAAAAATCAGAGCACTTTTTTATCACTTTTGTGGTAGTATTTGTGAAGTCCAAGTGTACAATCATGAGGCAGAAAATAATAGGCCTAACTAGAAGGATAAAGAATAGAAAAATGATCCACAGGATGAGAGATGTGGGTATTCTTGTTGCTGTGGTACAGGTTGTATCAATACAGTGAATATACTATTCACTTTAAGCATTTTCAGTAACATGCTCTAGGAACAACAAAGTGAGCTAAACCTTGTTAGGTTAGGTCAAACAAGCACAATCTCCACAAGGAGATAAAGGTGGTGGAAGAGACATCAAATTATTTTTTCATTTTTCCTTAGGACTTTCTATCTCATGTCTGTGATGAAAGGTCTCATCTCTGTCTTCTATTACATAGCTTTTTAACTGTGTGTATGATCTGACTTGGGCTGATTCCAGCTTTGTTACTGAAAATCTCTTTCAAATGCAAAAGTAAAAACACCAAAGTAATGACTATAACTTCTTGTGCTACAAAAGCATTCAATAAATGCCACTGTTAGATATTTCATTTTATTATTTCAAAACATTTTACCAAATATCTAGAATAGAATTCCTCCCTACCACCACTTCCTTTGTCACATTACTATAGTCTGTTGCACACGTGTATTTCTTTCAACCATCTCCTTCATTTTGAGGGAAGTAAAGGGAATTGAGATCACAAAATACTGCTGTCATTATTGCCTGGAGAAGAGAAACGCCTTCACTTCCTAACTGTGGTACTCCAGTTTCCCCATCAGGTGCTGAAGTATTGACAGTTCTCATCTACTTATGCTTACTTATGCAAATCAACATGTCCAAAAAATAAACTGGGATACAATGGTAGCCTCCCCACCACATAAAACTGGTAACCACTTCTCCTTGGTCACTGCCTTAAGCTTCTGCCTCAGAAGAAATAGGAAAGCTGAGGGAAGTAACAATAACAGGCTGCATTCCAGTTTGAAAGTGCTGGTGAGCTCTAATGATCTCTTTCTCCACATCTGCCCACTTTCTCCAGTTTTGATCGTGTAATATAACATGGTGGGGAGCAGTGACCCAGGAACTGCAGTAATCAGCACCGGGCAGAACTGAAGATGGACTGAGAGGTTTGCACTGCACTGTGCCTTGTCCCTTTGTCAAAAAGGGATGTGTTACTTAATACACATATTGACCCTTTGGACAAACTAAGAGCACCATCCAATCACCTTCACCATCTGCTATGGTTTCTGCACCTGGCTCTGGGCTCGGCTCTGAGCCTTTTGCAAACACAGCCCATGCACAGGAACAAGGATGCATAATGGGGCCCTGTCTTCTGGCCATGCGACCCTAAGAGCAGAAGGTAGAAAAGTTCAGCTGCTGTGGAGAGAAGGGCTGCAGGGGAATGAACCCTGAGGCTGAGTAAAAGAGGCTAAGTAGACAGAGAAATGAGTAATTTAGCCAAAGCACCGAGGCAAAAGGGGAAAGAGAAAAAACTGCACTTCCAGAGAGGATGGGGCCATGAGTTTTGCTGATGATGGTTAAAGACAAGTTCTTGAGTTTTAAATGACACACAGAGAGAAACTGAGCAATGGGGTAGTGTGAAGTATCCTTGAAGAATACACTCAAATGTCCAAAGTGACCTAGAAATAACCTTCAGGCAGTGGGAGGGAAGGAAATTTCAACTAAATAGTCCTTGACTATAGTTGTAAAATCTTTGAAAAAGGTGGAAGATACCAGTGAATAGTATCCTGGTAGGTGTTGTATTGCTGGAACAAATTGCGATTTACTGAGATGATGCAAGTGAAGCAAGAACAGGCTGAACATGAAATCTTTCCCCAGAAATTCGAAGATAAGTGTGTCATTAATGACATGCCAATGAATATAAAAATATCCTTCCAAACCAAGAGGTGCTGTCAGACGATGTGCCTCGACAACCAGAGAATCAGTTCATTACAAGCTGTAGAATATGAACGTGTTTTTTTCCTCTCCAGCTCAACACCCAGCACAGACATAATTCAACTGGCAATTTTTTTGCTCAGGAGGTTTGAACACAAAAGCAGCTACTTCACTGACACCGCCACTGAAGAAGAGTGTGAGATGAACAGGTATCTTTAATGAGTTCAAGAAGTAGGTCATTAACTAGAAAGTAACTATGATAGAATTGGTTTCTGCAACAACAGATGGAAGCACAGGTATAACTGGATCCAAAGCTTCATTGCTCATAATCATCACTGAGCGCTCTGTTGAAATGTGCATGACTTTAAACATTATGGGAGCAGTGGAAAAAAAAAAATAAAAAATCTGTTAACTCTATTTGAGTCTGAGCCCTTTGTGTTTCAAAGACTGCCAGATTAGGCTTCTGCAGTTTGTAATGATCTAATTTTGCACACTGAGATGAATGAGATGTATGAGCAAATGTATGGTTTTGCTGGGCTTTTTCGTCTGTTTAAGATCAGAAGTCTTCAAATAAGGAAATGGGAACTGTCTTATGATCCTTCCGAAAGGCTGAGTTTACTCTTTACTTCTCATTTCTGAGTGACTTAGCTACAAGGCATATGAACATAAAAGTTGCTTGAAAATGGGGGAATATTACTGTGCAGTGAGTTCAGTCAAAGCTGGCTAAGTGAATAACGTGGAAAATATTACAGCATACCATGGCTAGGAACCCTGGAGAACTGTGAAAGCAAAAGTAAATGGAAGCACCAAGAGGGATCAAGAGGAGGAAGCACCAAGAGGAGTCACTCACTTTCCAGTGATGTGCTGAGTTTTACCTGGTGTACTGCAATTTTTACCTGGTGGCCACTGCAAACTGTGTAACCATCTAGCTTACCCTGTTCAGGGGAGACAGAAGCTTGTGTGTGTGACCCATCTTTGCAGTTTCAGACAGCTAAGCATCGGCTTTTGTGTTCTGCACATTTATTTGCTGAGACACTTGAGACATTTCCCTAGGTGAGCCTGGCCTGGGAGCAAAGACTTTCAGTGCCTTAGGAGATACACTGTTGACACCAGTGCTAGAGCCTTCCTCAGGTCTGTGATCATGCCAGCGATGCTACATCATCTTTGTGGGGTCTCTGAATAATTGCAATAATTAATTTCACCTCCAAGAACAAGTGAAGCTTTGTTCGAACCCATTCAGAAGATCCTGCAGAGGCCAAAGCAAACCAGGTAATCAACTGTGGTGGCTCATTGTACAGTGTTATCAACTGAGGTTTTTAAAGGTTTTGAGCTTCTAGTCCATGCAATATTAGGTCAAAATACTCTGATTTATGTTTAATAGAAAGGCTGAGGTAGACATTTAACAAGGGTGTTCCAAGTTCTATTATGGTGCAGAGAAGAGACCTGTAATCTCAGTGTCTTCTTGTGTTCCGTTTTTTTTTTGTGTTCTCTCCCAGTTTGTGTGGTGGAAGTTTTCAGGACCAAAACAAAGCTTTGGGAGGTCATTTTGCCTGAAGTACAGCTTTGCTACAAACAAGACTCCTCACCTTCTCAGTGCAGTAATGTGCTGCATTTGGAGGCACAGCAACAAGCACCTCCTGCTTCAGCTCTGCTTGCCATACTTATTTCCTGACTCCTGCTTTGTCCTGTGCTGGAGTGTTCAGCCGACTCGCTCTCCAGGAAACCCTTCTGGGGAATAACTCAGCATATTTCAACCACTTTGAGGTTACCCGTTTTGTTTTGCTGCCTTTCTACCATAAATACCTTTCCAACTGCTCTGCTTTTCATTTTCTTCCTTCCAGGAGATAGTGAATTTTTAAAATATGGATGCTATCTGTGGAAGTTGAAGCAGACTTAAAATAGCCCAAAATGAATTAGAATTGTAGATGTTAAAACTTTTTTTTTTTTTTTTCTGGGAATGCCCTTCACCATTTAAAAGAACCTTTCCTATATCTGCTGCCTTCATGCATTGCATTGCTTGCAATGGTCCACTGTTTCCCAGAAAAAAAAAAAAAATCTTCATTCATCCACCTAGAAACCCATACATACAGAAGAAAAGTGGGATAAGTTCTTCTCTGTGTTCTGTTGAAAACAAGAAAACTACAGAATTACTGTAACAAAAAGTAATCTAACAAGCAAACTAGCCATTTTTAATTTGATGAAAGCATTTACATCTGCTAATGTGCCATTTAATGTGCTGTATAACGCAATTCTCCATTCCTAATTGAAGGAAACTTTACTGGCGCTTTCTCAAATGTCTCACTGGTTGCATTTCAAATGTCTCCCCGAGTCTTTAATTATATTCCTGTGCCAGTATAAAAGAAAAAGAATTTAGAACTAATTCCTATTAAGTTGTCTAAAGTGAAATAACCGTGACTGTAGGCAAGATCTGAAATCTCTGGAAGTTGAAAGAAAAACTCCTGCTGAGTTCAGTGGGCATTGGCACAGATCTCGTGTAAACACAGTTGCAACCATACCTGTGCTCAACAAGCATTGTAAAAACAGGCGGAGAGAGTCCAACCTGTTTTGGAATGCATTGGCCTGAAGGCAAAATTACAAATGCCACAAACATCTGATATTCCCTTCATGGATGTCCCTGGCTTCATGACAAATGAACTCAGCCTTTGAGCAAGCAGGGAGAAAAAACACAGACAGCATGCTTGCAAAATATATTAAACCTATTTAGATGAAAAACTCAAGTAACTGAGCTGTTCATAGCTGTGAGCAAGATGATTAGATACTGTCAGTTTTAGCAGGAATTTTTTCGCACCATTTTCTAGCATACAGCATTCACAGTGAAGCTGCTCTCAAGCAGTAGGACTTTTAGAAGGCTTCTGCTGAATGCAGTGTGATGCATTTTGACGTTGTAACAAGTCGTATTAGTTCGTGTAGATTTGCATTTGGTGCACTGAGGTGCTCCAGTTGTGAGCAAAAGTGAGGAGTTCTTTACCTGTTCTCTGGTGGCCTATGACATTTGTGCTGCACCTTGTAAGAGCCTCTGATGTTGGATATCAAAATAGTGCCTAAGATGGTATGTGTAATAATAAAACATAGTTCAGCTTCTCTGCATTAAGAAGTGTCCAAGGAGAGAAGGAAAGCTTATGGAGGGCATTCCTCCAGAAAGAGAGGGCCATGCTCAAGTTCGCCTTAATTTCATACATACATCCACTTGCAGGAATTCTAATGATAAACAGGGAACTGCTGTCCTTTTGGGCAGTTTTACTGAAATAGAAATACTACACAGCAAGCCCTTCTCTTCTTTTGACTTCCTGTGGCAGGAAATTTGTCAGCTGTGGGAGATCTTATTTATCTCCAACAATGGTGATTTTAAAGCAGTTCTTTTCCCAGATAATTCTTTCTGAATCCCAGCTTCTACATACTGCAAAAATAAATGCATCATGACAGCAGCAACATGGAAGATTCTGTATCTGCTCTTGGTACATTCTTGAGTAATAAAAAAAGGAAATCCCAGTCTTCTTCTGAAGAATGAGTCTCATTGTCCATAAACAGGAACCCATTCCAAGAAAGGAATGGAAACTAATAATGGTTAAATTGCGGAAGAAGCTGTAACCTTCACAGAGCCTTTCTTTCCAGCTGTGTTCAAAGACACTGTAATGACTTCTGAGAACTGCATTGACTCATTTCAGATGATAACTACATAACTGTTCATTTACACTTAATGAGTTTATTCCACCAGGTGTAGGACAAATTTTAAAGAGCTAATGCCACTGAATCATACACGTCAATAAATTTGAGCACTAACCTGATTCTGGGTAACAAAAATAATGATAAAGAGAGAGGAAGAAAAGCTGCCTCCAATTAATGAAAATGCCCTTTGTATTTTCTAATAGCTCAAACATTAATTTGAAAATGGCTTTCTCTGCAATAATTTACAGACAAGCACTTCATAATGGGGAAACAATTCAAATTTATGTGCACTGGAACGATGATGATCTGATTAACTTATTAAATTCTTGTTGATTCTACAGTCCAGGTGAAGTGTACCATTCTTCATGGGTTTCATATCTTGCAGTTTTAAGCTTTCACATTATCAGACTTCAGGCTTCAGTTGCTACCGAAGGTCTTTTCTCTGGGATGTCCTCCAGTACAGAGTGGACAGAACCAAGATCTTGGGGACTGATTTCATTTGTCCCTTTCCATTAGTTCTGAAGATACATTCTCTTCCATCTTGGAGGAGCGCTTGATTAAATTTAGCACTAGAATTCACATAGTCCTCAGCTGCTGTGGAGTGTAATTGAAGCTGTGTGAAATATTAGAGAGAGACAATTCAAGTTAAAGCTGATTCAGTCAGAGGATAGCCCTGCTGGATTTAAGTTCAAGAAGCTTAGCTTTTCAAGCTTATTGCCCTTCAAAAGGAGTGATGTAGCCTTCGAAGCCAGAGGAGATAAAAATTATCCATGGGAAAAGACAAAAGAACACAGTCAAATCAGCCTGCCAAACCTAGTGTCCAGTGGCTTTAAACAACGGGTAACTATCCCAATTTATCTGTGACATATTTATCAGCTACCGCTCCCTCAGCTTTCATCACAATCCCCTTGTAGTTTTTACACACCCTAGATAATTTCCAGGGACAGTAAAATAGTATTAAAACCTTCAGATGCTGTGTAGAAGAGGCTGCTGGGATACCACGTAGTATCATAAATTGCTGTATTTGTAATTGTAGTTGTTTCCAGCATCCTGCCCATGTGAGAGAAGCTCCCTATGGTCATGCAATGTGTCAAGTTAGATAGTACAACCTGGTCCCATTGGTGTTGAGTAAGCATGAACCATAAACCAATGAGCCCTTCATTTACTGCTCTGCTGCATGGCTGACATGATCACTCACACTTTTCTCCTATTTTGAGCTTCTGCCCATCCAGCCTGTTTGGGTGGGGTCAGCCAAGTCCACCCTTGTGAAAATAAGTCTTTCTCTTTTTTGAATACTTTCTTTCTAAGTGCAGCACTCCAGCTTTTTAAATTGATTTTATTTAACAGGTAGCATCCCACTATTTATATCTGCCATCTAATTTCCTACTTCCAATCTTTACTATAGCCATTGATCAAGAGATTCCAGGAATCCTTGCCACAGAAACCCCCTCATTCTGGAGACAAGAATCTGAAGTCAGAATCAGCCATCCCTTAAAAATTCAGAGGAAGCATTGCCTGGGTATGAAGTCTGAGTCTTTACCTCGGTATGTGGTTTAATGTGCTGCAGCTTACTTATATATGTTGTCTTCACACCTTCCTGCGATTCACTTCCAGACTACTCATCTCTTGTCAGCTTGCTCACATTTCCTTGAAAAATAGGGAATTGTGGATGAGCCAGAAGAGGATTTTGGCTTTCTTCACTGCAGCTCTTGCCATAGCAAAAGTAAAAAGCCTGCCTGAATAATACCAAGATTTTCTACACAACTCAGGCAAGGCAGTTTTTCTTGGTGCACCCTGCAAAGATCAACTAGAAGCTGTTTGCATGAAGGAATGAAGCAAAGCCAAGTCAAGTGTCATGGACAGACCACTTCTCTAGTGGCTCAGATAACCTACAAAAGACCATCATCCTGGCTGTTTAAACATCACCACCACAAATTCTTCGGACCTGGGCTTATTGGTTCAGCTTTTAGTCCAGTGCACAGTGTCATCCACATGGTCCCAGCTATTCGGAAGCCAGGGGTTGCAAAGCAAAGCACCAACATTTCATATGGATTGCATTGCTTCACGCTGGGCATATAGATCATCCCAGCATATAGATCTCATTTCAGAATTGGGATAGGGATTTTAGCTTCATGTGTCTGCCTTTTCTAACTTCTCAACAAGCCTGTTGTTATTGAAAGGTGGGTTTTTACCTGTTTTCCTGGCTGTAAAGAAAGGCAGACTTCTTTCTTCAGTGAATGCATGCGTGCTCTGTGCACTGTTGTGAGATCTTGGTCATAGCTAATCCAGAAAAATTGTTCTCAGTCAGAAGAACACATTCTTTCATTTTGCAGATGTAGAATTTTAAAAAAAATAAACAACTCAGCAACTATTTGGAATACAGAAGCTTAATTTGGTCAAATGAGTCTGCTTCTTGGCTCAAATCTTGTAATACAGGTTCCAGCCCAAAGCACATTGTTATGGCCACATTACAGTGTTAAAAAAAGGATCCTATGGCCTCTGGAAAATGCAGTAGGTATGACATAAGTGCAGTCATAGTCTTAACTAAAGCAGTATAAATGCATAAATAGAAGGGACAAGGTAGAAGCCTTCAGGGCATTCCCCTAAAATAGTAACAGGTCTCTAACAAGGTATTTAAAGGGATTTTTTTCCCCATTGGGAAACCATATCAGCAAAACTAGTTCTCATTCCAGCCAGGAGACAAAAGGGCAATATCACCTCACCAGCTGAATGAAAGTACCCCAGTTTTTGTGCTTTTAAACCAGGTTGCAAGCATAAATCTCCATTTTCTTGGGAAACTTTCTATATGCCTCTGTTCACTTTTTTCCTTGGTAGCTCCTGCTGATTTTTATCATTTCTGATGCTTAGCACAGGCACATACCATACTTCCCCTGAGCTCAGCACAGCAGCCACAGGGACAGACATCAGCAGTCAATAAAGCAATATAACACTCTGGCATGGCTAAGTGCAGACCACTAATCTTGTCCCAGTAACTGTAACAGTTAATTATTAGAAGAATAGCTGTAAATGCGATATAAAAAATTGGACAATGCTACCAGTCCCTAATTATCATTACAGCACTCCAGTATTGCATTAATTCTAATGCTCTGATCAGGATTTGATTAGGTAGATTGCTCAGCCTCCATTACCCAGCAGTGCTGAGCACTGTGAAACTGCCTCTCACACAAGGCAGTGTCACCTGCACACAGCCTGGGCATCAGCAGGAGCTAACGTTGTGTCTGCAGGGCATAAATTAACGTTTGCAGCAGCCTGAATCACTTATTTAGTACTTCAGGAGCCATATGTCAACGTACATCAAAATAGCAATATATCAACAACTGTCTGAGGCGAAGGACATGAGATAAAAAAGAAAATGGGATCA
Organism: Excalfactoria chinensis; assembly: GCF_039878825.1. NCBI lineage: Eukaryota > Metazoa > Chordata > Aves > Galliformes > Phasianidae > Excalfactoria > Excalfactoria chinensis. The sequence goes on from NC_092825.1 coordinate 27,666,713, forward strand.
TTTTTTACGAAAATAAGGTGGCTATCAGGTTGCTGATGAGCAGCTTGAGAAGCTGTTTGCGAGCCAGCATTCACTATCAGACCTGGTTGATGGGTGTGAAGTGGGAGGTGGGGGAGGACACTGGACATAGGTGTAGCACCAAGTGCCTCCCCTCAGCCATGGCACTGGGAGGTGCCCTCATCAGGGTCAATGGAAATGTGCTTGTTTGTCCAAATGCAGTGCATACCTCACCGAAATGAGGGGGATTTACATCAGCCTTGTGTTGGTACTGAGGTTAACTCTGGCTGTAACAGGAACTCTGCATTTACAGCCACCCCCAAAAGGTTCTCTCTGTCATGTACTGCCTGGTAAACAGGGGAATGGGATTTTGATACTGCATGAAAAGAAGAAAGAGGGAAAAGAGATGAGAAATGTCATTTGATGGACACTGATACGTATTTATTCACCATGACCTAATTCACTGCTCGTTTCTGGAGCCCAGGGCAATGAATAACATATTAAGTAATATTAATGTGAAATATGGTTTCTGCTCCAACAGCAATCTTAGGAAATAAACTAGCATCATATGTGAAAAACATCCACAACCATTCCTTTTTTTTTTTTTTTTTTTCCCCAGAACCATTTCCACAGTTGCAGACAGTAGCAATATGTTTAGTTACATTAATTCTAATGCTATTACCACCCCCAGAGCTCAGGACTTTTCTGGTTATCCTGCCAAGCAGCTTTAATTCCATTTCCTTCTGTTCCTGAGCACCCCTCAGCCCCTTTTTGATGTATGAATGAAGTAGGAATACAGTTCACATTTTCATATCTATCAGCACCTTTAAATACATTAACCAAAGGTGTTCATCCCCTCTCTTTGTAGCACAGCAAAAGCTTGGGAACATCTCTTTGTTTCCTGAAATCCAGGAAAGAGGAATGCGTGTTCACAGGTGTATTTGATGTCACATTCTACATTAATAAGCTCATTTTTTTCATGAGGAAAGCAGTAGGCATATGAAACTGGTAAGCACGAGGAAGATCCCACAGAAAAATATGCATAAAATCTGATACAAAATTGCAATAATAGTATTTATGTTCTTTTATGTGCATACCCATAAAACATAAATCAAAGCAAGGCTGAGATTATACTCCTGCTTCTCTTTAGCAGAAGAAGAAATGCAAATGTTCTGTGCATTAAAATTCATTTTGGGGCACTCTTGGAAACATCTGCATCATACAGAGAATATTTTTATTAACGATATGACTGACTTTTATCTTGTAGCAGAAAATAAAAACATTTGTACTAAAATATGGGAAACTGTGTACATTAACAAAGGAAAACTTGATGTGCGCAAATAAATAAACAAACACTCATGGTTTAATGCCTGTTAAGTGAGAAGGCAGAGTTTTGCTAAGTGTAAGGTCTGTTCTTGAGCTGTCAAAAGGCTGAAAAACACCTGATTTTGAGTAAAAACTCACTGTGTTTCTTAATGAATGTTTGTCTGTTTGTTTGTTTTTTAACAGGCTTTGTTAACCCCACAGGCTGAGTTAAACCTGGTTATATCCTGTACCAGCCCCACTGAAGGACAGCATGCAGATAAAGGTTGTCTGAATTCATCCCACCTGACTTCCAGGTTTTAGGATAGGACCCAAAGATCACTGAACCATCAGTGGAAAGAAACACACTCTTCTGAAGAGTGAATTGGGTTCTATTCATCAGCTGCAAGGTCTGTGCTAGGATGCTGTCTCCTTGCCTGCACAGCTGGGGCAGCTCCTCCCAGGCAACTGGGAAATAGGTCTGGACAAGAGGAGTGCAGCTTTTCCTAGGGCCTGCCTTCCTCTGGATGAAATCTTGGCTTCCAGGGAGGAAGACAGCTGCACCATGCATCCAGAGAGACTATGTGAATTGCAGGGTGCACCACAAAGGTGGGTTGATGCTTTGGTGATGGGATGTAGTTCATAGAAATCAGTGTAATGATTCCTAAGACCCTTTATGGTTCCTGACCCATCTACCAGCATCTTTGCAGTTGCAAAGCATGTTCCTGCAGAGCTTGCACAGGAGAGAGATCCTATTGCTGTTCAGGCAAAATGCAGTGGTGGTGGCATTTATCCTTTGCACAGTGACTTACTGAGTAGAAAGAAAAACTTGGGTGTCAACCCAGACATAAGGACATTGTTTATGGCTGTGATGTCATTCTAACCCAGGCTACATAAGCATGCCCAAATGTATGAGATATGGGGAAAGGTAACTGAAATGTTACCCGAAGTGAATACCACACAATATGAAGAGTACATAAAATATTTACTTTGAGGCTTGAAAATAAAAAATACTGGCAGCAAACCATTTTAGAACAGCATTTTTTTACATCAATAAAAAGTACAAAAAAAATTTGAAAATAATTAAGCACTGCAATTGCACATTATCTTTACTGCATGAAGAGAAAGGTTAAGCATCTCCAAAGCTTTGGAAGATTGTTCTGTCATTATGTCACAATTGATCAGTATTTAATTGTTTTGCTTGAGGATTTTTTGCCTCTTCTCTACTTGATAATTTCCTTTTGGCACACAAATCAAAACTGTTTATCAGCAAAAGTTACTAATTTCTCTCAAAGAGATTCCTTCTGAGTTTTCATGCTGAGACACTGGTCTTGATTAACTTTCTTCTGTAATCTATTGAGCTTCCGGTGGCTGATTCAAGCATTAAATGTATCCAGTTTAACTACTGATTACTGCAGACTAAAAGCTTCATCCATATCAAAGGCTTATCCCCTCAACCCCCACCACCCCAAGGAAGATATTTAAAAGCCCTTTAAAATGCCCTTCCTTTTTCCAAGGAAGTAACTGAGGTAACTCGGTGCTAAGAATACATGAGGTCTGTGTTTAGCTAAAATCTGAAAGCTGGAACTGAGATAGATGCCCCCAGATAGTCTTAAAAATCTTCAGCCTGATATCCAGGTTTGGAATCAGCTGCAATCCAAATGCCTCCACAGCCTGGGGCACTGGTGTTCATCATTCTAGTTCTAATGAGCAAGAGGGGAGAAGGGTGTCAGCTGCACTGGGTCTTAATCCAAATTCTCCTGACGTGTCCTTGAAGTTTTGGAGGCAGATGAGATGGAAAGGACAGTGATAAAGTGATAGTGAAGCAGCAAGTTGAAGTAAGAGATTAAGATACCAAGGTATAGTGACAACAGTAAAGCTAGAAGTATGGAAATAGTTTTCATTTTTTATACTTTCCCTGTAAAATGTCTTTTTCAAGTTTACTATCACATTTTCTATATTTTTATAGTCAATATGTATCATCTGGCTACAGAAGTACATGAAATATTTGGAATTACTGGATTTCTTTTATTTTATGTATGTGACATGACCAAAAGTGTACATGGGGTCTCCAAGGAAGATTCAGAAGCCCTCACAACAACAAAAGCCTTTCTGAAGACAGCAGCAGAACTGGAGACCCTTCTGCCATGCTGTGTCAATTGCAGTGGAGATTGCTGTACTTTCTGATGCTGAGGTTGGACTTAGAAGCCTAAAGCATCAAGTTACCAGTCAAGTGAAAAGTCAGTTAGGTACATAATACCACAGAGGGACCTTCCTTGCACTCTGTGTTGTTCAGGTTTCCAGTTCTGGTCTGGGAGATGTTTTGAGAAAATGATTGTATTTGAAACAACAAATGTTGGAGCAGAGGGAGGCTCGACCCTGCAACTGTTTTCATCTGGCCATACAGCAAAGCGTGCATTCAGTCTTGCAGAAATCATAAACTAAAACACAAATAAACAACAACAATAAAACCAATACAAAACATGCTTTTCAAAGATAGATATCTGGCTCACAGGGTAATGAAACATAGCTTTGAAAATAGCTTCAAAATGCTAAAACAGCCACGGCCATATCTTCAGTGTGTAGCTTTCTCAGAGTTAGGATTCCAAAACAGGTAAATATCAATAGTTTTTCCTGCATTTGAGCATTTTAACTAAAGTCGGTGTATATCTGTGTGTGTTTGTATAATGTATGCTTTAATTTCCATTTTCCTTAAAATGAATCACTGCACATCAGAATTCGATGCAAAATACAAGACCATACAGAAACTTCTATACTTGCTTGAAAAGAAATAGAGGTACCTTTGTTTTCATGCATTTCATTTTCTTTCATTGTTATCATGCACCCTAGCATAACACAAACCCAGAATTTCTCCCATGCTTGCCAACTGGTGGCCAGCCACAGGAGCTGATGTAGTTAGCAAAGTCCCTGGACTGGTATCTGGACTTCCAATGCATGTCCTGTTCATAGGCACAGCTGAGCCTCCAGCTGAGACCATCACAATATTTCAACCAGGTGAGCCAAAGTACTCAGCCAGTAGGAGCTTTACTAAGCTTGCCTCAGCTGGAAGCTGGTTTCTGCAATATTTTTCAAAATTATTAAATTAGTTCATTACATTCATAGATTCTGATGTTATTTTAGAACAGTTTTACTCTTTTCCCCAGGTAATCTGTTTGGGGTTTTTGTTTGTTTGTTTTGTTTTGTTTCTCTTTGGTTGATTGGTTATGGGCTATTTTTATGTGTATCTTGTTCTGAATATTCCTTGGGGAAAAAAAAAAATGGTCTATGAGCTTTAGAGGAGCTCCATGCCATTCACTGATTTATCAAGTATTCCTGGTTTGGCATCACACCCTTGTTTTTCTCACTCAAATTTTGTGTTGCTCCCTGAAAATACAACTCCCAGGGATCGTAGCACCTGTATTCTTTATGGAATACACTGCAAAGTTAAAGATTCTTGAAGGATGCAGCACTTTTTCTTCCTTCCTTCCCTTCCTTCCATTCCTTTCTTCCTTTCATCCTGGAACAGGCTCCCCATGGAGGTTGTGGATGCCCCGTCCTTGGAGGTGTTCAAGGCCAGGTTGGATGGGGCCCTGGGCAACCTGATCTAGTAAATGTGAAAGTTTGGTGGCGCTGCCAGGAAGGGGGGTTGGAACTTCATGATTCTTGAGGTCCCTTCCAACCCAGGTCATTCTGTGATTCTGTGATTCCTTTTTTCCTCTTTTCTTTCCTCTTTTTTTTCCTCCTTTCTTTCCTTCTTTCTTTCCTTTTATTATTATTATTATTATTATTATTATTATTATCTTATTGTTGGTTCTAAAGTATTTTCCTCTGTCTGAGGAGAGATGCTGATAGTATCTATTGTCAATTCATGAAATGTCCATTAGGGTCACCAGACCAGCTCCAACCACTTCTCTTTACTCTCAGTGCAGCCTATATTCAGACACTTAAATTACATGTTAGACTAATTCCTCCCACCTGATTTTATAAAGAAGAAGTTTAGAATCTAATTTAATTTTGTCAGTAGGAATTGATAAGCCCTCCTCATTTAAGCTTGAGCTTTCTTTGATAATTCCTGCCAAAACCTTTTGAACCCACTGCTAGTTTTAAGCCAAATCAAGGGACAGTTACACACCAGGGGGACTCAAGTGGTTGTGTTAAGCCGACCAATGAGGGGAGCCAGTGAGATTTCACCCCTAGATAATTGTAGTTGGTCTACCTAGCAGCCAAAAAGCTTCCAGCTATCCATGCACAAGGTCAGCCACAACCTGGACAGGTCATGGTGTTTTCCAATCTCTGCCTAGCCATCAGGAAAGCACATTTGGTAAAAGACATGGCAGATCTCAGCCTCTTCCAGCAGGCGCAAGACATAGATTTGAGGTTACAGGTATTCTGAACTGAAGTTACACTATACTATGATCAGCTCTCAGGGACATATTGGGGTCATAGATGAAGATAGATATTGAATGGCTAATTCCACTTAAAAACAAGAAAATTTTTCACTATGACAGTGGTAAAACACTGGTATGTCTTCCAGAGTGGCTGTGAGGTCTTCACCCCTGGAGGATTTCACAATCCATATGGGGTTTTGATGTGACCCTGAGCAACCTGCATGGGTAGGGAAAATAAACCAGAGATGTCTTATCTCAGCTATTCTGTGACTCTGTGAAGCAGAGGGGATCTGGGAATAAGGAGGACTTGTTCAAGTGGGGATGCCAGGAATGTGGTACTTATTGGGGGAATATCACTGAAAGGTGCAAGTGACATGTAAGTTAGCTGTGTAAATATGTGAGTATTATCAAGGTGTTGTTACTGTACTGTGTAAGAGAAGAGGAAGGACAATAAAAAATACCAAGCAACTGTAGTGTGGATGGGACTTGAAATATAGCAGTGTATATATACTATATACAGTAACAATGTAACAGATGTTGGCACTGGGATTCATAATAATCTGAGGAACGAGATTTATTACTGGGAATGATAAGGAATATAAAGAATCCCTAGGAAACCTGGCTTGATTAGTTCAACAGCTCATGGGAGGCTTGCTATGCTTCATATTTCCAGTTCTTCAGATGTTTTCGGGTCTTTTATGCAGAATCTTGGCTGCTGTTTTGTTTTCTGCTTTTCTTTCCCCCCTTTATAATTTTTGCTTTAATGTCATGCATCTCAGTGAGAATATTTTTCACTTTCTTGAGTTAACTGTAGGCAAGAGGTGGAACCTGCTTTCCATGTGTTATTTTATTATGTATTCTTTCTTTCTGTGTGCTACTCTTTGATACGAATTACTTTGTTGGGCTCTTTATTGTGGTTATAGAGTGCTAATGCACTTCTAGCGTGCCATAGGAGTCACTCATATCAGAAGAGTCTAGCTTTGATCATGTTTTCCCTGTTATCCTTGTTGATTACTGCTATTTGCATATTACTTGATTCCCCAGGTTTGTGATCTCTCATTTGGTCTGCTTCCATCTTCTGACATCTCTCCAGGTTCCTTGTTTGCTTTGCTTTCCTGCTTTGCTCTTCTTGGGATAGGAGGTGTTTCAAAACTTGTTAGGTTCAAAGGCATAGGTTTGTTTTACGCTTGCCTTTTTTAACTTTTGGCAGTTTTAATTCATTTCGTTACAAATGAGACTTTGATATTCATCAGAGATCATGTGGATTGTTTACTGTTAAATGCCTGGCTGAAATAATAAGTACAGTAAAATGTCAGAGCTTTAAAGAATCAGCCCTGAGAAAATCAGCACATCAGTTATTCTAGTGACAAGATTTGGACAGGGCCAAATATATTTCCACATGTTTTTTTCTAGAGAGACACCAAATGAAAGTTTGCAGTCAGCTTTCTACAATTGTATAATGAGAATGGCCTAGAATGAATGTAATTCCAGCAACGTCTGTATCTCCTGTTTAAAGACTTACTGTTTTGTACTTTCCATTATGTTATTCATTGTCATAAATGCACATTTTCTATGTGTGATATTGATATATGGAAGATAAAGACATTCAAAGGTGAACTAAAATGTAGTCTTTGTTTCTGGTCGCTGCAGAGTGCCTTCATCCATTTGAATGGATGTTAATAATTGTTAACAATTCTCAAATTTACTTCTAGCTCTGCTCTATGTGGTCTCAGACTCATATCTTTCTGTCTTTGATGTTTCACCTTGGGTTGGCTGCAATCATAATGCCCAAATCAAACTACGTATCTCCAGAACTGAGTTTCCAAGACTGTCACAGAAGCTCTCTCTTCTTCTCTCACCTCCAGTGTCATCATTGACATCCCTTTCTCTCTCCTCTGGGAGGAGCTGTCAGTCTCACTGATGTCTCTTCTTCCAGGGCAGTCAAAATATCAATGTCAGGACTTCCTGTTGTGTCACGTCTAGATCTCTTCCTTGGGTCCCAAAAATATACTGAATCCAGAATCCTTCCTTTCAGTTTCCTGCATGAAGTTCCCACTTCTATAGTTGCACAGAAACACCTCTTACAGTTTCTTCCTTCTAAGATTCATTCTGCTTAGAGACATGCATGGATTAGGTATCCCACCCAGATGTATTTTCCATGACTGATCTCCTTTGCTTATGCTCATCTATGACCATGATTATTCAGTGAGGGGAAGAGTAAGATGAGCACGGCTCCTCCCATGACTTCTAGAGTCTTGCAAACTAGTATTTCATTCACAGCTCCGAATCAGATTGTCCATGCTGTGATTAGGTTAAGCCAGAAAAGTATATTCGGTCTATAATTGAGAAGTCTATGCGTGTTCAGGTTCTCCCCTTCCAGAAAGTCATTGACTGATGACTGTATGTCCATTATACATTTGCTTATAATCTTTGCAGGTGCTGAGCCACATCTCCCTCTATATTTTCCTCCACAAGAGTCACTGTTGCGTGATCTTAGCAGAATTGCTTTCTCAGAACTTCACATCCATCCTATTTAGAATGTATCTAAAACTTATATCCAAAGCAAGAAATACTGAAGGCATGCATGGTGCTTTAATTTAGGATGTATTTAAGCTGCTGTACTAGTAGCTGCCTTAAACTCAATAATTCTGTAATGGATGTTGTCCCTCTCCCACATTCTGTGAGGGCTGCAGACCTCCATGGTCTTCCCAAGCTGTTGGGATGCAGATGCCTAACATTTCTCCTTATGGCTGATCAAGCGATTTTACACAATGGTTCTTTGTTATGAAACATCTTGAATCAGTCTCCACAAATGTCAGACCACGGGTATTACAGTCTTCTGTATATAATTGATTGAGATAATGAAGGCTGCAATTTGCCGGATCCCCTTTGTGTGTGCATAAAGTCTCCTATTGTGACTGATCGGCTTTTCACATATCATGTTGTTTGTGATGGCTGGATTTAAACATAGCTTTCTAGTTCCTTATGGCATCATAAAAAAAAGAATGAGAGAGAGAACACTGGGGCTGGGGAGAAAAACACGTATTTACATATATAGGTAGCTAAACATACACAAATTTAAATGTATGCCTATACACAGGCAAACATTCAAAAAACAATCCAAGAGTTTATGCAAGAGTCTTTAAATAATCCTCCATTATGGATGCAAAATGGCTCTTTGAGGCACAAAATGCCAGTGTACATGTTCAGGAATAAAGTATGCAGATATAAATATTATTCAAGAGTTTTGCTCTGCCTTTTTATTTCTGTAATATTTGAGGCTTTTACTGAGCTAGAAGAGTACCATTCAGTGATGGAACATCAATAAATACATTGTGTTCACAGGAACAGGTAGAATAAGGAACCTGATGTGTTTCTCTTCAGAAAATGTTCACGGTGCACACAGCAAAGCTCAACATTTTTTGAAAGCAATGAGAAATCCTTCATGTAATCTATGTAGGCATTATCTTTCCTGGTGTGAAAGTTGAACTTTTTCTGGGAAACAAAGACCGTCTTTCTGGAGTGAGAGACCAGGCCTGAAAGTGCAGTCTCAGCACCAAGCAGAGCTGAACAAGTGCTTTACAACTTTTGGCTCATGTATGTTACTAACATTTGAATAAATCATGCCTACTTACTTTTAGAATGGAATGTATCTATGCACGTTTTTCACAGCTTGGGTTCCTTCTGCACATCATCAAATATTTCCAAAAAAAAACAAAATAGGATTTCTTTGTATGTAGGTTGCTCCAAAAGTAATGCCTTCCATTTATTTCCTTGTAAGCTACAAAAGATAGAAAGGGCACAATAACACTACTTGATAGAGCAAATTCTCATTTATCTTCTCATTATTTCTCAACACAGTCAATTAGCCAATTTGTGCTGATGAGCTGATCAAGATGCTCTTCATTTTGTGGTGTGAAGGCTGTGTGTGTCTGTCTGGAGTGTGGTTTACCTTTGCTGTCACCACTGCTAAAATGTACCACTCACCACTTCTTTGTGTACACATGCACTGGTTGGACTCTAAAACCATTCAGCAACCATCAACAAATGCCATTGGGTGCCATTTATTCCACATAGAGGAATTCAGTGTCGCACCTTTGTTTCATCAGCACTTCCATATGAGATGCCAGTTTGTCAGACTGCCCCTCTGCTGCTGTCTGTCATGTGGCAAGAAAATGTTATGGAATATTGGTGTGAAGGATCAACATCTACTGCCAAACCACCAACATCTGCCTCTGATATCATGGACCAACAATAAAATAGGAGGCATTACTTTTGGAGCCACCTTGATAAATTAAAATTGTCATATAGATCTTTATTATAATTGAGATGTGGCCATAGAACTGAAACAAAATTTTCAATATAATTTAATACTTTGTAAAAAGTGTTTACTATTAATATAAATTGAGAAATCTCCATGCACGATAAACATTGTTTCTTTTCTGAGCAGTTTTACAACATATATTTTGAAGTTACACTTATGAATCGAGCTACCATGAGCCAAACTCTTTCAAAGAGATTTAAATGTAACAGGGACCTTTGAGAACCTGTTCCCTCCATCTTCTCTTTTGGAGATTTGGGGAGATTTTTATTTTTTTTTTTCAAAACCTTTTTTGGAGATTTTTAAACAAACAGGTTCCAAGGGCAATGGAAATCTTTTGCAGGAATCATGAGAAAAGAAAAAGAAAAAGGAAAAAGGGAGAAAAGTGGCTTGAAGAGACAGGTTAGAGACTCTACTGAATAGGTATTCTAATTTGCCATACTACATCTGCATTTCCACATGAAGCTTATTAGAATTTTCTCAGATAAGCCTGAATATTGGTGCTTAGTGGTCTTGAGTATTTCCCGTTATGTGATATTCTGCAACAGATACCGTCATCATCTTCATGCTTATCACCCCACTTTCATTTTGAAAATTGCAGCATCAGCGCTTTACAAGACTGTGTAGTAAGATGTGAAAATCTGTGCTTCATTTCAACAATTTCACTACATTTATTTTTTTTTATAATGTGATAGCCTCTTACAGCCATAGCATTCTCTGTTGTGTAAGCACAAAAGTTTGTCATGTGCCTCCTTTCTGTATTTTCCTGTACCTGGCAAGCAAGCAAAATCTGTGAATTTTACTGGTTCTCAGTAAATACTCAGTAGCGATATGAAACAGCAGGGGAGATGCAATAGGAATAATAATTCTATTAAATGAAAAAGAGTAGGATTAAACCAGTTCATTTATGTTCAGGAAGGAGAGAGAATATGCTTACACATGATAAAAATAAACTGATGAAATTTCTAATGTCCATAGAAGGTTTCTCCATAGTCATATTGATTTGAATAACAAATTGCCATTACTCTTCCTGTCTGAATCAGGCTCACCTCAAACCAGAACTCTCTCACTCTACTTCTTTTGTGGGGCTGCCACCCAGTTTCTACAGGGAAGAGTAGGCAAGTAAATCAAGGGCTTTTCTTCCTTAGTGGCTGGTAAGGAGTCAGTACAAGCAATCTACTCTGCAGTCCCATTGAGTATCTATTTGGAGCTACCATAGGAAAGCATTTCTCATAAGAGTCCTGTTTTATTAGAGAGCTACATGTTGCCAGCCCAACTGAGTGTGAGAACCAGAAGACTATGGCATTCCTTGAACAGCCATAAGGGTGAGATGCCAAACTCAGACTCCTGTTCACATGATGAGCACTGTGTGACTACACCAAAGAACAACATGAGACAGTGGAAAATCTTCACTTTTCATTCCATAAGGATGAACATCCTCCCTCCATATCATGATGAACCAGTTACCACTTGTTCCAATACAAACAGTAGAGTTCCAATACAGTTATTGTTACAACCTGTGGAGAATCACAGCAAGTCTATATGGTGAGGATGGATATTCTAAATCCATAGCTCATGTTGTAGTCATCTCTCTTTTGTCTAAATGTCAGATGCTGACAGTTGGATAATAGTTACTCCCTCTGTAGCAAGCATAACATTTTTCATTTTTCACCATGTTTTCCTCCAAATTGTTTTTCTACTCATTTGCCTACAAGCACTCAACTATTATTTCTATAGAGTAATAATAGAGTGGTACCCTAGAAGGGTACCTAGAAGTGCCTACTGGCACTTGACTGAACTTTAACTCAAACACAGACATTTGGTTTTAATTAACAAGCTTTTCAGTGCTGACTGAAGCGGAGAACACAGGAGAAGCCACCTCCTGCCCCAATACCAGCTGGCCTGATATAGGGAAACTGTTAGATCAGGGCTTGATCTGGTGAAGGGGTGTGTCTGGCCCAGGGAGCACAGGTAAATTGTTTGCACCTGTGCTCTCTACATGACCAGAAGGGATGGACCCAGGGTGGAGCCACCCTGGGTCCACATAAGGGGCAGCAAAAGAAAGGAGAGCTTCTCTTGGACTGAGGCTGCTTCCTGAGAAGGAGTGATAGCTAGTTAGAGGGCCCCTTCACTAGTTGGTTGAATTCCATTTTTCTTTCTGCTTATGACTATTGGTTTATCTGTGAATACTGTTCCTGGTATTGCTAAGAACCTGTCAAAAGCTGTTTTGCTTCTTCATAAACAGGACACCTGGCTATGCTTTTCCTCTCCTTGCTATACTGAATTCACCACTATTCCAAGCAGTTGCCCAAGCAAACCTCTCTCTTTCTTTTGACAAGTTTCTTTTGTTGTATCTTCTCCCTGCTAATAGCCTAGGCACATGCGAAAATTGATTCTGTGCAATCTTCTGGCAAAAATGAAGACTTACTAATCTCTATTTTCACACTTTGTATTATTTTTGCATGTTGCATTGTTGATGCTGCTAAAGGCATGAAGGGATTATCATTGTAGGTCCCCACTTCAGCCTATGGGCTGTGTTAACCTGACAGTCTGAGTTATTCTCTCCTCAGTGCGCTATAATGGATAGGTTGGAGACAAACCTGTATGCGTGAGTAGGTGTTTCTGCAAGAGGAAAAAGGAAGAGGGAAAAATGGGGGATAGGAAGGGACAGGGAAGAAAAGAGGATAGATCACTGAAAAGCAATTCTAGCAGAGGGCTAAAGGTGGGCTTGGTGTAGCTTGTAGAGCAGCTAGGAGTTGTAGGGTGTTGCAGCCACTCTTTCCATTGCATTACAACTTTCCACGTGGTGACAGAACACCTCAACCTCAGAGAAACCTGATCCATGGAGTCACATAGAAGTCACCTTCCAGATTCTGTCTCTGCAAAAATTTTTCTAAGAGGCATATGAAATGCCCTGGAAGATGGTGTTTGGTGAGATTATGCTGTAGTTTATAAATAAACAGTGTTTTTTGGCACTCAGAAAAATAAGTGCACCTTGGAAACATTCAAGGTCAGGTTGTACCAGTCTCTGAGCATTCTGATCAACTTGTAGGTGCCCCTGTTCAGTGCAGGGGAGTTGGATTAGATGATCTTTAAGGGCCCCTTCTAACTCAAACAATTTTATGGTCAATTCTATACAGGACAGTTCATCACAGCTTGCTACGTGGGTAAAACTACTGTCCTTGCGAGGGATAGTGCCTGATCCAGGTGTGTGAAACCTGAGGCTGCTGTAAACAGAGGAAATATGATAAACTAGTTTTTCAGCATCTGTCAAATGCACTTGAGAGCAGTGTCGTCACTGACGCATCCCTGTGCTCAGCTCTGATACACTCACCTTGTTTCTGCTTTTGGTATTGCAGCAAGTGTCCCTTTGTGTCTTAGGGTGCACAGATATAACATGCCTCACTTTAGCTTCCTTAGCTCTGCATAGCTGTTGGTCTCTTCAAGCAACAAAAGGATGCATATTACTCTTTTTTTTTTTCTGCTTAATTACTTGAAGATAACAAGAAAAATAGCTGTACTGCAACCTGAGAACTGCACATTTGTATACGGTTATGTTATCACCAGTTATTATTTGATAATATTTTGCTCCTCTCCTCTAATTTCATTTATTTTTTAAATTCTGTCACTATTTTCTCATGGCTTCTAATTGCACACTCTCCCCCTGAAAATAGCTGGACAAACAGAAGGGCATGGTCCCCATCTTCCTACACATGAAACTGCCAAGGCTGCTTGGGGAGATCGGTTGCAAGGGCAATCTGCTCTTCTTTTCAGGGAGAACGGAGACAAAACGCGGAACACAGCATGCTGCATATTTACACTGCTAGAATGCATAATTTGTCAAAAACATGTTCTTTTTAATACCTGATTAGGCTTTCTTGCCAGCCTGAGGCACCAGTACTTCTTATGGTAATTGGGATGCCTGGTGCGGGGCTGGCTTCTGCGGTCCAGCAGCCCCATGCTGCTGCTTAAATGCAGAGTGGAAAAAGCAGCCTTATATTAAGTTAATTATTTTTACAGGATTTCCCTGCTACCTTCTGGTAAAGTAGTGTGTGTGTTGTGCTATTAAAGAGATTATTTAGACATTGTATGGGGATGTCTTTCAGTAAATGAGTACATAATGTATATATAAGGAGGAGATATAAATTTGGATGAAAGTGTAAGGAAGAGTTGGGCAGGAGAGCGAAGCAACACAAAACTTTGGTTCAATTTTCTGTGGTCAAACAAAAGCACCATCTTAGGTCTACATTTGGTAATTTAAATCTGCTGACATTTACCTTTCATTTTGAATCTATGAAACAACATGAAATCTGTATTTTGGGTAAATGTGATCTTACACCAGATTCAAATTAGCAAGTTGGAGACTGAGAGAATGTGGCAAGGGATACCTTGTAAATAAAGGTATGGCATGAAAGACATTCCCCTTGATACAAATATTTCACCTCTTGATATTTACTGTAGCTATGAAATCCTTCTCTTTATGAGTGGACTTTTTTTGTGTTCACACTTCTTCATTTTTCTGTGTGCTTCTATTAAAATTCACATCACATTGTAGTACAGTTCTACAGGAAAAAAAGAATGATATTCCTTATCTGATACATTCCCGTGCTCAGTTTTGGTAGTGCTTATCTCACTTCCATTGATATTGTTAAAGTTTTATACCAAGCCTTCACACTGTTCTGCTTTTGTGTAATCTTTATAGTAATAGGGCTAATTCAATAATATTCACTCTGCCAAGTGAAGAAGCCCATAAGGTAAAACTCAATTACCTTTTCTATTCCTTTTCTCAGTTGCTCTTCTGCTGCTCTTAGTCTTTTATCTTTTCTCACTGTAAACAGGTAGCTTATTTAAATTTAATAGACACCACTGCCTTCCTCGTTTCCTTTCTTCCCTTGAACCTTCCAGACACTCTCATGAGATGTTCGTTCACCTTTGTGTAATACCATAGTAATAGTAATATGGGGATAAAAAAAAGTAATGATTGCATGAAAGCTACAGTAAAGGCATAATGAACACTATGCTTATGAAGAATATTGCTCAAATTCCTAACTGCATTTCGGTAAATTATACAAATTAAATATTCATTACTTTGTACTTCATTAGTTCACATTTTGAACACTTTTTCTTCATTATAATAGCCTGGGGTAAAGGGTTTTTAATATGTTTTATTCTGTTATTTTTCAGAAACTGTTTAGTTACAATGTTAGAGCAAAGTTGTATTTATTTCACAGCAGCCCAGAACACCCATGTATTCCGGAGACTGAGTATTTTCTCCCACAAGATTATGACATAGGCTCTGTAATTGTTCAGAGTTCTTATTTCAATAACCAAAGTAACTAAATATTTAAACTGATTTTTACAGTAAGGTTACTTACTAATCCTATCCCTACTCAGAATGAATTGCCATTTCCTAGCACAAGCAATGTTTGACAAATGGCAAGGCATAAAGCACGTGTTCTGCACTGTTGTCTTGCTTTGTTCACTGCTGGTGTTGGTTGAGACACCCCCAACAAGGCTTCTTGCTGCAGAAGGTGGATGCTGCTCACTGTCCTTGAGAAGGTGAAATGGGTTACACTGGTGGTGGTGACTATGGGCCCAGCACCTGTTCTTCCACCCAGGGAAGGTGGCTGTGGGATTACCTCTGCCACTCACAGCCTTGACTGGCACAGATGAGTTCTTCTTGCTATAGGAAACACTGCAAGGATGAAACTGAATGAAATCTCTTGGAAGATTTAATGTCTCTGATTTGCTTTCCTCACATGTTCCCTCAGACACAGCATTGGGGGTGCAGGCCATCCCCAGACAGATATTGAAAGCCTCCTCACAAAAGCCAAGTAACACTTTAAGGCAGAAAAAATATTTTCTGATTGTGTAGGGGGAGGATAAGCAGTGCCAAACCTTGTTATTCATACTTGAAACGAGGGAAGCTGGCAATTTCAGCTGAATTTCAGTCACACTGCAGGGAGGGAGGGTCATTAAAACATAATCTCCAGAGTTTGGTTTTGGCTTGTTGCTTTCCAGTGAGCTCACAGTGATAGATACAAAGGAGAGCTCTCTGATCTGATGATTAGTAACTGCACAAAAAGGAAAAAAAACAACAACCTGCAATTGTAGTAAGCTGTCATATGGATTCTTGACAGAAGCAGTCTTTTAATTCTTTTTTCTCAGTAGGATGTGTGTGGGTGACAGGCTAGGGAACATGTCCTAGCCTATCGGTACAAAATCAGCAAGGTTGGAGAGTACTCAACTCTGTCTACAGGATGTTAAGGAACCAGTGTAAAGTAGGTAGAAATTGGAGCTGATGGTGGTTTGTGGAGATCTTTGTGAGCCCAGAGTTGAGTACCATGGTCTCTGCAACTTCTCTGAGGTTACCCAGGGAAACCAAGGAAGAACTAGTGTCTTATCACAAAAGCGCTTAAGTTGTAAGGGACCCTTCTAAGTCTCATCCACTCCAGCTCCCCTGAAATGAACAGACACCTACAGCTAGATCAGGTTGCTCAGAGCCTGGTCCAGCTTGACATTGAATGTCTCCAGGGATGAGGCATCCATCACCTCTGTGGGCAAACTGTTCCAATGCCTCACCACCCCTATAGTAAAAAAATTCTTCCTCATATCCAATTTATATCTCCCCTCTTTTAGTTTGAAAACATCTTCCCTTGATATGTTATAAAAGACCTTGCTAAAGATTCTTGCCTCTTTTTTCTTGTTATCTATCCCTGTTAGATACTGAAAGGCTGCGATCGTGTCTCTCTGGAGCCTTCTCTTTTCCATGCTGAATAGTCCCAGCTCTGTCAGCCCATCCTTGCAGGGGAGTTGTTCCATCCCTTGAGTCATTTCTGTGGCCCTGGATGTGCTCCAAGAAATCCATGTCTTTCCTGTACAGAAGACTCCCCATCTAGGTGCAGTACTCCAGGACAGATCTCACCAGCACAGGGCAGAGGGGCAGGATCACCTCCCTCAACCTGCTGACAATGCTTCTTTTGATGCAGTCCTGCATTGTTTGTTTGTTTGTTTTTCCATTCTCCAGGGGCTTCACCTGATTATTATGACTTTTCAAATATCACTGAAAGTGATCTTTTAAGAGCAGTTATAACTTCTTGTTATACTCAATAAGAAAGTTTAGATTCTTATGCCTAAACATTTTCACTATCATAAAATGCAGTGTTCTTATGTCTTCACTGCTTTGGAGTGCAGGGATACATGTGTGTTTAAGCAAGGTTATGAGTGCCTCAAGTCCCAAACTCTTCCCCAGCTAACAGGTTCTGTGTACACTTTGACAAGCCAGCTATTCTCTTTTTGCCTCTGGCAGCCCAAGTGGAATACTGTGGAGAGAACAGGACTTCACTGAAAATAAACAGGTGCATCTGTACTGGATTAATAAATTAGAAACAGAGAAACACTGAACCTGAACAGTGTCCAGCTCTCTGTGTGCCTGCGCTTTGCTGCATACTAATTCTCTTTTGTGAGAACCACATCAAAGGCAGATCAAGTTCCACCTCAGAGACTGCATGAAAACCAAATCACATGTAGATATTGTCTGTTTTCTGAGACCAGTCATCTCCAGAAAGATGTACAAATCACAATGAGGAAGCTTGTTACCAGTTGCTGTTTCTTATGAGGGTAGATGGAATAGAAGCAATCAACAAGTGCTACTTAACAAATTTAAAGTAATAGCCCAATATGGATCAGAAATTCAAGCTTGTCCCTGACTTATTTTATTAAGAAGTTAGGTGGAATACCATTTTTTTTTTTTTTTCCAGTTTAGCTGTTCAATTTGCTTTGTAAAAACCAAGCACAGTAGATCCATGTTGTCCAATATTTCTTTATATTTAGCAAAAAGCTTCTTTTAGCAGATGTGCAGGAGATGCACTTAGCTGACACCATTTCAAACTACAAGGCAAACCCACAGCCTTGGCAGATCTTCCTTACCAGTCACAAAATTCAGTTCCTCACTCTCTGTACGGTGAGCAAGGTAATAATTTACTTCCACTGGTGCCACAGGACTGATCAGTGTTGTAGTATGTTGATCACAGACAAATTCTGCAAAGAAAAAAAGAAAAACGAAAAAAGAAAAAGAAAAAGAAAAAAAAAAAAGCAGTGGGTAGTTCTGAACTTAGTCTGAATAAACATGATCAAATACAACTTATGAAGATGATTTCACAAACGTAAGTAGGAAGCTGTATGTTTCATGCAACAAACACACGTAGAAACTATGCTGCTAAGCATAATGTGCAAATTAGCAGAGTCCCAGTGTGTCAACACATAAAATTAATACCTTCTACAAGGCACTTACACAGCTTGAGGCAAAACTTGGTATGGTTAACGAACCCCCTTGTGTGTATTATCCATCAAGAAGACCTGTGTCATCAAATATTTGTATTATTAGCTAAGATTGCCTACACTCTAGAATGCAACCTGATAGCTCAAGTTACTATTCCGCCAAGCTCAAGATCCAGGCACTATAAGCTGGAAGGGTTTTTATTAAATATCCATGCATTGCTAGCCATCAAATAAATAAGTATAATCAATAGTGCATAGACATTTCAAGATGCAACAGTTTAAAAATAGTGCTATGGTTTATAGCCATCCCACTGATGACAGCTCATTTTACTGAAAAACTGCAGAACATCCTGGCTCCTTGCATTTAATTTGCCTGTGAATGTTAATGGTTTCTTCCTGAGTTTGGGTTGGTTTTAAGACTTAGTAACAGTCAGCTTACTGGAGCTGACTACCAAGTACTTAGGTATTAAACAAGAGACAAAGAATCCGCTTGCACAGACAGACAAGGCAGATGCTATTCAGGAAAGCTGCAAGGCTGAAAGGAAAAGACTGCAAGAAAATACATGCACAAGAATAAATAGTGCAAAAATGGTCTAAAATTAGTCTAGAAATGACACATGGTATTTGATGTTTGGAGGTGCAGGAAGATTAGAAGATGGAGACCAGGAACATGCAGGTGAATCTTACTAGCATTCATGACATCTAAAGCTCTGCATGGAGACTTGGACAACTAGGGCATGAAGAAGAAAGAGTGACCACCACCCACGACCTTCTCTGAGGTGCAGGTGCTTCAAAGTTGACATCAGGGAAATGCCTCTGGGCTCTTCTGAGCTTTCTCTGTGCACAGGTACCTGTTCCAGCCTTGTCCTACCAAATCCAAGTGAAAGAAATGTTCTCCTTTCCTTACTCAAAATTCCAGTTCTTGGACCCACATAGAGGAACTGTGAAGTCTGGTTTAAATTAATATTCTGCTGCACAAATTTTCCCATCTCCCAAGCTTTTACCTTCCTGATGGAGATGCAGCCAAGTTCCTTTATCTCAGGGAGAAGGGAACCTTACATGACTGCATGTATCATCTACAAAGAAAAGTTCAAGGAATGGAATACAAGGTTACAGCTCTCTCACTGTATCATGCCGATCTCCAACAAAGGCAAAATGGAAATGCAACATAAAAATTTATGAAGTTGTAAATACTATGTTGCTGTTACTATGTCTTTCTGGACACTTAGACCTCATGAAAAGAACCCTGTGCTTTAGGATCCATTTTATCTTTTTCCTGAGTCTATGACACCTACTTATGTTACTGATTAAAATAACACTTCAGTTATGCTATTTCAAACACAGAACAAATAAAACACAATAGTTATTATTGTGTTTTTGCAGGTAATTTAGTAAAGGGTATCCTATATA
This sequence comes from Excalfactoria chinensis, assembly GCF_039878825.1. Lineage (NCBI taxonomy): Eukaryota > Metazoa > Chordata > Aves > Galliformes > Phasianidae > Excalfactoria > Excalfactoria chinensis. The sequence continues at coordinate 27,686,411 of NC_092825.1, forward strand.
TATATATATCCTATATATATCCTATATATATATATAAGATACCCTTATGTGTGTGTGTGTGTGTGTGTGTGTGTGTGTTTATGTATATATAAGGTATAAGGTATAAATGGTATCCTATATATATAAGATACCTAAAAAAAAACATTTCAAAGGAGTAAATTAGATGAGGCCAGGGACAGTTTTGTGATATCTATCATCTTCTCTTTTTCCCATAAACTATAAGAAGTCGGGTAAGTCCCTCAAGCAGAGTGCATTGAAGGTGACAGAACAGAGATCTTGCAGAGACCTCATCAAACACAGACAGTATTCAGCATTAATTCAGTGTCCATTTTGATTATTTGCAGTCAGGTGGGAAATGAGGCTTGAATGATGACTTTATTTAGTAAGTCATAGGCTACTGAAAATTTTATGAAATTATGCAACCCACATGGAGAACAGTGGGGATTTTTATTAGCAATGCTTGATAAGATGCAGAGGAAATGTGAGTAATTCTCATTAGCTATTTGTCAATAAGAGGCATGAAAAATAAATTGGATGGGAACCTCACTCTGCATAATACTCTTATTTGTGTTTGCAGAAGAAACCTTATCACAATACCTTTTAATAATACGGAGCATCTATTGCACTGTTTGTTGTTTTACTCCATTATGCCAGGAATACTAATTGCTCACTTCATTTTGTCTTCAGCCAAAGCTCCCTTTTGTGATTTAGAGCATTATCCTTTCCAATAGTCTTATATCAGTGGTGCTTATGAGATGCCTGGCAGTTTAATTTCTGTGGATGCTATTTGACCAAAGGGGCATTTTCATATACAGACTCCCAGTTTCTTCCAGAGAAGCTGATGTGTGTGCAATGGCTTGTGTCCTGTGCAAGGACACTCACATTGTACCTAACACTGAATTAAAACCAGCGGAGAGAGTCAGTGAGAAAGCAGGTGAGCAGAGCGCACAGCCCCAGGGCACTATAATGAATATTCTGGATGGTGTCATTATTGTTGGCATTTGAGAAAGTAGAAAAGCTATGTTAAAACCTCTCTCATAATAATAGTAATAGCAATCCTTCAGAATAATTTTTAAATTAACCTTATTTGTAAACTCATCTAGGTTTAGTTCTCTTAGTGATTCCCAGCAGAGGAATCCTTCAGAGCCCTGATGCCAGCCACTTGCTTTCTCCTCTCCTGACAGCTTTCCTTGAACCCTGTATGGAAGTCAGTTTACCTCCTCATTCCTCGTGCTGGTGGCAGCTCCTATATAGAAATACATTTTTAAACAGAGGCCACAAACAGGGCTAGAAAGCTGTTTTCAGAAATGAAAGGTGCCCATTCCAAAGCACAGAACATCAGAGCCAACTACAGAGGAAAAAAATAGAAATATTATTTTTCCAATTTAAAAGCATATCTATCCTGGTGCAAGACACTTCCAAATGACGTGGGGCAAAAGGAAGACACCATAGTTAAATATAGAATGATAATACTTTTCCTTGGCTTTCTGTTGCAGCACACAAATATCTGTGAGTAATGCCCCAATGCTACCAGTGAGCAGGGCACTTAATAAAACCCAAACAACTGTCACACATAGGTTATAAGGTCATTTCTCACACATGAGATAAACTAGAAATCCACCTAAACGATGGAACCTGAAAAAGCATTATGAAGTTTACTGGAAAATAAAAAATGAGTTTCACATGTAATTTTATTTCTCAAGGGCATTTTAATATAAATATATATTCTTAATGCATCACTTGTCCAAGAAAAAAGAAAGGAATTGGTATGATAGGAATGCACAGTGTCCTGTGATGGCATGTTGTATTGTCAGTTATACAAACACAATAAAAATGTGCAGGTATGTAATGATGCAGCTCACGGTGCGTTTCAGAGCTCTTCCTGATTATCTTTGAAATACTGTAGGTGAGTGTTATTACTGCTTCACAGAAGGCAAAACTGTAACACGGAGTTCAAGGTTAAAGGCCATATTGATTTAACTCCTGTTCCCTAAATGAAGCATCAACACCCAAGCCCGATGCAGTAAGGAGGTGGCTGGGTTTCAAGGCTGATACGCTCCCGCTGCTCTCCAGCAGCTACTGCCTTTTGAGAGCCAGTGGTGGCTGTGGCTGTCCAGCATCCCTGAAAATCAACATCCCCTGAGAGACCCTTTAGGCACTGATCGTCAAGCCTCTTGCTTTAAATCAGGCTCTTAGATTTCACTGGGCTGGCTGAAGGAGCTGGGAGCAGGAGGTCCACTGCTTTAATTCTCACCAGACAGACAAGGCAACTTCCATCCCAAGTCCCACTCAGTATGCAATTTCCCAAGGGCCGACTTTGTCTTCCAGTGACCTCAGCAGTAATGGCACTGCCGTGCTGGTAACTGCTACCATCCAGCTGTACATATGAAGCCAATTTTTCACCAAACACATTTTCTCCAGGATGCAGTGGGAAGTGCTGTCCCTGCTCATGACAAAGGCAAATATCACTTAGGGCCTGGATGTCTGGGATCCTACATCCCAGCCCATGATGTACCATGGCAACTGGGGTCAGGTGAAGTGCTGGTGCTCCATCGCCCTTGAATTTCAATGGCAGCAGAGTTCTCTGCAGCATGAGGCCTCGGGGCATGAGGTGGCAGTCTGGTCTCAGCTACTTCTGGGATGTCACCTTCATCCAAGGCACAGCAAGGGACTTACTGAGGATCTCCATTCCAATCATCTCTCTGTCTTGTGCATTTGAAAAGATAGAGATCTGTGTGCATTTTATTAAATTGCAGTGAGATAAGTCAATAGAGCACCTTTTATGAAGCTAAAAATAAATAAAACAAAAATTGCTTTTGAGTAGGCTATCAGAACTCCTGCCATGTGCTTATCAGTCCTAATATTCCACATGATCAGCAGCACTGATCTGAATCCTCTTGGAGGTGGGAGAGGAAGACTCCCTCAGCACGTTTCTCTCAGTCTGCAGAGGTGTGTGGGTCTGCTGGGTTCTCCCCATCTCCCCTACTTTCCTGAGTGAAGGCTGCTGGAGGCTCTGCTGTTGTAATACCTCAGCTTTTCCTCATGAAGCTGCAAAGTAATTTATTATTACAAAGCAAAGAGTTCAATAAGGCAAAATGTACTGCTGGAGGAAAGCTGACAGAACCACAAGCCACCAAAAAACTTGATTCTGTCCATGACATGCAGGAAGGAAAAACTCCACAACCAGCTGAAAATGAAGGCAGGTGTCCTCAGGAGAGATGAAGAGAAAGCACAGTGTGACTAAACTTTTGAAGTATCATCTCATTGTGGAAAGCAGATCTTTAGGAGAGCAAACAACAGAAAGACAAAGAAAGAAATAGAGAGATACAATATGCTCACTGCCCAAGAGGTTCACAGGGGCTTCCCCACATGGTAGGCCTGAACTTACAGAGGAGCTTGGTGAGAAGAGGCAGGAGTGGATCTCTGCTAGATCCTTGGCCCCACACCTTGGTACAGCTGCTCTGCACTGTTGCTGCTTGTAAATCCTTGAGTGGAAATCAAAGCATGAGCAGTCAGGATTTTTTCAGTTAGTCCTCTCTCTTTTCAGAGACCTGCAGAAAATACATGTGGTGAATTTCTGCCTGAATGTGCAAAAAGACCTCACTGAGATCTCCACTACCAGTGGGGCAGAATGGGAACTTCTCCTGCCCTTGGGAGCTCCTGTTTCGATTAAACATCTGAGAAATTTCCCCAAAGACTGTTATGCTCAATCATTATGACATTGCTTCAGCTAACAAAATTCTTTCAACATCCAACATCCTTTGAATCACGGATTAGAGAGGGCAGGTTAGTTCAGATTCTGAACTACATTTTAAATTACATAATTATCTAGGAACATCACTGTATGTATTAGAACATCTACTTTCAATAGAAAACCCCAGTGTTCCTGATTTTCTATCTTTAAAAGCTGTAAGAACTCAGTATTTTAATGTTTTGAAATATTTTGAAAGCTTTCAGGCTTATTAGTGTCATTCAGAGTCCACTGTGTATTCTTTAACACAGAAAAATAAATGAAAATGCTATACAATTATTGCTGACATCTAAAAATCTTGAAGTTAAGATAGTCAAAAGCATAACTACTTTCATAAATACTTCCTGCTGGATTGTGGATATTCCATTATCAGTAAAAATGTGAATAGAAAGTGGAAATATATTTTTCTATTATACAATGTACATGTTTCATTATACAGAACATATTTCTAAAAGAAATCTCATTAAAGTAACTATTCTTCTTGTTCTGCTAATAAATACATGATCCAATCTTGATTTTCCTTGTTTATCTTACCAAAAGTGCTTACCTAGGATTCTATTATTGTGCTAATGGTTCACATACTTAATATTTTTATTCCTCGTGTGACAACGGAAATATCATGGCTTAATAGGACATCTTATATCTTATTTTGTTAGAACATTGTCAAAATTTCCACAGAAAGTCTCATGTAAAACTCCAATATGTGAAATACTTTTTATATTGTAGCCTACTGTAGTCATAATCACAAATGTGTTTCGTTAAAAGTTCCCCAAACTCATCTTATCTTCAAAACTAGTCACTGATTGAGATGCTGTTTCTGTACAAAACTGAAACTAGATTTAGTTGAAATAGAAACTTGAAAGGTCTTGGTGTTATGGGATTGGGTTTCTTTTGGGGAGTGTTGCTCTTCATAAAGGCAAACAGAGAGAAAACAATGAAGTTGATCTCTGTTTTGCAGATGCCATGGGTAAGGGCATAGGAGGCCCATTCCTCATCACAGTGGTTCTATTGTCTCACAGCTTCCTCATGATCCCTTTCCATCTGTCATTGCCACCTGCCTCGTTGTTGCTCCTATGCAACGACCCATCAGTCGTTCCTGGTTAGAAACCAGGCCTAAGAAAACGCCAAGACTGTTAACAGCTCATTACTTCTTTCAAGCATGCATTAGAATTCCATCTCTTATAAAACCTCCTTCCCTGAACTGCAGTGAATGCAACCAAAATTAACTAGACTGTCTGATGAAAAACAGATATTTATTCTTATGTATCTATTGCTTAGGAGTCCGACAACAAATAGTGTGCTGATACCTAATGAGAATGTCACAGGTTAAAAAAAGGATGTTTTATCCTAAAATCATGATATCTGCATTTAAACACCAGGAACATTTCAGACAATATTCACAAACAAGCTTGCTTGGTGCTTTTTTCAGTTGTGTTCATTCAGTATAGTGAGCTTTATCTTTTTTTTTTTTTCTTTTTTTCTTTTTTTTTTTTTTTTAACATATATTTTAAAGTATTACTAGAAAAAAAAGGCAAATGTTTTCTACATTGCACAGTGCAACTCAAGGACATTTTGTGCTATAGCTTCACTCTCTAAACATGTTCTGAGATGAAATACAGGACATAAATCAGGTTGCAATCCAAGTCTACTTTACATATTTGGAAGAACTGTAGAGAAAATGCAAGGAATTGAGGGGCTGATCTGACAACTCTTTTGGGAAAGCTCCCTGAAGAGGTAAAGGAAAAGAAAAGGAAGAAGTCTTAGATGTTTAAATCAAAGGAATTATGCAGTCTGGGAAAAAATAAACCTGAGCATATAGATTATTTTCATGATTTAAAATGACTAGAATATTCAGTGCAATTAGACCTCACTTGATCACGAGAGCATCAAATTCAGACTTCTTGGTCTCTTTCTGAGTCTTTGGACTCTCTTGGTATTGAGTGAACCACAGAGAGGAAGTGGCCTCTTTTCCCTATCACAGAAGATAGTTGTAGCTACATCACTGTTTGATCACTCATTTTTGTAGGCTAGTGCCACACATAACTTAGCAGAAAACATTTCTTTGAAGAAATAGTGCAAGTCTGTATTAGGGAATGAGGGAATTGTACAGATCAGAATTTGGCTGCTGGCCGAGATAGAATCTATAGAGATACTCAACACAGCTCATGGGAAAGCATTTTATATCATGTCACATTTTGGCTGGCCTTGTACGAGGGCAGAAGTACAGTGTATACAGAGCTGTATACAGTCTCACTTCTTTCACTGAGCTATGGAGAGGACTAGTTCCCTAATAAACAGTGCTTTCAGGGTGGCTTGGATCCTACAGGACCACTGTTGATCTAACAGCCTCGCTGCTGCTTTGGTCCAGTGTCTCTCAGAGTCCTTGGAAAGTGCACTGAGTACAAATCAGAAATGTTTATTTTAACAAAGAAAAGCCCTCAGGCAGGGGAGGGAGGGGAAAGGACAAAAGAATCATCAGAACAACAAGCTGATGTAGACATGATAAAATGGATATTAAAGAAGGAGATCTATAACAGGCAAATTCTCACCCTAAACCTTTTTAGCATAATCAGTAGTAGAATGATCTCAGTACAGGAAGTTATGAAGCCTTCACAGGGCACTCACTCAGCAACCAACTCAAGGTGGATTTCACTGGCAGCTCTAAGGTGAACACCTTACACACTGATGCACGTGCTCACAAACACACACCTTCCTTTCCTGTAGCTAATTCACCAGTTTCCAAGTTGCTTCTCTTAAACAATGATTAAAAGGTGTCTGAGAAACCTTTTCTGTGGGGCAGAACTGGCACAGCAGAAACACAGAGTCTCACTGGTCTCAGAGGTGTTGCAGCTCTTCTTTTTAAAAAGCTGTATTTTCTCAATTCTGATTTTCTTTCTTTTCTTATTAATGTTCCCTTTCAACTGTCTCTGATCAATGTCTTTTTACAACAGTGGGGCAGAACCCCTCAGGTCTGAGAAAATTACTCAGATACTAAATGGCTGAGGATATCTATTGCTCACTGTTGACTTTACTGTAAGGCTGATGCTTGAAGACTGTAGTCACGAGCCCGAGATATACCTTAAAACAGATAGTAATAGACACAAAGGAAACTACCTGAGAACATGTACAAATATGCTGCTTTGCTGCATAGCTGAGGAAAAAGTTTCCAGATATAAAAACAGATTTCTTCTTAAAACAATACAGTTTTCCATTAGGAAACAACTTTCTCAGTGACAAAATTTCCCCTTATGCTATATCCAGACTTTCAGTTTTCATGTGATACATGGGCAGCAAATACACAAGAAGGAAAAACATCCCTGGAGGATCAAATAGCCTATCAGTTCACCATTGTGCTTAATTCTTATTAGGTTTGTCATCTTCTCAGACTTTCATTTTAAAAGTTTCTATCAGCTGACTACATATATACTTTTTCAGTATTATCACTTAATTTATTTAATGTTTGTAGTCATTAAGGCTTTTAGCACAATCATTTTAAAATATGCTTTCGGGGTCACTTTGGCTCTATTAAGCTTTTAAAATAGATTAAATCCAAGGCCTCTGATTTCTGAATACAAAAGCACATCTTGCCTGTGAAGCCAAAAACAATTTAAAACATATGAAATGCAGTAGAATTAATCTGTCCAGAGCCAAAAGGAAGCCTGTATTTATAGCAGCTGATTTATTTGTTTGATATACAGTATGTGCTATGGTTTATAATTTTTAGGATGTGTGAATAGGGTCACATTATATATTACAAAAATAGTAAGGCAATGATTTACAAGACTTCATATTGTGCCTATTGACCTTCTCAATAAGAAAGGTTGGTGGTTGTAACAGCACTGAAAAATTAAACCCATGGGAGTCAATTTAATGTAGGATAAACTCTTTAACAACCAGCAAAATAGCCATATCAGCTGTTCCATCTGCAGATTACATTTCAGTTGTAAAATGTGGGGTTTTTTAATAAAAAGTGCAGAAGCTTTCTTTATTCTGCAAAACATGTGTTTCCTCCTCCATGCAAGCAGCTGCTCCCAACCTTTCATATATTAAGAATGGAAGTATTGTGTTATAACTGGTTTCTTCAGTAGGAGAAGAAAGAAAATGAAGAAAAGAAACTGCCTAATAATAATGAGGGTTTGGGTTTTTTTCCCAGTTTCCATCTGAAAATTAATCTCTGAGCTCTGAAGAAAAGACGTACATTTGTCCTTTGTTGTGGACAAAAACATTAGTCTATCCACAAGGGAAACAATATTAGCCCATGTACAGCTTGAAATAATCAATATCTAGACTCAACAATTGGGTAATGCTTCATGTTAACACAGTCACTGTGAAAATGAGAGGTTGAGGGCAAGATATCTCTTTTAATTATCAGAGCTGTGTGTCACGGACGTTCCAGAAATAATGGTATCTGAAAACATCTTAAGCACTGTCAGATAAATGAAAGACAAAAAACATTCCAACTGTGATCTCCTTTATGATTTATCTCATTGTTTTTGTAGGATTATCTGACTTAGCACAGTATCTCATAGAGATGGAAGCTTGCAAGGAAGAGAGAGACTTCTTGCATCTCTGGTTTATTATCTCTATGACACTCACCTCATCTACTGGCAAGGAATCAGACAAAAAATAGCCTAAAGGGACATGTAAATTGCTAAAGCTAAGTATTAATAACCTTCATCCTTTAAAACAGAAAACAAAACCTAACAAAACAAAGCTGTTAGCACCTCAAGAATTCTGATTTTGGCTTGTAGCTTAGTCTTCCACAGAGAAATTTAATGGCAGATAACCTTTTCCTCTTACAGACCGACAGTACTGGAGATATAACTGTAATCTTTTGGTTGTCAGCAAACTGTTTTGGTATATTTTGTTTTCTTGTCAGTATACATACAGCTGCCAATGTAATGATTTGGGGAGATGCAAAAACTCACTGAAGATTCATTCTTCACACTAGAATTTATTTTCCAGACCAAGGAAGCAAGTGGTGAGACAGTCAGGGCAAGAAGATTGGTGTTCGTCTTGAAGCATAAGAGTGATATGGAGAAGGAGATTAGCATAATGCATTTTGGTGGGAGTTCTTTTCCAATGTAGCTCATCTATGTGGAAAGTTCATTATAATATTTCTTTTATAACTTATGTCTCTTTCAGGATAACAGAATAAAACAATTGATGGTGGAGCAGTAGCTCTTTTCTGTGTCACTGTAAAAGATCAGTGAACACTAACTCTCATTCCAGTTACTTATTATATATTAAAATAATGAGTCTCTTTAGAGCTTGTTTTAAGTCAAAGGTTCGTGTGCCACATATTGTAGCAATCTCCACATGTACATTTTAAGTCCTTCTCGATCTGATGATTATAATGCCCTGGAGAGACAAAATGGGTAAATAATTCAACATCGTGAATATTAATGGTTAACAATTTCATCAGAACATGATATTCCCATATTGAAAGTAGGTGAGTTGAAAGAACATGGCTGATTGTATTAGCATGTCAGAAAGATATAGGGAGTTACAGAAGCTTTCGTAATATAAGAAAGAACCATAAAATTATAGGTATTTCTTGTGCTTTTCCTGATTCCAAAATATCTGTCGATTCAGAGAAGACCCCATGGAAGACAAATGAAATAGTCTGTTATAACCAGTCAGGATAGCAGGATAACAGCAGGAGAGAAGGCTGTGGTATTGCTGGGAAATGAGGAACGCAAATCTAATTAAATTAAAACCCCAACTACTAATGCTAACAACTAATGCTGTTTTTCAAAATCACACATATACTTGTATTCCAAGGCCTCTACTTTGCTCTATTATGGAAACCCTTGCAAAGCAAATCAACTTCAAGATGCTACCAAGGTGGACAGTGGGTTCAGATCCCACTTTGTGTATATGTGCATGGCCATCTCAGAGACAGGCAGAGGAGAAGCAGATTCTCAGGTTCTTCACCAGCATGTCAAATAATGTTTTAGGACATGATTATTAAAGAAAGATTCTCCTCCTTCCTTTCCTGCTATTTATTTGGAATTTTCAAAGAAATGTTCAAGGGGTTTAATATGCAATCTAATTCCTTAAAAAGTAGAATCAGCCAGTAAATTGGCAGCATTTCCCAGACTCTAGTGGTCAGTGAGAGATACCCTATTTCTCATGTGATTTGAAAGGAATATCTGAATATACCCAGCGTCTGCAAAAGCAGGTTTACAACCTTCAGCTCCTGAGTTCCCCAGATATCATGCACTTGAAACAAACTCTCAAAAACCTATCATAAAGGTATCCCAAACACTCAGTCTGAGCTGCTCAGATCAAAGATTAAGAAAACAAGAGTGAAAGAAAGTCTAAAAATAAGTCATATTAGGGATCCTTGTACTGCCTACCATATGTCTTGAAGAGATAGCAGATTTCTAAGCATTTACTGTCCTGTCACCACTGGAAGATCATGCTGAACCCTCTGAAGTATAGCAGACCACTACAGACCAGTAATCTGGCAGAAGGTCACATCAGAAAAGTGCAATAACGAAGTGTCTGGGACAGAAGCCTGACATTTGCGCTAATAAACATCACCAACAACATCAGCACGACTTCAGAGAAACTCCTGAATTTCACTTGTCAGACTTGTTAGCAAGAAGTATTGGGAAACATTTTAGACTGATGTGTTCCAGGGAAAGGTGATCAGCTCCAGAAATCCTTATGCCTCAGGCATAATTCAATACCATCTACATCTCTCATCTTCTTGATCACAGAAATTAGAGCTTGAAGAAGACACCCTGGTCACCAGACTACTACACATTTTCAAGACCTTCCCAGTGCTCATTTAAAGAGAGGCAATGACATCTGTACTGTTCCTTTCAGGAAACCACTTCTCCTTTATAAGGAAATAAAACCCCCTTGAACAATTCTACAGTAGCCCCTTATAGCAGTGTCTGCAATCGTGAAGTGCTGTTGCACTGAGCAGGAAGCAAATTATCCCCCCCTTTACAATGTCCACTGGTGTAACCAAATGCATACAATGCAGAGATGTGTAGAATCTGACCCCTAAGATTACATTTAAGAAATGTGCTCTAAGAGTTCAATGTCTCCGTAGTTTTACTTTCTCCTTTTTATTCTGTTATAGATCCTGTCCATTCATGAAGTCTAAAACTCTTGCAGGAGATATGGTGATACACCTCACTGGCCATTGTGCATTGAGACAAACTCTGAGTCTGAGTAGACAGAGACACTTCCAAAGAACTTAGAAACAGTTTTTTCAAATATTTTGCTAACCAATAAACTGAAATTTTAAACACGCAGGAGTGGAAAGTTAAATAGAAAAAACACATTAGTTCTCCTAATGGCTTTCTTCTGGTCTACGGAAGCAAATCTTTTCCTATGGCTAAAATAAACAGCTCAATAAAAGGAAAAAAAAAAATAAAAATAATTGATGCTTGATATTATATAACCCATATACTAAGTGGAATGAGCTGAATAAGCAATGCCATGCATGGGTTCTCCAACCTCCTCTACATAATCCATTTTCCTTCATACATACACAATTCAGATTATGGATATGGGCATCCTCTTCAAACTCACCAAAGGTTTCAGTTCTCATTTCGAAGCCCACCTGTTTCTGGTGGCTTTGACACATGCTAAACCAAATATCAGGAATGGGCAGATAATCACAATTGAACTTCCATAGCTTAGTAGGCTGACATTTGTCACTGAGCTGCGGTGGCTGACTGTATGTGGATATGTCACCTAACACATAGGTAGGACAAAAAAGCATTAGCTTAAATCACTGCAAAGGTCACATTTGCTATTTTATCGAGATGAGGCTCAGTGAAATAAAATAACACATTTTCCTTTTCACTTGTAACAGACAAGGAGCATTCATGTAACTAGCTAACAGCTGTCTTTCAGCTGAGGTAAATGGTTGTCCCTCAGTAGCTTGGTTGCTAGCATTAGTTGTGTTGTATCCATAGCTTGGAGGAGGCCAAAAACTGACTAGACACAGACCTAATGCTATGAAAACTTACTGAAAAGAGAGCAGAGAGAAAGAATTACTCCCCTTTACTCTGACAAGTCCTCCCAGCACAGCAGGGTTTTGAATCACACCCTGAGCAGGAGGGGACAGCAGACTCTTGCATGGCTTGTTCTCACCTAGCTTTACATTGTGACCACTGAGGCATGTCTGTTTTATTTATTCATACATTGCTGAGGGTATGTCAGGTAAGTTGTTGGAGCCAAACAAAGCCTGCCGGTTTCACAAATTGGGATTACTGGCTGAAGCTTTCTCATATCACCTCTAACTACTGAGGTCTCAGGATAGCTTCAGTGATGATTACTGGGCTATAATATAAGCTGTCAAAGCTGTTATAATGAGGGGTTAAAATAATATACACTCTGTATTGAATAATTGCTGTAAATGCCCTGAGGCGTAAAAAAATTGTTTGAGATGTTGTAAATAATGTGGCTGGATTTAACTGCAATTTGAAATGTCTGTTCTGTTGTGTTTTTTTTTTCTTGTATCCTGGCCCTAAGTGTTAATTCAGGCCTGCTCCTCAGCCAGTGTCAGCCACAAAAGTAACAGTACCTCAGCATACAGTATGTATCCGGGTCAGTCTGAGGTCAAAGCTCAACAAAAGGAGGCAGCATGCAGTAAATACAAATGAAAGATATCACTACAAAGGACAAAACTGATCTACATTAATAGGAACAAGCTTGACTGATAGTGAATACATTTCAAAGATACAGGGTCAGCTTTGGTGCATCAGCCAGGCTGAGGGTCTGAATGAGATGCATTGCTGCAAGCAGCTCTTGGGCAAAAATCCCCAAATAGCTATGATCTCATACAACAGACTTATCAGTTATGGTAATAAAATAATCCTGAGAGCAACACTCTGTTACCCTTCTCAAATATTTTCTATCGCTGTCGAAGGAAGTGCTATTTCCTTCTTTTTATAACTTCTTTTCCCTCAAGATTAATACTTTAGTTTTCTTCCATCAGATAGGATTGCTCTCCCATTTTAGTCTTTCCCCTCTGTAATTTTTTTATTTTATTTTATTTTATTTATTTATTTATTTTGCTATTAAATAGATGGTCTTTAACAGGATATGTGTGTTTCTTTATCCATAGTATAACTGTAGTAGAATTCTCTGTTTTGAGGACACATTCTCAGGAAAAATACAGCAGGAGATATTCCTGATGGGAACATCTTATTTATTTTTTATTTTTAAATGTAGATTTCCTTTTAATTTAAGCCCAGTGGTGGGCCAGGATTGTAGAGCTCCTGACAAGCACTAACTCTGTACAGCTTAACTCTAGGCAGGCTGGGAGCAATTGCTCCATGAGCCTACCTGAAAGGCAGGTTGTCAGTGTGGCTCCCTGGGTTGCTGTAGAAATTGAGCCACTGTAAAAAAACACAGCCACAAAGCTTGGGTCTTGGTACTCCACATCTGGCTGCAGGACTCGGCATTAAGCTTAGCAGCCAGATTTGCAGGGAAGCACGCTGGAAAAATACCTCATCATTAGACAATAATAATAATAACAATATCAGCAAAACAAAACAGGGACTGTCAAAAGAGTCTGGATAAAAAATTATCAAACAGAGTAGAACGCAGAAGTTGTGCCATATCTGATTTAATTTCCTATCATTTAATAGAGGCCTGGAGTATGAGGAAAGTGTAATGAAATATTAAACAGCAACACACAAGTCTTATGTAGTTGGAGTGCAAATGACTAGTGACATAAGACGTTCCATTAAATGATGTCCATGAAAAGCAAGCGCATAGTGAATCATCCATCCACATAGGCTTGCAATAAGAATGTTGCAGAACTCATCTCTGGACTGATATTGCTGCTATTTAATGTAGTTTCTAGCAAGTCATTTATCATATTTATAGCTACATCTACCCCTTTTTACTATGTTCTTTTTTCACAAGTTCTCCTAGAGAAAGGCTATTCCACAGCTTTATGAAGCCATGAACTGGAGAATAATGCATGACCTAAAGCAAATGGAGGTGAATGATGCCCACATTATTCTGGTTTTTGAGACCTGTCAAAGATTTCCCAATATATCAAGTAGTGTTGACCAACTTTGCTTTGCCTATGGTCTCCAGAACAGGTAACAAAACAGAATCAAGGGTATGTTTACAAAGCTTCATTATATTATTCTATATCATTATTTGCAGCAAATGTGAATACCTGCATTACTTCTTGTATCTGGAAGTGCCATCCTTATCTATGCACTGCAAATCCAGGCTTTTGGATTGAATTGAAACAGAATTGAAACACTGCTTAACTTCTGAATAACCATTTCCTCCAAGGCTACACTTAAAAAAAGATGTAGAATTTTTTTTTAAATATGGCTGGCTTTTCAACTACTTACTGCCTTCAAATAATTTGGGTTGTTGAAAAAATACAATCACTAAGCAGCATCTGCTGGACCACACACCAGGTGAAAAGAAAGAAAGCTGTGGTTCTATTGAGAGGTTTCTCAGGATCTTCATACCATGTAAATCCTTTTGCTTCATCTAAATCCCTCGAGTATGTAATCCTGATATAGCTAAACTGTTCCTGGATCATTTGTTTCCCTAGAAACTTATTTTCCTACATGCTTGGTGTGCAGTTATTTATAGAGAAAGCCCTGTCCATTTGCAAGCAGAAAACAACTCAAGGTAACTCAGCGGACACTTGATCTGCATCTTATATATATGTGTATATATATATTTGTTTGTTTGCTTGTTTGTTTGTTTGTTTTCCTCGGAAATTCATTGAATATTGCATAGATTCTCTGAGGAGGTAAGGAGCATAAGAACTTAAGAACCTCTGTACTGGGCCAGACAGAAGTTTTCTTAGTCCCCAATACCCTGGATACTCAGGGAAATGTAAGAGCGGGGGAAGAAATACATTGAAGCTTTCTCATTTAAAGTTTCCTGAACCGGAGCCACATCAATATGGTTAATTAATAGTCTTTCTTTCCTTACTGTTTTCAATTGCTTTTTGAACTTGTTAATATTTTGGCACTGACAGTGTTTTGTGGCAATTAATTTCAGCAAAGAAATGAGCATCTTCAATTTCCTTTAATGGCTGCAAACTTGGAGAAAACCAAAACTTTCCTGGATTGTATCTTTAGGCTTCCTCCAATTTTATTTTTCTCTACTTCAAAATTTGGATAATGATACTTTGTCATCTGTCTCACTGGCATTAATCGTTCTACTGGTTATTTCACTAACATTTGTTAGTGAGACCTGTTGATTCAGGAAAATGTGTTAATCTGCACTGAAGACATTTTAGGAAAGGAGTTACTAATTTCTTGATTTTATTTTTAATTGGAGTTTCATGGTGACAGCTAAAGTTGCTCAAATCTCTACATTTTACTACATACAAAGTATTTATTCATGCTGGCCAGTTTCCAAACTTTAGTTCATATGATGAGTTCTACATATTAGTGGAGAAAGTTTGTTGAATGTAATTTATTTAAAAGTTATTATTGCACTGCACATATAATTTATTACAAGCAAGCTTGTTGATATTCTACTCTATCATCTATACTTTTCTGATTTTTTGATGTCTTTAATATACTTTTAATATTAAAGAGTCTTGAAAGAGTATTGTATTCATTATACTTCTCATCTAATTTTATAGATGCATGTGTTTCATACAGGTTAGTCAACAACCCCACTGGAATCACAACTACAGCTACAAAAAAATGTTCTGAAAATGGAGGACAAACAGTGAAATAAAATAATGAGATTACAAGAATACACTGAGAAATAAAAAATAGTAGTTCATTTCCCCAATGAATATGATGCCAACAGAAGTAAAACAGAAAGGCTATTTTTACTACAATTTTGCTTTCCTGTTACTTAATCTCTCTCCCAGACTACATACAATCTGAAGATTAGATAGAATCATACTAATTTAAGAGCTTGTTCTTTGAGTTTAGCAGATGATCCTAAATAGAGGGCTTCTTCCAATAGTCTAATAGCAGCATCCCCTCATTTAGGTCAAGAGGTAGTGGAGTGGAGTTAGGGTTATGTACTGAGAAGTGTGTTCTGGAGTCTGTTCAAAGGACGTCAACAAAGCTGGTGAGGGGTCTGGAGCACAGGCCATATGAGGAGTGGCTGAAGGAGCTGGAATGTTCAGCCTGGAGAAAAGAAGGCTCAGGGGAGACCTTATTGCTCTCTATAACTTCCTGAAGGGAGGTTGAAGTGAGCTGGGAGTGGGCCTCTTCTCTCACGTCATCAGTGATAGGACCAAGGGGAATGGTTTCAAGCTGCAGCAGGGGAGATTCAGGCTGGACATTAGGAAATATTACTTCTCAGAAAGAGTGTTCAAGCACTGGAATGGACTGCTCAGGGAGGTGGTGGAGTCACTGACCATGGGGGTATTCAAGGAAGGATTGGATGTTGTATTGAGGGACATGGTTTAGTGGGAGCTATTGGTAATAGGTGAACGGTTGGACTCGATGTTCTTTTAGGTCTTTTCCAACCTTGGTGATTCTACGATTCTATGAAGTGTTAGCTTTGTCCACAGAGCTGTCTTGATCCAAACAGTAGGAAAATCCTGAGAACAATGCAGACAAAATCTGACATTTGCACTGTGTAGGTTGCTCCAAAAGTAATACCTCCTATAAATCAAGAAGACTGAGTCACAGCATTGAGATACCTCTAACTCTCTTTAAATCTGTGATGAATATTTTGTTCAGAACCTCGTATTTTTTCTATTACACTTTAATTTTTTAAGGGGGGTTCATCCTGGTGGGTAATCTACATTTGACCGTACAGCTACTCTTCCACCAAATTGCATGCCATTTTGGAAATCATTACTCTAGTGAGCATTTTATTGGAGGTGATATTCTGCTTGCTTCTGTACCACTGGCTAACACAAGGTTTTGCAGTGTTTTCAGAGATGATTCCTGGCTTTCACAGATATCTATTAACCAGGCCTTAATCCATTTAGTGCATGCTTCACTGGTATTGTGTTGTGCTATCTTTAATCAGAAAGCCTGGCAGTAAAATGTCAGATGCCTTACAAAGGGCTGTATCACCAAAATGGATGTATCAACCAAACTGGTAATTCCCACACATATAATAGAGGTTATTATGGAGCCATATTTATTGTTGCAATTAGCTGAACCCCACGTATTATTTTGTCTGGGACTGACTGTCCTAGAGAATGTACTACAGAGGCCTGTGTAACCTCACGACTCTTTAAGATTACCTTGTTATTCTCCCAGGCAAAAATCTCTTCAAAGTAATTATTTGGCTTTTTTAGGTGTGTTATCTAAGCCTGATGATTTTAAACAATTTAAACAATGTACACGATCTTCTTTAAAATTACTTTCTCAGCTCCTAACTGTGAAAGAAGTATTCCTCTTGCTTTGTTTTCAAAATAGTGCAGGGAATTATTTACTCTATGCTCCTGCATTTCCTCTGAATTGTAACGACTCTATCTTCTACATCTAGTAATTACCTTGTATTATTTCTTGGATTTCATTTATTCCTAATACACTTTCTAAAAGCGCCTTATTTTACGTAGCCCAGAGACAAATCAATGATGTCATTAACCCTCATAAATTGTATTGATTGTTATCCAGTTCTTTCTTTTCTCATGTATTACCTCCAGTTGGATTTGCCCCATTTGTGAAGGCTTCTTTCTCTTCATTCCTGCAGAACCAGTTACCCTCCTTTTGGATTACACAGAATCACAGCTTTCTTGTGACATTACAGACTGGGAAGCTTTCTAAATTGATGTTTACCAGCAAAGGTTTCCTCTTCCAGTAAACTCTAATCTCTTTGTAAATTTGACTCCTTCAAAAACACCAACTGTTCATGTCCCATGTTGGATCTGCCCTACTTTTTTGGCACAATAAAGTAGTCATGTCATAATTTTGGTCTCCATACAAGAGGAATCACAGTGATTTATTCACCTTCACCAGCAATTATGCCAAAAACAAATTCACTTTACAAAGGCTTCTGAATTAGAATATTTTTTTATTTCTTAATTTTTACAGTCTTGTACTACTATGGAAGGAAGCCCTTAGAGCATACACCCCCACAGTAAAGTCTCTACTACTTACCAGTGTTCCTTATCATTCTGCCTTTGGTTAGTGCTCTCCTGGCTGCTCTTGGTAGTGTTTATGCCAAAATAAATAAATAAATAAATGAAATAACATTAAATATTCAGATGTATGTTTCAGACTGCTACTTCAGTTTCAGGCAGTAATGGTAAACTGTGTGTAATGAGGTGTGGATGGAGGACCAAGCATGCTCTGTGCAGTGTCACTTTAGTGTGGCAGCAATGTAGTGCCCTTTTCTCTGCCCCCTCTCCCTGCCTAACTGTGCTCCTTGGAGGGCAATAGGGTGCAGGCAGAGTCATCTGCCAGGGGGGAAGATATGAAGAAGGAGAGATTCATTATTTCCCATGTGCTTGTGTGATGATCTCTGTAAATATCAGGCTCCCTTCATTAGTAAATAACGCAATTAGCATAAAATCATTCAAAAATTAAGAAGTCTTATCTATTGCAGGACCCGGAGACTCAATTATCCATGGTTGATCCACCTATAGCTGAGGTCACACCATGTAGCCTCACATGAATACTTTAGAGGGCTTTCTAGTGTCAATATAATATCAAGATATTTTTCTTTTTTTTTAAGTGAGTGAGAGTTTATTTACTGCATATAATCAGGATATAAATGCCATCCCAGCATATTTACTTATTATATACCAGACCTTTGAGCAAAAGTTATTTGTGATTTGGAACCAAATATTCTACTTTGTCTCAGGCCTGAAGAATGGGAAGAAGATGATCTTGAAGTCCAAAATTACGTTACTGTCATCAAGATTAGAATTGGGATAATGGTAAGTAAACAAATTACAGCATTAAGTTAGCATGTGACAGTATTGGCAGCACAACAGGAACACAGCCCAGACATTTTTCTCTGTAGCTCTAGTTGCTTAAAAAATACAGTATACACTGATTCAGCTGGCTATAATACCAGCTCTAATATTTAACACTGCCCTGTATTTTCCAAGTGCTGCTTGTTGTTACAAATACCTTGATTTCAATGGGAAGCATGGAGATCAGGATCCCATTCCTGAAGGAGCAGTAAGAAAAAGCACTTGGCCCTCATTGTTTTAGCAGCTCATGGATAGTGGGCCCCGATAAGAGCAAGCTAAGGGCAGGCATGCATTTTCTATGTGTTGGACTAGTTGCTGATACAGATACTGCAGAATTAATGAAAATATTTCTGTAAACTCGGTAGCATTAGGTCAATCATACGGTCAAAATATTTGAGTCAAACCTTTCATTCCTTTTCTACCTGTGGCAAAATGTCAGAAGATTACTGTCTTAAACTGAGCAATAGTCTATAATTGTTACCCCAGCTATATCTATCTCACATAACGATATTATACCAAAAAAATAGAAGATGATGTTTTGTAGTAGCCATGAGCAAAGAGAGGGGTGATGGAGGGCTCTAATGATGATTCTTGCTGGATTTTTTTCTGCTCTTTCTTCACACTGTAACTTCAAAAGTCCTTTCATCTGTATCAGTACCATTCAGTTTTGTAATCCCTTCTTACTTTATTAATTGCCACCTTAACTAAGAGCCTTATATATCCACGTACAGATAAAAGGTAATTGTTGGCTTCTGGAAATAGCCAGCACTAAATAAAACTGACCCATTAATTCATCAGAATTTCAGCCCCCAAACCAGGCTTGTGGGATGCAGATTAGTTCAAAAGATATTTGTTAACGTTGAAAGATGCATGTACAATTAAGTGCCTTCTTTATTCAACTACTGTCTTCTTTTGTGCAGAATATAGCCCATTATCATTTATATGGCTATTTTATGTAGCTATATAGTTAGATGGAAGTGTAGGACCCCCCACCCCCCCTCTTGCCCAGCCTGTCAGTGACATCCCTTGTTTAAAATATTTTTGAATGTTAATTAGGTTTTCACTGCCCCTGTCTTTAGTGTCTGCTAGAAGGCAGCTCCCATCCAGTAACCACCTTGAAGTTACCATAGATCTTGCTAATTATCTGTTTCCCCATAACTCCAATGGATAAGACCCTGTGCAATCTGTGACAAACGAGACCTAAATTATGCAGTAAGTGCCCCTGGATTCTCTGGCTTTCTAATGCAGCAAATTGGTAATACTGCAGCTTCAGGTAAATTTTAGAAATTGAGATTATTATTGCATTAAATATAAAATGAATAATCCGTGAAAGAATTTCCATGTATTATTTGTCACAGTAAATTAAACTTGTTTTACCCTACACCTGCATTTTCTCTCTCCTTCTGAAGTGTACATGAAATAAGGAACTGAAGGGCAAGAACTTATCAGAGCAACTGACAGCAGCTTCACTAACCACAAGACAGTTTGGGATTTGGGATACTAAGGAAGCCCTGAGAAATGATTTGAGATTCAGGATTGAGAACTCAGCACACATTCCTGCTTAGTAGACAAGCTTGCAAAAACCCTCTCTGGTTAACATTTAAATGGCATTGAAAGAAGTGCAATTTCAGTTTGCCTACACATGGGAAAAGAGCACTGAGCTGCATGTAGCTGTTCTAAAGGACATTTGGCAGAATGTCTACCGCCAGAAAACAACAGCTTTATGGCTATATCCACATAAGGACCCTTAATATTGCATTGCCTAAGTTTTAGGATGGAAGAGTATGTGATTTGAAGCAGTGCTTGTTCATTTTTTGCCTATTTTTGTGAGTCCACTGGGTCAGACTGGAGGCAGGAGAGATGCTGTTCTTCCTCCACGTGTGCTCATTTGGTGGATTCAGGTGGGCAAAAAGCTGAGATGGGCAAAGAGCTGTGAGATGAGCCCCTGGCTGGCAGCTAACTGCCCCATTGATAACAGTTTCCACAAGGTCACATATACCATGAGATTTCCGAAGGCTGAAACTTTAAAAACCTTCAGGGCATCTCTTTGTGGGTTAATCACTTGGACCTTGACTCTAATCCTGACCTTTGCAGAGCCTGTGTAGAATAATTGCTGGTAAGGCATGAACCTGTAGAGAGGAAACCACTTGTAAGTAGGGAGTGCATTCATTTGTTTCTTGAATGAAAACAAATTCAGCTGCTGGAATTTGATTCTGCAGTGCAGACTGCAAAGGCTGTGGGCATTAAACGATTCATTCTCTGAGGTGCAGGTTATTCTGGTGCAGCTGGTAAGAGCTTTTGTTATCAGAGCTGCAGCTTTGATGTTGCTTCTTTGAGTGGTGTTGCACGTGAGCCACTCTGTTTGTCCTTTGCTCCAGGGGCTCTAGGCAGGTCTAGAATATGCAGTCCATGCTCTGACTAAGGACAGGATGGTGGAATCTTTAGGTAGGACTACAAAGATCCAGAGCAACAACAAAGTTCTCATTTGAGAATGGGAGTTTTACAGGTGCATTGCTAAAACTGCCTGTCAAGCATCACTCTAGTGATTTGTCAGGCATATTATCCATAGGTGATAAGAGCATTTCACAGCTTCCAGATGTGAAGATGATCCATGCTCTCAAAACACATTTATATATTTGCAATTTAAAGCAGGTTAGACATTTTCAAGATTTGTTTTTCCCCATGTTGGAAACATCACCCAAATTTCACCCTGGTCTGTGACTTCCCAGATTCTCAGCTATCATCTTAGAAGTCAAATGGTGCAAATAAACAGTATGGGAGAACAGTGGTATCTCCACCCACTGCCTCTCAACAAGAGTTTTGTCAGGCTGCTCTTAAAGCTGTCTTCAGACCCTGAGGTCTCTGGGGCTGGCCTGGTAGTCTGGTGGACTCCTAGATTCATAGAATCAGAGAGACATAGAAAGGCTTGTGTTGGAAGGAACCCTTAAGATCACCTAGTTCCAGCCTCCCTGCTATCAGCAAGGACATCTCCTGCTAGACCGGGTTGCTCAGAGCCCTCATCCAGCCCAGCCTTGAGTGCTTCCAGGGAGGGAGCATGCACAACCATGCTGGGCAACCTGTTCCTGTGTCTTACCGCCCTAATAGTAAAGAATTTCTTCCTAATATTTAGTCTAAATCTACCCTCTTCCAGTTTAAAGCCATTCCTCCTTGTCCTGTCACTATCTGCCCTTATAAAATGTCCCTCCCCAGATTTCCTGTAGGCCCCCTCCAGGTACTGGAAGACCACTACAAGTTTCTGCTAGAGCCTACTCTTCTCCAATCTGGAGAGCCCCAGCTTTCTTACCTGTCCTTATAGGGGAGATGCTCTATCCCTCTGATCATTTTCCTTGGCCTTCTTCTGGACCCACTCCAACAGCTCCATGTCCTTCTTGTGCCAGGAGTCCTATAACAGGATTCACTGCTCATGTTAAGGTCTCATGAGAGCAGAGGGGCATAGTCAACTCCCTTGACCTGCTGGTCACACTTCTCAACCCTTAAAGTGCACATTGCCAGCTCATGCTTTCATCAGTCAACACTCCCAAGCCCTTCTTCTCAGGGCTGCTCTCAAGCCATTCTCCACACAATCTGTATCTGTGCTTGGGATTGCCACAAATTCAGGTGCAGGATCTTGCACTTGGCCTTGCTGAATTTCATGAGATTGGTATGGGCTCACCTCTCAAGCCTGTCCAGGTCCCTCTGGATAGCATCTTTTCCCTCTAGCTTGTCAGCTGCATCATTCAGCTTGGTGTCATCTGCAGACTTGCTGAGGGTGCACTCAATCCCACTGTCTGTGTGGAACTCCTGCAGTGTTGTATTTCTCAGCAAAAAGTCTGATGCACAATGAAAATCCTTGGGAATGACATGGCTGATACCTTATGATAGGCTGCTTCTGGCTGGCTGTCACCCTGTCTCCCAGCCAGCTGGTTCCTTACTGGCCCTCGTCCTGGCAGGAAGCTGCCTTTATGCTCCACTTGGCTCTGTGTCCATCTGCCTGGCAGATTACAAAGGAGCATGTTGTGTTTTGGAGGTTCTGCAATATCTCCGCTTAAAAAGACATTCCTCTGTTTCCAAAATACAAGCATTGAAGATTTTTTGCTTCTACAAAGGCTGTTAAATATTTGTCCTTTATTGTTATTATTTTTTACATGATTACATTCAAAAGATTCTAACCATTTCAATTCTGTGCCTCACCAGCTCTCCAGGACCCAGTGGGGAGTTTTTAGGGCCCAGCTACATCCATAGCTTAATCAAACTCTTCTGGCATCAAGTACACTGATGAGCAAAAGGATTGTTTTGTTTCAAATTTTCCTTCAGTGCTCTTTTGCTGTTGGAGGATTAGCTGATAGAGGAGCAGGTGTATAAATCACCTGGGCTGAATACTGGGGGCTTTTCCAAAGGGATGCATTATGTTTTGGCACTACTCACAGTCGATGAGGATTAAGAATCCAAATGCCTTTTGTTCTCCTCTGTTCTGCCCAATATTAATTATTCAAACAGAGGATGACTTGCTCTTCTGCCTAAATGATATCTAAAATGGAGGACTACAGCTCTTCTTCAGGGGAATAAGGAGAGATGGTAAAAGTGTCTGAAGTAATAATCACAGGAAGAAGATTCACTTTTACCATTCAGCAGTTCTGAGTGCTATTAGCTTATTCCTTTATATAAAGTCTCCTCCCAGCTCCCTCTTTTTTTTTGCAATAGAATTATGATCTGCATCGTATCTTTTTCCCAAGAGGGAGATACTGGAGACCCTCAGGATTTGATTAAGATTTCTCTCACTGAGTTCACATTTGTCATGTAATGATCTGTGAGTAGCTTAATTTGTTTGAAATACTAATGCTAGAAGTTTCATATAATTGACTCAGAGCTGGATCTTCCATAAACTTCGCAAATTCTTTCTTACTTTCGTTCATTACAATGATCTGTGTAAGAAGAAGATCAGCGATCATCATTAAAATGTCATTTATATTCTGCATGACATTATTCTCCAGCCTTCCTACAATTTATACCTGCAAGATGTGATTTTTTAATTTTTTTTTAATTTTTTTTTTTATTATTTCTGCAAGTTAGAAGACTGCTGCAAAAAGGAGGCATATGCTGAAGATGATAGAAGAGCTGTGATTGACTTTGACTCCAGCCAAAGAGATTTTGAAATGGAACCCTATCTATTGATCTAGCACATAACATCATCCCATTATCCACAAAATCCAGGATTCCTCTTAATTCAGTTCCTTTTAAGACTTCCTTTGTGTCACATGATAGTGGCATATATTCTATATTTTTATACCTCTTTATACACTATCTGCTAATTAGCACCCTTGAAAACAATTTCTCTGGTCTCCACTAACTAATCAGGCAGCAGAGTCCAACCCATTAGATAGAACATTGGTGAGTGTTTTTACATCAATATTGAACAAGCAGACATACCTGTGAGACGGAAAATCAAATTTGTCTTTGTTAAGTTCCAAGTCAATTAAAGATAGGATCCTATTGATTTTGAAATTTGCTGAGATTCCAGGAAACTGACTTAACAGGTTTGCAAGCAAAACCCTTATTGTATGTAGTGTCTTAGACTTTGTTCCTGGCATTTTTTTTCAGTCTTCTACCATTTCCTCACAAATTCCTTCACGTTTATTTCTGCTAAGCTTTTCTAGCTGCTTTTCACCCAGGATTTGAATTACTGTGTTGTGAGCTGTTAACTTCAGCAGAGTCTGATATTTTAAAACTTCTTTATCCATCCTATCAGTTTTGACTAAATGGCAATAACCACTTGCAAAACGAAGCACATTTTGTGATTATGCCTCTAAGGTATCCCTGTTTAACACCCCTCACAGTATCCCTGCAGCGGTAGGAAATTGCCGTTCTTTCTGCTTTGCTGAAGACAAACAGTGGTAATGAACTGATTAGAGTCAAAAGATTTTAAACAGCTAAGGGAGATTTAAAAAAACCTGATATCTTAACTAGACTTCTTCTTTTCCTTTTTTTCACCTTTTTTACATTAGGGTTAAGCTTCTTCCTTCTTTACAGGACTGAGTAGCTGGCCTATAAACTTGGTGACCCTCTGCCCGGCTTCTCAGATGTGTGACATTGTAGAGGTCCACAGATGGACAATCACCTGGGGATGGGCAAGTCTTAGGCCTGCCTGCTTTCCCTTTGTAGTTTTACCACTGCCCAGGGAACATAAATAAGTAAATAAATAAATAAATAGAGGTTTATTGGGCTACAGAAAAAAAAAAAGAAAGACGGAATGTACTCTCTTTCCTTATTTGTATGGGTACTTCTTCATGAGGCAAAAAGCCAACAGTTTAATCGTTGCTTCTGGAATGATTTCCATGTTTTACACTATGACTTTTGAATAGAAAATTGAAAAGCAGTGTTGGAAACAAATAGTTCTTCCGAGATCAGAAAAGTGGATCTGAAAATCCTCATGCCTTTGCATTCTGTGGGGCAGTGCTGGAGGATGTGGTTGCACACGGTCACCTTCTCTTCTTATACTCTAAGCTGTTGTATTTTTTCAAGAAGCCAAGATGCATGCTTGCTCTTGTTCAATAAAATGTATTATAAGTCATTATAACCCCAAAGCAGCACAGGGAACTCGTGCCCTGCTATAGCTGCATGGCACTCAGCTCCCTTACCTTCAGTGAGTACCACTGCCTCACTCCAAAAGGCTTCTAGCCCAGAGCCTTATCATTTTGGGCTTGTCATTTTGGGGCACCTCTGTTCACAAATACTGAGCATCAAGCTAGACTTATTTAGCACTCTGAGTTCTGGGCAGTTCTCTCTGATCAGTTCCTCCTCTCATATTCTGCTGAACTCATTTATCATTTCTCATATGAACTATGAGATATCAGATATATAGAAACTATTTTTCACTTTAAAAAAATCCTTTTAGGTGTTCACTGTCTTTTAACTAGCACAGCATGGCAAATGGGAGAGCAGAAAAGCCATGACACAAAAGTGAAAATGCATAATTGTTTGCAATGTATATGACGTGCTACACTTACATATATCCAGGAAATTCTCTCTCCCTCTCTCAAGATTTCCTTTTGCAGGAGTTTAACTTTTTTTAGGAGTTCCTAATTCTTTATGTCAATCTGCTCTGGGATTTCTTTCAATCCAGTGTTATTTCTTCTCTCTCAATTCTCCAGATTATCTGTTTTTCAGGATCTTGCTTTCAAGCTCCTGAAGTCTCTTATCTGTATCAGTAACTGTATCTGAATGCTTGTTTAAGCCTGCCTCAACTTCAGTCACTCTACCTTTTATTGCAATTCCCTGAAAGAGGCGTGCATCAAAGCTCTCATTGATGTTAGCTCAGACAGTAATTCTCTAATGTCTGCCAATCTTCCTCTGTTGTACTTTGTTTGCAGAACCACGTTATGCCTCTGGGACCTCCTGGGGTCCCAGTGCTTCTCTCTGGCCACTTGCAAAACTATTGTTAATGTCAGAAGTGCACCTCTGCACAAGTGCACTGGCATTGGGGATCACCACTTATTTTCAGCTGGGGCTTTGGGATGTCCTACTTCTCTGAAAATCATTAAAATTGGCATTCTGATGACTTTTTTTAAAACATCCCCCCTGCTCTGTACAACTGTTTTCTATTTTTTTTTCTTTTTCTTTTCTTTTCTTTTCTTTTCTTTTCTTTTCTTTTCTTTTCTTTTCTTTTCTTTTCTTTTCTTTTCTTTTCTTTTCTTTTCTTTTCTTTTCTTTTCTTTTCTTTTCTTTTCTTTTCTTTTCTTTTCTTTTCTTTCCTTTCCTCTCCTCTCCTCTCCTCTCCTCTCCTCTCCTCTCCTCTCCTCTCCTCTCCTCTCCTCTCCTCTCCTCTCCTCTCCTCTCCTCTCCTCTCCTCTCCTCTCCTCTCCTCTCCTCTCCTCTCCTCTCCTCTCCTCTCCTCTCCTCTCCTCTCCTCTCCTCTCCTCTCCTCTCCTCTCCTCTCCTCTCCTCTCCTCTCCTCTCCTCTCCTCTCCTCTCCTCTCCTCTCCTCTCCTCTCCTCTCCTCTCCTCTCCTCTCCTCTCCTCTCCTCTCCTCTCCTCTCCTCTCCTCTCCTCTCCTCTCCTTTCCTTTCCTTTCCTTTCCTTTCCTTTCCTTTCCTATCTCTGAAACTTTCAAGCTGTAATACAATGAATTCAGCCTCTCTGGTCCAGTTTGCGGTGCGTCATTCAAAGCTATGTCTTCATGGTTCTCCTTCATGCAGATGATATAGAAAAAGTATTGACAAATTCCCTATTGCCCTGCCTTCTAAAGGTGGTTGCCCAAATGCAGGTCTAAGGGCTCAAACTTCTCCTTTTGCCAAGAAGTAAAATCCCACAGTCCAGCTTATTTCTCATTTATAACTCTCCTGTCATATGGATGTGAAAAAATAATAATAATAATAATAAAAAAATGATTTACTGCATTCTGCATTTCTTTGAGGTTGATTTGTGCCTTCATGCTTCTCTCCCTCAATAGAAGATATACCTTTTTTGCTCCCCTGCCTTTTCTCCACAGCCTTCTATCTAGCACTGCAGAAAGTTATTCATTAGATCCGTGAAGCAACTGCCCTCTGTCTGACATTGCTTTCTGCTCAGTTTATTTTGAAGGCAGTCTCTGATGAAACTAAAGCCAAATGCCCCATCTTGTGATGAGATTGCCTGATATGGTTTCCCTGGCTATTGTGAAAATGTATGCATTGAGTCTGGGGATGTCAAAGTAGTCAAGAAGAGATGTTGTAAAGATGCGCTTCCAGGAAATTCTGAGGCTACAGGTGAATCCTAAATCCCATCTCTCTCTTTGTTTTGCATTTACCTGAGTGAATGACACAAATCTCACTGTTTCCCAAAGCAGTCATCTTTGGAGATGGGTAACCATTGCCTTCAAGTGTCTACCGCTCAACCAGCTTCACCATCTCTGCCAAAAACAAATGTCGTCTGCTGTGTCCATTACTCACTGCAGTAAAACAGTGCTGGCACTAAGGACAGGGAGGGCTCCCACTTAGGGCAGAAACTCACAGCATGAGGAGCATGCCCCACTCTGTGACTTGATGGACAGCCCAGATTCACTCTCAGTCTGAGCTCTCAACACTTTTTGGATGACTTGATAACCCAGCCATGCTCTTCAGATACACAGAAAGGCAAACACTGGAAGATCCAAGTAGCGTGTGCTATAGGAGCCCATTCTGACCTGGTGGAAATATGATGTTTTGTGACAGCCCTGATGTTTATTGCTGCAAAGGTCCTGGCTTTCCCCTGAGCTTGGGTTTGTGACAGTACTGCAATGAATCCTATAGCTCCCAGGTTTCCCATCACAGGAACTGCAGAGGCAGCCTACAAGAGAGATTTCATTGCCAATGATATTGTTCCCATCTAAATTAAAACACGGAAAGTTCTGTCACTATCTCTGGAGATGAAGAAATCAATCAGCAATTCTTGCCCTCCAAGAACAGAAATCTATGAAACTGTTTCCTTTGCTTTAATCTACAGGGATATCTGTACATTCTGCTCTTGCTTCCTGTTCAGTTCTCTGCAGGATTTCAAAACTCTGATTTAGGTGCTAATATGCTGCAGTGAGTTCCCATCCCCAGGCAGCTTCATCATCTCCAGACTGTGTCGGCTTAAACTCTTAACCTGTCATAATACCATGATTAAGACCCATCATACATTTGAGCAGTTCAAAAACCCATCTCTGCTTCACTACTGGATGCTCCCTCTTGCACAGTAAAAGGCAAAATCAATTGCCCCCTACGTGAAACAGAGGGTAGCCAAGTGGGCAGTATTCATGTCTGTTTCCAACAATATAGCACAGCTCCCTTGCCATGTTTATGCTATAGCTTCACTTCTGCTGTTTCCAACCTTCTTGTTCTTCATGTGAATTAAACAGAATAATCTCCTTTTTTGTTTTTTGTTTTTTTTCTTCATCCTACTGATAACTCTGAGTGATTTTTAAATGGTGATGAGCTTACACTGCAATATTACACAGGTCTGTATGAATCTTCGATCACATCCCACCACTTTAAATTACTCACGTTGAAATCCATATGTCACAGGTGTTCTCAATACTTATGTGTCATATGGGTATTGCTAAAGTAGCCCCACTTCTAGCAGTAATCACAAAGACTGAAAAATTACACAGGGTCCAGTTTAAGAAGATACATGACAGTGAGTCTTGAGACCATGAGAGCTTAGTACAATGCTGAAGATAGCATGGGGCTTGCCTGCAGAAAGTGTTTCTTGCTTTTGCTGTGCAGTCTCTGAGGGTGTGTGTGTGTGTTAGTTATTTCCGACATCACTGTACAATGGAATAAAAGCAGTTGAACAGCAGTAAGCCTGGATGCTTACTGCCAGACAACAGCTTAAATCACAACAAAAGAGGAAAGCCGTGGTTCTGAACTAAGCACAGACAGTGGATATGCTAAACCAGAATATTTGCAGGAGTCAAGCAAAAATAACTGAGTATGTAAAAAGCCTTTTTGTTTGTTTGTTTGTTTTGTTTTGTTTTGTTTTTTGTTTTTTGTTTTTGCAGTTCATATCAGTCCGATTCCTATCTTGCCTTCAGTGATCAGGAAGAAAAGAGCTCCATTGTTTAGTGACATTTCCGAATATTTATAGTTCTCTGGTAGTAACCTTTTGTTTGGTAGATTGTGGGGTTTGCACAGCATGCTGAGTATGTCATTAAACATTTGCCTGAAGATCTGAGTGTTAGCATCAATGACAGAGTTTCCTAAACATGTCACATTTTCTCTGGCTGTCATGAAAAATTATAGCTACTGTGACTCACACTTTAATAGCAGCTATTTGTGATATTTTAACCTAATGTACAGCCCCAGAGGAGAAACAACAGACACAATAAAGCATCTGCCAGTGACTTGCTCAAACGAAGGGAATCTGAGCATTATTAGGATGCCAAATTAAAGAGAAAAGGCTCTTGTGTCAAATGCCAAAGGGTCTCAGCGTTTGTTAACTTCACTGTAATTTATGTCTTATCTCTGAAAGCCTATGAAAAGAAAGAGAAGAAATATTCCTTTCCTCTCCATTGTCCCTCTCTTTGTACTAAGTGGCATAGTTTTTGTGATAGAAAGGGTTAAATACTTTTTTAAAAAATAATGCATCATTAAGCATTTTATTTTTTACTAGTAAAATGCCTTGTGGGCAAGATTACCTTCCAGTAAATCATAATAACGTTTTGCTTTTTTTCAGCATAAATTTTAACAAATAACACAAGCATGGAATGATGCAGGTATTATGGATGTCGTGAGAAAAAAAACAAATGTTATCACATTTCTCTATCTTTTCTCTCAAACATCTTGTTTGGATTTTTCTGTAAGGGAACATGAACAAGTGAGTATTTCTGGTATCTGTAAAGGAAAACTCTTCTGTTCCTGTTCATCCAGATTCTTTCCTTGTTTTTGCCAAAACCTCGTCTGTTATACTTACACAGTTCAGGAAATTCATCCATGCCCTTATTTGTCCACCTGTAAAATAAGAACAGAAATATTTGCCTCCTTTGTAGTTAAATCCAGCCTTGCTTGGAATTATTTTAAGAACTTGGAGGGAAGATAAGATAGATAAGTGCACAAATGATGCATTTTTGATTAAGTTCAGAAATGTATCCCATGATTGGGATGATGATCCCAAAAGCTGAACTCCAGAGGAAATGCAAACAACTACCACTAACTGCATCCAGTGATGGAGCTCCCAAGTCTGCCTTAAAAGCATGGATGAATACATCATACTGGGGCAATACCATCAGCTGCATAGACCTCTTCACCTTCGAGTAAGGGAGCTACCGCAGGATTTATAACAAAGGACCAAGCTCTGCAGTCCTGTGTGTGACTTCACTATATATCATTTTCTTTAAAGTGTTTGTTTCCCCACAGGAAAAAAAAAAAAAAAAAAAAAAAAAAAAAAAAAAAAAAAAAAAAGTCCATGAAATGTGATGTTGCTTTTGCTTGTCAGTGTGGACATTCTGTAAATCAGACCATATTACGGCAGTGATGTTCACATTTCAACATAAAACTGTGATAGCACCTAACCAGCTTTGTGAAATACGCTCTCAATAAATAGAGCTGGAAAGTAAAGTTGCTTACTGAGTTAAGAAGCAAAATAATCTTAAGTAAACTCAGATTTCCCTTTCAGACCTAAATGTCCAATGGATTGTATCCGTCGGGCTGACAACCACAAATCTAGAAGTTATTTTTGAAAATTTGTAGATTGCACTCTTTAAGTGCACCACCTAAGCAAGATTTGCAGGAAAGCAAGTCTAGTTGAGATCATCTCCTCTTTACAAACAGATTGCATTTTCTATTTTTACTGACTATTTTCTCTGCTTTGAAATAGATCTCATTTCTAGCAGATGTGTTAGCACAAGTACATAGATCATCACATGCTTTAGCTTTGCCTTGTAATACAACACTTGATTCTTCCTCTCAGAAACACTGGTGTTTATTTCTACCTTATTACGGTATATCTGGATGAGCACTATCATGCTTTTCCCAAAGGGATTATCACGACAGGGCTGAAGTTTCTTATTATCATTTGATTGCAAGGAGCATGTGTGAATTTTGCATTTCTCTTCACAACATTGGTTAGTAGGACTGAAAGACTGCAGCTGTCAAGCATTGTCATGAGGCTAAGAATTGGGATCCTACTAAGATTATCCTTTCAAATAGAAATTTCAGAAGAGGAAGGAATACTACCAGTGGCAGGTATTTTCAAAACATATGTTTCAACACTTGATTAAAAAAAGAAGTAGAACAGGAATTTTGTGCTTAAACCTAATGGATAAAAAAATACAGTCAAGCAAAGCAGAAGATGTCCTGGTACAGGACTCTTCTTTTTGTATCAGTGCCAGAGCAGATAACCAATTACATCACCAACGTGATCTCTCACTGGTAATGGCTTGGGTTAGGATGATGTCCACATCAAGGGCTGCAAATATTCTTCGGAAGACATCATCAGTATGGCCTTGCACTGTGCAGAGTCACTGGAATTCAGACATTTTAGAAACAAAGTTTGGCAAGCTATAGTGCATAGCTCAGCAGCAAAGTGCAAATTCAATGTGAGTTAATATTGTTTCAAAACTTTCTGTGACATTGTCTTGTCAAGGCAAGAATGAAAATAGATGTAACAGAATATTCTGCCCATCCGATAAACTTTGCTTTTCCTTTTTTAAGGCACTGAGATGATGTGGGAAGGGATATGTGGATGTAAGCTGAGTTACTAGTGAAGGACAAGGGAAGGGGGAGAAGGTGGGAGGGAGGTTACAGAAGGAAAAGCAATCAACAACAAGGTGGAAGAAAGCATAAAACATCCTGATTTATACTTTTTCTCCACCCCTTCTGTTGATTGCTTTTCCTTCTAGAGACACATCTTTTCTCTTCTTCTACAAGGTGTGATGGGAGCTGATTTACACTGCTTTTCCAACAGATAGTTAACCCACCCTCCTATTCAAGAAAAAATAAATAAATAATAAACTTTGCCTTGTTCAGCTAGTTTAACTTGTCTTTATCAGCTTTCTTATTACATACCAATCAGCTGTATTGGCAACACATAAAACATGGCTGAATTTGTTGCCATAACAAGCAATAATAATATGTATGCCTTCATTGCCTTAAAGGAACCGTGCAACAGTAGGTACTTGGACAGAAGGGAGCCCTGGGTTGTTCAGTGGATAGTAGTGTGTGGACTGAGTATTGGTTGTACAACTGATAGAACAGTATAACAGATAAAGCCCAGTTTTTTCCTTCTTATCTGCTCAGATGTTGATGCACATTGCTAATCCCTTTTGCAGGAGCTGCTTAATGAGTGGTGTCAAGAAGGGCCAAATAGGTCACACAGATCCAGGCAGCCTTGCTCCCCTCTCAGTGCTGAGCAAAGAGTATGAAGGGTAAAAACACATTCTTACAGACAACACCTCTTTGTCCCTTCTCTAAAGATAAAATCAGCCCTGTGGTCCACTGTGGGGCCAGGGCAGTGAGTAAGAGCAGGGACAGCCGTAGCCTGAGCTTAGAGGAAGCCAAGCTCTGTAAGATCACATTCTTGGAAAGGTGATGTTGATGCAGTTGCACATTTGAAACATCTTGTTTATTTGTAACAGACAGTTTACATAACACTGCATATAAACTCTTCAAAGATGTAAGGAGAAGTAACTGCTTCTGACATATGTGAGAATTAAACTTCCAAAATTAAAGACAAAACATTGGATCTGTTGCCAGATAATTTTGTGAGGATGACATCAGGAAATTTTGCGAAGTAGAGGAAAAAAAAAAAAAAAAACATTTTGATATTTTCCATCAAACATTTCTGAGAAATTCTTCAGTTGTACCATAACTTTCTAAATACAGTATAAACATCTGAGAAGCCCAGATGTTATGAAATGCAATAACTGCTATCATTGTTTCCAGTAGTGAATTCCAACCAGGACTAGATTGTACTAAAAAAAGGTGTCCCTTATGGGTGCTCATTGCACTGAAGTGGCCAGCGGGCTTCTTGCGCTCCTGCACATCATCTTCCCCATGTAAACAACTACTTCCCACTTCTCACAGGCCCCTGTCATGTTTCAGATCTCACAGCAGAAGTGAAGAACAGGACAGCAACTTGCAGTTCTCATTTGCAGGGCCATCAGAACAGTGGTTTCCTATTTACATGGGTTTGGTTGGCAGGCTGAGGTTTCTTTCAGAAGCAACATGCCACCCTACAGATCTAGGCAGTGATCCTGTGGCTTTCCTGACTTCTTTCAGTCTTTATCCAGGCTGATGGCTGCTGTGAACCACCGCAGAAGACTTCATCACACTTGCAGGAAACTTCAGTGCCTTCTGCTTGCTTGCATGTGCAGACGAACTGCTTTGGACTTAGCTTTTTTTGGACCTACTGAGGCCTCACATCATATCAGAGCCCCTGCTTGTTGCTGACACTGGAAGAAAGAACCTGGATGTCTCTTGCTTCAGTCCTGGTAAGAACAGCGGCATTTTCCATATCACCTGCTGTGTCCTAATGCCCTTTTAATGCGTGGTCCTTCGGAGCAGTAACTCTGTGACAAAGACTTAGTACAACACCCAGCAGACAGAGTTGTACTCTCTGCTAGAGGCCTCCAGGATTACAGCTGAAGTGCTAACATCAGCTGCTAGGAGCTTTAGAGCAAGTTCAATAGGATTTCATGTCTGATGCATGCATTGAAACAAAGACAGCTTTTCAAAGATCTCTCTCTACATCCCACACCTAAGTGACCTGTCAGGGTTTCATCTCAACTTGACGTTTTGGCAGTACTCTTTGGATAAGAACTGAGAAGGTTGAATTTTGTCAGAATTTGACTTGAAAGCATTTTTTACAGTCTTGCTTCTTATTCCCTTCTGGCAAGAAAAGAAAAGGTTTACATGTGGGAATCTCATGAAGCAGAAAATTCTGCTCTTAAGCTGTGCTTCCTTTTGTGACAAAGGCCACACGAGTGTCTTAGTGAGTGGTCTATATCACGGCCTCCACTTCATTCACACTTAGAAGAGGGACTGTTCCCTGTCCTTGCAAGAGCACTGCGCTGTGTCTCAGAATGCCTTTACACAGCTTCTATACTAAACAAGCTGCTATATTTATTTCTGAATCTGCCTAAAACTCAGAACAAAGATAGCAATACATTTTTAATATGAAATAGATGCCCTTCTTTGCCCTTGGGTAATAGGAATAAGAAGTAAACAAGTAATATAGCATTTCTTTTATATTCTATATTATAACATAAACCATCAGAAACAATGACTGGCATGATGGTATTGAAACCTTTGACAATGGTTTTGTGCTGGCTCACCTAGTGTATTTTTCTTTCCTGCAAAGCCACTTAGAAGGAAATGAGTTCTGGAGGCAGTTAATCATTTGTGCAAGTGCAAGGTGTGGGATGGGAGATAGGATTCACAGGCAGCAAACAGCAGGAAGACTCAGAGAGAATGTGTATTCTGAGTGCCATTAATTTGCATTAAGTACACTGGGCTAGGAGAAGTGGCCTAGTTAATTAAACCATCTCACTGAAATGGATTCAAAATACATTTAGTTTGGCATTAAAACCAGCTTTAGCCTCCATTCCACATGGGTTATACTGAGATAATTTACACTGTATCTGAAGAAGTTCAGATATATATTATGCAGTATCATTGGTTTATATGGAGCAAAGTTGCTCATGTAAGTGTTCCACAACATCTGTATGCCCTCATGTCATTCACTTCAAAATGTCAGTAATGACAAAAAAGTAGACTGCGATTCTTGGAAGACTGGCTGGTGTGAGTGACCATTGGAGCCACGCATAATTTTTTACTTGCAGATATCTGCAACAAAGAAAAACCTGCAGTTTGATAACTTCTATTTATTCCTTTGTGTTCACTCAGTAAATCACAATGCAAGCTAGTATGGTTAGCTCAGGCTTAGAATATTGAGAGTGATGTACGTCTGTATGGAAGTACACTGATGAGCCAAGTAGAGGAAGTCAAACTCAAATAACATCTGTTTGATCAACACCTGGCTCTATTCACTTTTATTATCTTCATCACATTCCCCATACAACAAAGTGGGTGTTATTTGCACAGATAATACATAAGGGAGTGGAGTCTACTATGTACACAGATGGTAGACCTTCATCTCAAATTAAAATTATCATCTTTTGGTAGCCCAAAATTTGTTTAAATGAAAGCAATAATGCCCACAGGAGTGCAAAGAACAACTGCATTGTTGTACGACTCCCCTGTTTTCTTAAACAATGAAAGATTATCTTTAATTTCAATATTTTTAAAATTTTAATTTTGTCTGAGGTTTTACCATCTGTGTGCGCTGAACTCCTCCCTGTGCTCTTTGTGAGCTCTTAGTCTCTCAGCTGAGAGGTCCAGAGATAAGACAGGCTGGAGAGATGTTCAGCAGAACAGAGCAAAATTTATTCTAAAGAGAAGTTTTAATAACTGGAAGGATAAAAGTATTCAAAGCAAAGTTGTATAAGCTCAAGTTTTGCATTTTATGAAGTACTTCACTGAAGAAGAATGAACACAGTAGTGTACTCTGTCAATAATTCCATCAGATGTTACAATTTAAAAAAAAAAAAAAAAAAAAATCATATCTCTCAACACATAAACTATTGCCTAAAATCTTGAACACACAATCAGATTTATGGTCAAGGGAATAACAATATTTACAGCCCCACAATGCAGAGGAATTGGAAGCATTTGAATGAATAAGATAATACCTGTGAGGGTTTTTAAGACAAGTTCCTGAGAAGCTGTAGTCATAGAATCATAATATAGAGTGGCTTAGGTTGGAAGAGACCAGAAAATTCATCTAGTTCCAATTCCCCTGTCATGGACAGGGTTGCCAGTCATCAGATCAGGCTGGCCAGAGACCCATTCAATCTGGCCTTGAACACCTACAGGCATGGGGCATCCACAACTTCTCTCAGCAGCCTGTGCCCATGCCTCACTGGGTTCTGAGTAAAAAATCTCCTCCTATTATCTAATCTAAATCTTCCTTCTTTTAGTTTTAAACCATTTATCCTTGTCCTGTCACTATTAAACCATGTAAAAAGCTGGTCTCCCTCCTGTTTTTAAGCTCCCTTTAAGTACTGGAAGTCTGCAGTGAGATCTCTCCAGAGCTTTCTCTTCTCCATTATGGACAAGCCCAGCTCCCTCAGCCTTTCTGCATAGGAGGAGTGCTCCAGAACTGAAGATGTCAAAACATTGATGGTTTTGTACATGTTGATAGTTTTTGCATGAAAGTATTATCTTGTTCAAGGTATGAGAGAGTGCAGAGTCAAACAGGAATTAGACTTCTGATGTGCTTGTTTCCAAGGATTTGCATTATTCCTGAGCATAACACCTACAGGCAGAGAGAAGTGCAGACACTTCAGCAACCCATAGGGAATCAAGTTTGAGACTTTCAGTAAGCATGTGAAAATGTTAGCATTACCTTCATAGCTTGTAGTCATTCTGTGACCCAACATTTCAGCTTCCTACATGTCACAAATTGTATTTATAAAACATAACCTTTGTAATCAACAAGAGTAAATTGCAAACAAGCAAGACTGTGATATCAGCACATCAAAAAAGGCTCCAAAACTACACATGACAACCAACACATGAAAATGGGATATCGTGAAAGAAATTGTCATTCAGATCAAATAGGTGGAAAAGGAGTGATCTATAAAATAATGATTGAAAATATATATTTCAAATTTCCATCAAACAGCATGCATTGCTTTTCAAGATAGAGTTTCTGCATGCTATTTCACAGCACATATAACTCCTAATAAGAAACTATATTTTAATAGAAGATACGTAAATTCAGATGCAAGTTAGTTGACAGGCCACAAAATGCAAAACAACCATAAAATAAGCATTTCCTCGATTTCTCATTGTGATGTTTCCTTCACATGTAACAACTGGTTTTTGTATCCAGAAATAGACAGTAAAATGGTACCTACAAAGCTGACTGCAGATAAGTGAAGTGCCACTAATTAAGCAATAGTACCATTTGAAACTTTTCATTATGAGCAGATTTTGGTTATGTGCCATTACTATTTTAACAAAAAGGTCATTAGTAACAATCATAACAAATCCTAAGGGGATTATTGCTAGAATAAGCCATTTTTTATTACTTTAAACCTTCAGAAAAGCATGGTCAGTTTTTAATTTTGTTTCCTTGAAATGTCTCTGCATGAAGAAGTGTTTCTATTCACACAGAAATACAAGATTTGCTGCAACTGCACAACACAACTTGAATGGAATTTGTTCACAGGATGTATGGCAAAAGGTCTCCCCTGCCTGTATTATTATATTTCTGATATTGATTCTTAGTCATGGCTGCTCTTATCTGCCTTCTTTCTTTTCTGATGACTACACAATAGCTTGCCTTGATCAAGGGGACCTGAGACACATCTGTTGTAGCCTCTAACAGCATCTCTTGCAACAAGATCTTACTCTGTTTTGATTTAGCTGGGTAGGTACAATTACTCTCAGATGAGCCTTTGAGGGGCAGAGATATAGTTTAGGCCAGGCAATATTATTTTTGTGCCTGTACACAGAGTAAGCCTAATATTTAGGCTCATTCTCTCTATATCTGTTAAAATGCAGGAATTTATTTTATAGATATCTCCCCCAACAAGGTTAAATCATACAACTCAGGAGAAATAAGTTGACACAGAAACGTATATTTCATGAGAATAGTCCCAGGTCTGTATCACATTCGCATGAATATAGCTAGAGATAGGAAAGACAGATAAGAAAGATAAGATATAAAGAGCATCTTACCTCTCTGGAAAGCAGAGATCGCTTTCCCTCAGGAGACACAGTATTTCCTAACTTTGATCCTATCAGGCTGGTCAGGAAAGAAGTGGTATCTCTTTTACAGTGCTCCAGGATCCTCATCCCTAAGTCCCTACTGAAAAATCTATCTTTTAAAGCACACAATCCTTTATTTTACTCAAAAAAAATATATATAAAGGTATCAGACAAAATTCTGGCCTCATTACTTTTATGAGTAGGCTAGAGAAACAGGGACTAATCTTGTCCAGAAAGTAAAACCAGAAGAAGGCAGATAGCATCAAGGCAACCTATACCAGATGTGTGAATATTTTCCTCCTCTCCTTCATTAAATTATGTTCTGCCTCTTTAAATGACTGTTTTCCAAATATATACATTTACAGAACTCTTAATAACAGTCTTCCATTTCCAGAGGTGTACAACAATGCCACCTTCCAGAAGTGATAATTACTTTAAATGTTTCACTAACTCTTCTGGTAGGCGGGTTTAATTCTAAGGCCCTGTCTCACAACATTTCAGTGCAAAATGTCTCTGTGTTTTGCCTGACAATTTCTGAAGGCAGAATTGCTGCCAAATACAACCCAACAGCACAGTGGGTGAGGCTGCTGAGGAGTCAGTCGAGTAATCACGGACACTTCAGTAGCTCAGAGTGGATGATTTCACACAAAAATGGGATGCAGTGTCACCTTCCTCATTCTGCCAGACAGAACGCCTGTGGTCTCTTTCACAGACACTGTCTATAGAAAAATTTGGCATAATCGGTCCTTTTAGCATTGCTTGTGTGCAATTTTGAATGTGGTTTCCCAACTATCACCTGGTATATTGGGTCTTTTAACATCAAAATGACCTCAAACAGAAAATATCCATATATATCTACTGGCCCTTCACACATTTCCTCAAAAGACCAGGTAATATCAATGTCTGGCAGCAAATTCACAACTTTATTCACTGCATCCAGTCTTCAGCACATCACTTCTCACTAAAGATAAAGCACTCACCCAGACTTTGTGAGAGAGGTCTGTTCCCAGCTGTTTCCCCATTTGTTCCTTTTTCACAGCACTGTCTGTCTCTTCCTGATTCCTCCTCCAACTGACCTTTATTAACTTTTTTTTTTTAAACAAGGATACTAGCTATATTTTCATACAGAAACAAATCAGCAAATTCAGAGATAACAGATGATGTATGAGAGATTTATAAATTAACAAATAGCAATCAGTATAGCTACCCAGTAATTATTACAATGAGGAAATGGGTGATTTAAGACACTGCTAATTAGACAAGAAATTTCATGTCTAGATTATTAGTTACAGTTCTGCCAAGTTAGTAGCAACTGAAGGGCATTAACTTGTCCTCTTCGGACAAGCTAGTGGCATGCGTTTAAGTGTCAACAAAGTCAATAATAGGCTCCTTAGAAGGAGGGAGAACGCACAAAAGAATTTCTTCATTCCTTGCTCTTCTACAAGGGAATCATACAATAACTTTAGTTGGAAGAGACCTCAGAAATCATCTAGTTCCAAGCCCCCTGCCGTGGTCAGGGTAGCCAGCCACTAGATCAGACTTCCCAGGTACCTATCGAGCCTGACCTTGAACACCTCCAGGGATGGAGCATCCACAACTTCTCTGGGCAGACGCCAAAACTCATGCTATTCCTGTGCATACATTCTTCTGCTTTGTAGGAGAAACCATTGTTTTGAAGAAAGAGGTTGTTTTCAGGCCAAGAAACTTAATAGATGAGAAGGAGATACAGGCTCAGTGTTATTCCCAGGATTTTCATATTTCCCAGAGGACTGGCCATGGTTTCACCCTAGAGTCTCATGTGTTTTACTGACCCATCATCATAAAGAGTAAATATAGATGGGCAATTTCAGCAAACATAACTGTACAGTTGACAGGTGTAAAGCTGACAGGTAAACAGAGGTTAAACCAGATGTTTCATATGAAAGATTATCATGATAGAAAGATAATCAATGATAAATGGGAAATGCTCACCATAAACTCCACACAGGAGCAATCACCAGAGAAAGAGATCCTGCCTCAGTGGTAGTCAGCCCTTAATGAGATCTGGGAGAGGTGGAGCCAAGTTCCACCCCTTCCAGGAGCACAGCTGAATTACCTTCACCTGTGCTCCCGCAGCTGACTCATTGCTTGCCTCAGGTGGTTAATCAGAGGTTCAGGCTATGATCAACAGTTTTCCATACAGTAACAAAACACAGGATCAAGGATTCTCATTATTGAAGGTCATTCCCTTGAATTAATGTTAGTAACATATAGGGAATAATCAGAACATGACTGTACAATACCTAGAGGTGGCAGAGTAGAGAAATAGAAATGGACAGAGAAAGGCCGGGGTAGCAGTGAAATCTGGCTTCTTTTCATTCTCTTTTTACTGGAGGATCTTAGTTGCCATGGCTGCCAGGAACCTGTAGATGCAACTCACTAAAAATAACTCATTGCTCAGAAAGACTCAGATCTTATAGGTCAGGAAAAAAAAATAACAGAATTCCCTCTATTTCTTACCCCTCTTCAGGACACATCTTCCAGAAATACCCCCAGAAAATGTAGGAATTAAAAGAGGTGGTTGTTTTACGGTGATTTACACCAGCACTCCATCAGATACATGCTCACTTTTGCTTCCCATGCAACGATCCCTGGAAAAAGGAAATAATTTTACAACAGACATTGGCAGCCCATTCTAAGTTTAGCCTCAGGAAGTTTTTTCACCTCACTATGTACATGAAGTTTAGTCAGAAAAAGTATCACATACTTGATTAGAAAGGATCAGGATTTAACTCAAGAATGAAAAGGGTAGTAAGTAGGTATAAATAAGAAATAAGACTTACAATGTATACAAGATATAGTAACACCAATGAATCTTGTCCTATGATATCAATCTCTTCAAGGACACCTCTCTGCAGCAGCACAACAGCAATGCTAAATATCCCTGCGAGATGTCTTGAGATCTGCAGAGAAAAGACATGTCTGTTGGTGCAGCTTATTTTCATTATGAGTATCTCATCTCTGTTAGACTCCATAGGTGGGGACTTCAGTGCACAGTGGTGAAGTAAACAGAATTTCCAATTTTCTTTTTTGTTCACCTTTACAATGATGCTGTCAACTAGAAATGAAAAAAGAAGGAGGCAATGAAGCAAGAATATTCAACCACAGCTAGGAAAGGAAAAAGTAAGAATAAATGCCAGCTGCAAGTATAGCTGAAAAGAAAAGCACAGTTATAAATATATCAATGAGGAAAAAAAAAAAATAGGGAAGAATGCATGAAAGATAAAAAAAAATACTTAAAAAATAAAAAAAACTTAAAAAAAAACTTAAAAAATAACCAGGTAAAAAAATGCCTGTGATTCTGAAATATACTCTTGTTTTTTAATCTAGTTTTTGACAATGGAATAACAGAGCAACATAGCTGGAGTGTGGGATAATACAGTTCGGAGATGGTACCTAAAAATCCATCTATTTGAACACAATTTCAGTGTAATCTGTAACTACATTGCCTTTGTGAAGATGTTACTTAAAAAGGGAAGAGAATACTCGTTAGAAACATGAGCTGTGTCTAATTCACAACAACTAGAAGAAACTTTCTGTTAAAAATAACAGGCTGTCCATGTAACCTTTTGCAGGCCTCGGAATAAACCCATTTTATAAAGAGATTATGCAGTTTGCTGAGGGCATTTGAGCAGCCTGGGGCTTAAGAGAGAACTGGATGCATTTCATAACTAATGATCCACCCTACCAGATCTCCTCATCTTTTTTTCTCTCATCCCACTTCCCCACCTTGTTATACAGTTTCCACCACTTTGAAATTGTCTGATCCTGATGATGGTAATTAGAGCAGAACCAAAACCCTGTATTTTTATTGCTTCTTCATTTTCCGTTTGTCAGTTAGTGGTCTAAATACATGGTGGTACATTTGCTGAGAGAAAAAAAAGGTTGCTAACTACCTATTAACCTTACAAAAAGACTTATTGGAGAATATACACCTCATGCAGGAAAAAAAAAAAAGAAAAAAAAAAAAGAAAAAAGAAAAAATGTTCTTCAATAACAATTATATTAGTGAAAAAATATTAAAAATAATTTAAAAAAGTCTTTTTCTGTCAGTAAAGATCTGTGCATGATTGGATTCTGTGCTGCTTAGTGAGATGATTTTTCAGCCAGATGTTCTGCCATGTTAGCAAAACCTGTAAATCCACAATAATGTAGCAAGTGAACATTCAGACTAGATTTATGTAGAAGTAAGCTAAACATAGAAGTAGAGCAATTGAGCATCTGAAAGGAAAGTGCACTGCCAGACAGTGCAGACAGTGCAGTGCAGAGGGCTTGGGGTGCAGGAGAAGGGGGCACCAACTGCAAGAGAGATGTGCAGAGCCACTGAGCGCTATTGTAGGACCAATATTTACTTACTGCCCTTATTAATAATCATGAAGATAACAGAATAAAACCACATTCATTAAATTTGCAGATGATCCTAAATTGGGAGATATTATACAAGTCAGGATCAAGAAATGTAATATAAAGCAGCTCAGAGAAATATAGGCGGAGGATAGCCAAATGAGATTCAGCTTGTAAAAATGCAAGCTAATGCATGCCACAGGGGAAGAATAACTTGGACTGGGGGAAGCCACAAATTCAACAGAAGGGAAAAACCTCAAGGCGACAGTGGGCAACAAATTATACATGAGCATTCCCTGAAGGATGGGTGCAAAAGGGTAACACAATTGTGGGCTGCACAAGCAGACGCTCATGGAGCAGAAAGGAAAAGGACAGAGAGATTCAGGCTATGGGGTTTTACTCAGGATAGCAATTTAGCTTTAAGACAAATACATGTGACATTCACTCAGATGTACTCATGAGATGAAATTCCCTGTGGTGTATGAAACATCTCTGGTGTGCAGGATGCAGGATCTGAAGGCTGGCAAGGTGGAGTGAGCTTGAGAAGAACCACAGTAATTCAAAAGTAGTAGAGAGTGACAAACAAAGCACAATCACATGAGCTAACAGTGCATAACAGTGAGGGAAGGACCTACATGTGCCTGAAAAAGTAGCAACTACATCCTGCAAAGAGAATCATGGATAATCCCACTATCGTACTGATTAAGGCACAAGGGAAAAAAATAGTCATTTACAACAGTGGAATATTTGTAGCCTCTGAAGGAGTGGAAGGTCTTACTTTAGAGACTTTTTGATAAGGATGGCCAGAAAAATCACTCAAGAAAAATACTGCAATGACAAGAATGTGATGATAGCTGGGCAGTAAGAAACCAGATGAGGTTTAACAAAAGCAAGTGTAGAGTCTTGCACCTAGGTAGAAATAATTGCATACACCAGTACAGGCTGGGGGAAGACCTGCTGGAGAGGAGCTCTGCTGAGAGGGACCTGGGCGTCCTGGTGGACGACAGGTTGGCCATGAGCCAGCAGTGTGCCCTTGTAGCCAAAAAGGCCAATGGCATACTGGGGTGCATTAAAAAGAGCGTAGCCAGCAGTTCAAGGGAGGTGATCCTCCCCCTCTACTCTGCCCTGGTGAGGCCTCATCTGGAATACTGTGTCCAGTTCTGGGCTCCCCAGTACAAAAAAGACAGGGATCTCTTGGAAAAAGTCCAGCAGAGGGCCACAAAGATGGTGAAGTGCCTGGAGCATCTCCCCTATGAGGAGAGACTTAGTGAACTGGGTCTGTTTAGCTTTGAGAAAAGAAGACTGAGAGGGGATTTTATCCAGGTTTATAAATACCTGAGGTGTGGGGGTCATAGTGGTGTGGCTGGTCTCTTTTCAGTAGTACGTGGGGACAGGACTAGGGGTAATGGGCTGAAACTTCAGCATAGGAAGTTCCACATGAATGTGCGCAAGAACTTCTTTACAGTGAGGGTGACGGAGCACTG
Organism: Excalfactoria chinensis; assembly: GCF_039878825.1. Classification (NCBI taxonomy): domain Eukaryota; kingdom Metazoa; phylum Chordata; class Aves; order Galliformes; family Phasianidae; genus Excalfactoria; species Excalfactoria chinensis. The sequence goes on from NC_092825.1 coordinate 27,730,163, forward strand.
GAACAGGCTGCCCAGGGAGGTGGTGGAGTCTCCTTCTCTGGAGATATTCAAGATCCGCCTGGATGCCTACCTGTGTGACATGATGTAGGGAGCCTGCTTTGGCAGGGGGGTTGGACTCGATGATCTCTAGAGGTCCCTTCCAACCCCTACAATTCCATGATTCTGTGATTCTGTGTGATACAAAAAGCCTTTTCCTCCGATATATACTTATATATATAGGATGATATATATACTATATATATCTTTCTTATACTAACATCATAGGACCTCCTTCATGGATATGTTCTCTGGTATCTATTTCTCTGAAGCAGATGGTAATTCAGGGAAATAAAACCAAAAGGCAGCAAAAGAGGGCATTTCTAAACTATCAGTATCCAAACACAGCAACAAAGTGAGAAAATAAACAATGTTGACAAAATTAATAGATCAGGTGTTGAAAACTAAACCTAATTTGAACTGATTACAAGAATGAAAAATGAATACATTGAAATGCTTCAAGGTTTTTCTGGAAAAAAAAAAAAATAGAAAGCTGAGGGGAAGATTATGTAAGGGAGTATGATCCAAGATGAATTCATATTCTAGTGCCCAAAGGATATATATACAATCTCACAATAGATAAAGCAGAAAAGGGCCACAGGGATGAAAGAAAAACTGCCAAAATAGAAGGATATTTGAAAAATGTAATTTATCCTATCTGAACTGCGTGAAAAAATCTAACAGATGCTTAACAAATGTTGAGGTCAAGATAGTGGGTTAGTACTGAATGCTAAATGCAAAAGTAGCCAAGAATGTTTATGAACATCCTTTGGTCTCTAATCAAGTTAATCAGGTACATGAAAACAAGATGTGGAGACATATTTCTCCTGGATTTTCAAGTTCATTAATGTCAAGAGCTGCAATGAAGCTGGATAAATACTGAGGAAAAAAAATCATATATGGACAAATGCTGTTTTGATTTGTCTGACTCTATTTATGCCTTGCCTGACTTTCTTCATTACATGAAAAATTCCACAAGCAAATCTCAACTGGAAAATTCTACCTTAAACATTTATTTTCTCAAATATTCTTGGCTTATAAATTTGAAAATTTTATTTTAAAATCCAAACCATTGGCACTTTTGAACTCAGCATTTTACGCATGAGAACCCCAAGGTTAATTGTGCATTATGCCTCTGCTTAAATTTATACCCTACAAGTCATCCCACCACCTTCAGCTCTAAAAGCAACTCATCAAGAGCTATCAGCAGTTCATGAACAAACTGAGAAATTACTCTCTCCATGATGTCAGAGCTTCTCTAGGAAAGATTCTGGACTGTTTACTTTGCCTGAGATCAGTCACAAATGCTTTAACCCAAGGGGTTTTATTATTTTTTCAGAGGGACCTTGACAGGCTTGAAAGGTGGGCCTGGGTAAACCTAATGAGGTTCAACACAACAAAGTGCAAGGTTTTGCACATGGTCCGGAAGAACCCCAGGCATCTGTACAGACTGGGAGGAGTAAGTCCTTGAGAGCAGCTCAGCAGAGAAGGACCTGGGGGTCCTGGTGGATGAGAAACTTAACATGAGCCAGCAGTGTGCTTGAAGCTTGGAAAGCAAATGGCTCCATCAGGAGAGGGGTGGCCAGTAGGGATAGGGAGGTGATTATCCCTCCCTACTCTACTCTTGTGAGGCCCCATCTGAAGAACTGTGTCCAGGTATGGAGCCCTTAGTACAAGAAAGACATAGAGCTGTTGGAAAGGGTCCAGAGGAGGGCCACGAGGATGGTCAGGGGAATGGAGCACCTGCCCCATGAGGACAGGCTGAGGGAGCTGGGCTTGTTCATCCTGGAGAAAAGAAGGCTGCAAGGTGACCTCATTGTAGCCTTTCAGTACCTGAAGGGTACCTATAATCAGGAGGGGTGTAAACTCTTTGAAAGGACCGATAATAGTAGGACAAGGGAAAATGGTTTTAAGTTGAAAGAGGGAAGATTTAGGTTGGATGTTAGGGGGAAGTTCTTTACTAGGAGAGTGGTGAGGTCCTGGAACAGGCTGCCCAGGGAGGCTGTGGATGCCCCATCCTTGGAGGTGTTCAAGGCCAGGTTGGATGGGGCCCTGGGCGACCTGATCTAGTAAATGTGGACAGCAATTCTATGATTCTATGATTCTTTAGATACTCCTAGGTGTTTCTTTAGATACTCCTAGTTGAGTAGCTGTAGAGTCAACCCCAGAGGTTCTTCAGCTTGATAGTTCCCAGATTTGAAACTTGGCCTTAATATTCTCAGTATTTAGATTTAAAAACACGAAGTGCAAGCGCAGACCTACACTGTGGTTCAGAAGATCACAATTTCCTTGTATTCCCTTTAAAAACTGCTTATAACTTGGTGGACACCCTGTCTAAAACTATCTTCATTTCCACAGTGGGAGGGAGAATCCCACAAGCAATTACAGGTATCCCACAGGAATCTTCCAAGCAGAAAGACAGGTTCCCATCATCTCCATTAGGATCAAGTGCTTTGAGAAAGACTGAGATTACCAAGAGTTGTCTCTATTATTCTTATCTTAAGGGTAAACTAATTCACATGCAATTATATGTAAATATGACCTCTATATGGTAACATAATTCAGCAAGGAGCAAGTCCTTAGGAGGAAGAATGCAATACAGGTTTTACGATTATTACAATTGCTGTTATTTTTGCTTTATTATTATACTGATGATTATTATTATAACTTTTTTACTGATACTTCCTATTGTGTATATTTGGAAACAGAAAAAAATATCACCATTCTCTCCCAGTAAAAGCATCAAGGGAGCTTTTGGAAATAATGATGAAAAATACTTTCTGTTTCTTGGGTGTTTTGTTGTTTTTTTTTTTTACAATAATAGTCACATGTTGGATAGCACTTGATCCTATGAAAGTAGCTTCTGGCTTATGCAGTGAAACAGTCCTTCAAAACTGGAAGAGGCAAGGAGAGAGGAAGAGAGAGAAAATCTTACTCATTCACATCTGAAGATTGCTTCATTCTCTTTACAACATGGCACACCAGAGTGAATATCCATCACAGAATTCCTTCTTCCTATACAGGTTTCTGCCTTAATGAAGAGGGTTCATCATGACTTGCTATGACAATGCCTCATTTTTACCCACTGTTCCACTGCTTTTTTGACTCCTTTGATTAAAAGGATCATGCTCCAGTGTCTCTCGTGATAACTGTATTAGTTGAGGTAAGTAACTGATCTATTACCATAGGATAATATAGTTTGAAGGCATTTTAATAGGGGCTGGCAGATTTCAATATTATTTGAGGGTCATGGAGTGCCTGACATTTCAATATGTTATCAGGCCACTCATATCGCTAGGGCAATCATTAAACATAGACTCTAATAAGCTTTCTGTTATGTAGGGTCATTCATTATTGACAAGGAGGAGAGAAATAAATACCTTCCCAGGGACAGCCACAGCATGTAATACAGTAAAAATCATACAGAGCCCGGAACCATATTTTCCAGATTTGCTAGCAAATGAAGCATTACATTTTCAAATCAAAATAAAGAGATACAGATGAAAATATGAATACCTAAATTTCATCTTTACATACTGTTGGAACACTCATTGTAATCACATATATAAAATATTCAATAATTAGATTGCAACTTGGCTCTTTTTATTGTTATGATGGGAGCTAATAACCCACTCATGTCATTTTTGGCTTTATGAGGTCTAGACGCCTGGGACTGACTTTGCATATTACAATTAATCATCATATATCTTCACCTTTCAGCCAGCTAGACCTGTGGTTTTGCTTGGAAACAAAAGAACTAAATTCTTCATGAAGGACTGCTAATGCTTTTTCCTGTTAAATTAATGCCTGCATTATTGGGAATATGCTTTTCTTTTTGTTTCTTTTCTTTTCTTCACTTTTCTTCTCTTTTCAGATTTTCCTCAAATAACCTCAAGCTCATGTACATTTCAGTTTACTTTTTTTTTTTTTTTTCCCCTAAATTACTTGTGCTGTTCTTTAAAATCAAATTGAGATGAAGAATAATGAAAGAGTAGCTTGGGAAAAAAAAAAAAAAAAAAAAAAAGGAAAAAAGGAAAAAGGAGTTGTTAAAAACAGAGCAAAAGTGATTAAAACACAGAAAATTACTTCTGGAAATTTAGGAAATGATTTGTTTTATTTTATGAGACACGTTTTCAGTTACTTGGAAATAGAAATAAATTTCCAGCAAATAGAAGCATTAAGATACACTTCAGTATTTGCTGAAGAAACTGCGGTGCAAATCAGAAAGGGCCTTGCCTTATCCTGCAACTAAGTATTCTCTCAAACAATCCTGAAGTCATGGCCCAAATTTCATTTAGTACAATAGATTTTTTTTTTTCCCTGATACCTATCCAAAATGTATTTGGCCCAAAAGGGCATTTCAAGAGAGAGTCAGACACAGGAAAAATGAGTTGGTTTAACTTACTGTTAAAAATGATGAATTGCAACACCCATTGTGACAGTGAATTAACATACAGAATTTCTTCCAGGTTTAATATTATAAACTATTATTAATAACTCAGGTAATACATTTCCCACAATTCAATAAGGTGATTTTGTCCTTTTAATTCATGAAAAGAGTTTAATTGGATCAGAATAGCAACCAACAGACAAGTAAATTGATAAAAGAAATTCATTCAGCTAGTGCAGTGAGAAGGAGTTTTATTGACAGTTATTTATTCAACCTTACCTCCATCTTGGGTATCAGCTTAGTCAGCTCCAAAACAGCACCTTCTCTCCAATTCATCTTTGGGAGTCCCCCACAAATAATCATCCAGATCTTAATAGTACTGTAACTTGGCTCAGTGGAGCAAGCTACAGTCATCCGTTTTCAGACCTCTCTGATCAGGAAGAGCGACTTTTGATAAGTCAAGCAAGAAATGCAAAACAGTCCTTCCTCTAAGCTACCATAGGATATTACAGGATGACTTCAGATATGTGGCAGTACTTGCTTAAAATGGGATAACACAGGCAAATATTCTGTTGTCTTTTACAATCAGGTCATCACAAGAATATCTAATATTCAGCTCATATTTCTGTATAATTTTCTGCACACTATCAGCGGCTAGTCAGTACTGGCAAATAAAGTTTTATGGTGTTTATCATGATGTAAATTAAATATTTGACACCATGACTCAGATGTTAATTTAGTCACTGGTTTATTCAAAATTTATTTCAGTTTTCGCACAATGCCCATTGTTCATTAACTGGATCCCACTGAGAATAGTCTAGATTGATATGTTCATACACTGCCATCTTGCAAGGTGCTTACTAAACTTGACACTCTTTGAGCCTTCTCCTCTTTAGGCTGAAGAATCCCCTATCTCTGTTTTTCCTCACAGGAGGCATGATCCAGTCCCTTAATAATTGTTTTGGCTTTTCAGTACATCCATGTTTCTCTTTTACTGAGGGACCCAGAACTGGACACAGTAGACCAGATGTGGCCTCACCACTGTTGAGTAGATAGGAAGGATCACTTTTCTCAACATGTTGAAAATGTTCTTCCAATTAGAGCCCAGGATATTGTTCCTTTGCTGCAAAAGGGCAGTGGTGTCCCATGTTCAATCTGATGCCCACTGACACCCCAGATAAATTTTTTCCAAGCTGCTTTCTAGCTAGTGTGCCCCCAGCCTGTAATGACACCTGGAGTTACTCCTGTGCAGTTGAAGTACTTTGCACTTCTCCTTGTTGAACCTCAAGGGATATCTACCAATTCACTTCTACAGCCTGGAGTTCCCACTGAATGACAGCTCAACCATCTGTTCTATCAACCCCTCTTCTGAGTTTTGAATTATCTGCAACCACACTGAAGATGCACTTTGCTCCATCATCCAGATGATTAATGAAGATGTGAAACAATATTGGCCCTGCTATCAGTTCTGGGAGTTCACAGCTAGTGACTGATCTCCAAGTGGACATATGCAGCTCATCATTAGTTTTAAGTCCTCCTATTTGTCCAGTAAACTTGTTTGTACTTTATTAGTCTATGAAGATATTATGGGAGGCAGTGTTGAAAGCCTTACTAAAGTCAAGGTATGAAACAACTACTATTCTCACCTCATTCACCAAACCAATCATCTCCTTGTAGGAGGTTATCAGGTTAGTCAGACATGATTTCTTCCTCCTAAATCCATGTTGCTTATTTCCATTTACCTTCATATCTTTCATACATTAGGAAATTTTCCATCAGCTTAGTATGGAAACTGAAAGAAAAAACGTACACATTCACTTAAAATTTCTTGGAAAATGGGACACTGCTATGTTTGAAAAGACAGAGAAATATAAGAATAAGATTAATAGTTTTCTTGTCCTTGTCACTCTGATGATTGAAAGCCTGAATTTTAAGAGGGAAATTCAAGTATTTTTTGGATGTTCTGACAGGACTCAGTCTGAAAAGAGTTGTTGCAGACTCAGAAGGTTTCAATGTCTGGTAGTGACTCTTTCTAATTAGAGGTAGCTTAACTATGGTTAAGTGAGTTCTCAAATCTCCACGTGGTCCAGAGAGAAATGAAATATGAGGTGAAATGAAACATGAGGTGAAAAACCCTACATTAATTTCCCTGGAGGCAAAATCAGGACCTTAATGTTTATGCTTCTTACATTCTGTTAAGGGAACGTTGTATGAAATGTGCAACTGTTTTTTGCAGTCATTAGGTTTTATCCTGTTTTCTATTTGTTAGCTGACAAATTATGATGATATAGAATGCTCATTGTTGAAATGTGTATGTATTTTCTATTAACATGGACAATCTCAAAGTAGCACCCTACACTCATTGAGGAGAATATATATGTCTCCACAAAACATCAATCCAAAGCCATCATGAAAGGGACAGCTATCAGATGTCAGCACTAAAAATGAGTAGGGTCTCTGCATTTTGGACCAAGGAAAGAATTATGCTGATACATTAATCTAAATCTATATCCCTAATTTAATATACACAAATCGGAAGAAGGAAGTGGTTAACATCTTAGCATTAGCTGCCATCTGCAGTGCAATTATTGTTATAAAATATGGAAATGATTGGAGATTGTAAGAATTTTTATATTAATGGATACTAATTTATCAGTAAAAGCAACTTGTTTCAGAGCTGTTAGTTTTAGTTGAAAATACATCACCTCTTCATGCTTATTGGAGATGGATTTACTATGTTCAGCTATTTATTTCAGAAATAAAGAATTTTAATTCATAGAGTTACATACCATTTCCATGCTATCAGCTTTCTAAACCTCAATAATCCCAAAGTATAGACATATACATCATTGTAATATCAAAACTATTAATTTTCTGTTCCATAATGCATTATTTCCTATATGTTAGCCTATCCCACTTCACTTCTCTTAGTCTTGCTGTCTTTGTCTCTGATCTACACCTGAAGCCTTTCAGATAGTAGGAACTCTGCGTCTTAGATTTTTCTGCTCTCCCTTACTGGGGAAAAGAGACTGAAAGTGGATCATGCCTAATTTTCTGAGATTATCTACTCCAGTCAGAGGAACTTATTTTCCTATACAAGAATGTGCAGAAGAGCATTACTACCACCCAGATGTGATCTGCGGGTCTAGGAAAATTATTCTTCTCTGACATAAACATCAAAAGCATTCTCCTCCTTAGACATGACATATACAGGAAGGACCCAAGCAGATTTAAGGGATATTCAGCCCACAATATTGAGATCAGTGCAAGTATGGTGAGAGAGATCTGCACGGTGCTTGAATTCAGCAGGTGCTGGGCACTCAAGCAGAGCAAGTCAGTTCTCTTTGCCTCACTGCCAGAATAAATTCAGCTAAATAGAATTGGGTCTTTTTTAATGTCTGGTAAGAATGTCTGTAATGGGGGTTAATGTGGTTTAACAAACTCATCTTAACCAATAATTCAGTTTATTAGGATACACTTGTCCTGCTCTTCCCATATAGTGGAACTCTTGGGAAACTCAGTGTCACCGAGCTGAGGTTTAGTCTCTGTATCATCAGTGCAGTTTCAGAGAGTGGCTAAGGCTGAAATTCTTCCATGTAAATGTGCACATTAAGGGTTGCTGCTCTAGTGTTATTTATGTCTGTAACAAATATTTCAATGAGCTTCCAAAGCAGTCTTCTTGTATTTGAGAGGAGCTAATTGTTGCAGGACATTAGTATGTGCTAAAAAACTGTCACACCCATTGCAAAGTCACAGCCAACTGGTTGCTGGTTCTGAGACAAAAGCCAGTGCCACCTACTCTTCATTTTTTTTTTTTCAGTTCATATCCCATTACCCCTCACAAAGTCCTTCACACCTAAGACAGTGTGTAACCTGTTGATGAGGACATGAAGATGGCTCATGAATTATGCCTCCTGATGCTTTCAAAGCTTGTAGCTGAGCCATTCATTGATGGTTCTTGGCCAAAAAAATGTGAAGGTCGATAATTCAGAGTGTGGAAGAATTTGGAAAGAGAATGTACTGAAGTATAATATGAGATAATATAATATACAATAATACATAGCAAAAGATCAGAAAAGGCACTGCAGTTGAAAGTCAGTAGACATTCCTTATTCACAAATGGGAGAGTCATTTTGGAGGTAAAAATATAAAAATTGTATGAACTTGGTTTCGTTTTCTCTTCCTGAATAGCTCTGACATTTCTTGATTCTCCACATTACACCTGAAGTTAAATATCTCAAAGAAATATTATCAAAGGAAGACTCTTCCAGCAAATTTCCTTGGAGGTCAAGATGAAGTTTCAAATTCTGTTGGGGCTGTATGGGAGAAAAAGATCTTGAAAGGCACACAGAAACAGTTCTGACAACAGAAGAGACCTTTCAGTGAACTACACCTATTCAATACACTCTACAAAAAGCCCGCTCACTTTCTACAAGGTGTTCACCCATGCATCCCACCCAGGGGGACAACTAAGACAACCATCTATTTACCAGCCCTCTGATGGCTAAAACAAATGTGTTTCTTCACTCATATAACCATCAGACTACTTCCCATAACTAACTCTTTACTTATGAACATGCTAACTAGGGCTGATCAGATCCGTGAGTAGGAAATGTAATTTTGTTCTCCAATTGCCCTATTCATTATCCTCCTCAGCATTTACATTCTGCACAACATTAGGATGCTGCATATAATGTGATCATTTACTATGTGGCTGTGACTGCCAAATGCAATGGATAAAATAGAGTCTTCTGGGAGAGTTATTCTACATACAAGAAAAACAGTTTGTTTTAATGGGGTTTAAAAGTGATCAAGTATAGTGCAATGTTTGCATAATGCACAGTCTTTGTTATCAGTCTTCTTTTATATATAGAATAAAGTTGGTTAATATTTACATAAGTCAAATGATTCATGAGGCAATACACGGCTCAGACCAGCATGGTTCAGAGTGTAATGTTATACTCTGTTATTTGTTTGCTCTTTTAGTTATAAATCCATGATTAGGCAGAAAGAAGAGAACTTGTGTTCCCTTCCTATTCATCTCATTTTAGATATTTAAGTATTATCAGGTTCTAGACATGAGGGAAACACAAAACTTGTGCTTTTTTCCCCTCAAAAAAATGTTGCTTTGATCCAGCTTTGTTTAAAACAAGATTTCAGATGAACTTGGGCTTTTCAGAAGGTTCCCTCTGCCTTCCCTTCCTGTCTTTCCCTCTTCTTTCTTCTCTGCCTCTCCTTCTGCATGAATTGTTGTCAACTTATAGAAACTTTAACCCTGGACGGCTTGATGCAACATATTTTTGTGGAAATATCATGTTTATGAAGAGATCCCTTCCTATCTTAAGAGTATGAGCATTAAGACACAGACAAGGGATCAAAGCTGTGACTGACAGCTTGGGTCAAAAAACGTGTTCTCAAAAGGGACTGTAATATTTCCCTGAAGACCAACAGTTTTTCTGCCATGCTCACCTGCATAACAGAAAGCATAGGAATGCTTCAACTATTATACTGAAGAAAAATGCACAGCTCATTCGCTTTTTATGTAAGTGATTTTCCTCTTAAAAAAATAGATATAGAATTGCTGATGTCATGCAAATGGGATAAGACTTTGGAGAAACACAGTTTTTGCAGCCTAGTCAGAAGTAATCAGTCCTATTGAAAAATAACTGATTTTTCCCCAAGCTTGCAAGGGTGCCCCCATGTTCTCTAAGGAGAATATCTGTCCCACTCCATACACAGTCGAAGCTGTGGGATTCCACCTGACCCAGCAACCCAGATGCTCCTCTGCTTTGATCACCTGCTCTCTGTGAAACTAAATCAAATGTACCTCTTGCATGTTGCAGATATTTACATGCTCAGGAAAGTTTGGATCTCTTGCACAGAGTTTATCTTTTCATGGGACTTTTTCTTCCCAACTTTCTATTCTGTATTTAAGTAACTCTGAAAGCAAAGAAAAGGGAAAAGTCCTCACTTGATGAAGAAAGCAAGCCAACTTTTTAAAAGTATCACAATAAATCTGGCTGTGTAAATGTTCTGTTCAGTCAGTGTTATATAGGGTGCATTCAGTGCAAAGCATTCATGCTTTGGAACACAAAAAATTACCTCCATATAATCCATTTGTCCAGTTCTATTGGTCAATAATTCCTGTTTAACCCAGAGAAAATGTCACACTTGAAAGGAATGTTCTCAGCTTAGTTACTCTGGATCTGAACAGTACAGAAATGGGACTGGACAAATATATTGCTTTGAAAAGGAAAAGGTAATTTGGTATACTGGGCAGCAGGAGAACTACTGTTGTGATTGAAGACTTTTTCCCTTTAAATTTGTGTCTGCTGGATGTGTTATTTATTACTAGAACGCACCAGATTATTTGATTTTCCAATATCATTTTGGTATTATTTTGATTTTTAAGTCCTCTTGAGCTTTTCCCGCATATAGTATATTTTTGTTTAGCCGGGAAATTTCATTGGCTTATGTACTTTAGAAAAATAAACACGCTGTTACTATTTCCAATATTGAAAAATAAAAGTTATAGTTCATTAAGAAGTATTTTCTTCTTCTGAAATGACATCTTGTCACTTTTGGAAATGTAAAGGTAAAAAGTAAACACAGCTACTGTCTTTTCTAATTTAGGAAGCTTTGAAGCTCTCATTAAATAACGAAGTATTCAGAGATTTCTGCCTGTTCTGTGCTTTTGTAATTTTCTTGCCACCTCTTTGGTTTTTTGTTGTTGCTTTTTGTTTTGTTTTTTTTTCAGGCTGCTTATTCTGTATCTGTTCTTTTTCTTTGTATTTGGTCATACAGCAGTAGGAACAGCTCTAATGGCCTAATTTTAAATGACAACTTAGGAATATCACTAGATGTTATTTGCGCTCACACAATAAGCCTTTGAAGTTCTTGCCAGATGGAGCAAACAAATCATTAGAAGTTATCCAGCAGACACTGGTGTCAGAGAGCCATAGATTTATCTCTTTCATTTGCCTTTGGGTAAGAAAACACAGAACATTTTCTGTCAAAGCCTGTTTTGACAGAACTGACCGAAAACATTTTGATGAACAGTCTTCTGTCAGAGACCAGTTTCATTTCCACTCAAACACTCTGTGACAACACATCCATTTCAAGCACTTCTTTTTTTAATGGGAAATTTTTGAACAGAAAAAGTTTGCCTTTCCCACTTTATTTTGCAATGATTTTAAGCTAGTGCATTTTACTTTGCAACCAAAGTGGCCAAAGAGTATGTATCCAGTCATATATCACGATCAGTGGACATGTGGAATCTGGATAAACCATAAGAATTTGACTACATATAGTGAGCTCAGAGCCTTTGTCTGCGATCCTGGATGGACAAGGTTTCAAACCAGTGTCTTCACATTTAGCCAGAACATGAAATGCTCTCATTCGGGAGAGATGAGAAAGGCAAGACCTGTGTATGTGGGGAGGGGCACAGCCTTTTGCCATGGTACCTGATGCTGGAGCCAATCTCTGCTCTTCTTTCAGGTAATATTTACCAATGTGTATTGCTCACTTTTGGATGAAATTGCCAGAAGAAACTGGGAACATGTCTCTCCATCCCTACAAGGGAGTTACATACCAGCCATGTTTTCATTACAGTTTAAGTTTCCCACCATCAGTGTAGGAGTAGGAAGAGGAGGAGTTCCATAACACGAGACTCCATTAAGATGAGGATCTAGAAACTGCAAATGTATTTCTACATAAATGAAAAAAAAGCTAAGTTCTGCTGTTGGAAGGGAGAGGTAAAGTCTGATTCTGAATCAGTTCTGGTAGCCCTGAGCAGCCTAACTGCAGCAAGGGAGGTGGGAGAGTGTTGTTGGCAGGATGAGATAGAAGAGGCAGCTGTGAATGAGCAGGCCTGAAGGGATGCCACAAGTTGGGCTTTGGAGAGCCATCATGATGCTGTTGTCGCTAGGTGCAATGGGCTGAGGGGTTTTTGTGTGAGTGTAAATCCCTAAATCCCAGTGAAGGCCATAGGGCCTCTAACTAGGCTGTGTTCTCCCCAGAAGCAGACTTCGCAATCTGTTCTGTCTCCTGTGTGTATGTGTTTGGAGGGGAATCACAGTGAGCATCATAAAAGAAAGCAGTAAGCTATGGTGCTATTTGCATGCAATGTTAAAGAGTCCTGTTATCTCTTTATCTATCTCTAACCACATGCAAATTCATTTAATATTAAAAGAAGTGCTCCTAACCTTTGACACTGATAACCATTTAATTTTTCAAATATATTTGTAACGAAAAGTTTAACTGCCAGTAAATCTTTTCCAAGAAGCAAAAAGTACAGGAGAGAAAAAGAGACCTAAAGGCACTGCAGAAAGATCACAAGGTCAATAAAAGAAAGGGCTGCAATCAAACCTGTGTGTTTGTGAAAAAAAAAAAAAAAAAAAGCAGGAGTGGCCTTCCAAGGCATTTCTGTAATCATCCATTTTACTGCAGAATGCAAAATCCTACTATTACAGAGCTGAAATATAAAAGAGAAGGGGAAAACTTGGGTATAAAGCTATAGGAGTGATAAGCTGTGGGCACAGCTCCTGTCTTATCCCATCTTTCTGTTCTGCTGCTGTTTGCTCATCCTCCTCCCTCCTGATACAGGCATAACACCAATTTATTTATGGTGCTTAAACAGTTTTTGCTTTATTTTTCCTTTACTGTTCTCAGAATGGCACCCCAGATGATGGTGTGTCTATGCTTTTATCATCCATATAATCTATACCTATATCAGATTAGCCTTGTCTGCAAGAAGAATTGAAAAAAAGAGATTTGCCATCCAAAGCACAGAACAAATGATCAAGGCAGGAACCACTTTTGATAGCCTGTGAAGCAGACTGCTTTTCATTCTCCCCTCTCTCCATCCCTGATGGTGGTCCTGCATGCACTATGGCTTTTCTAAGCTGTCGTGGCTTAACCTGGTGGGTGGCTCAGCACCACACAGTCATTTGCTCACTCCCCCACTTCCCAGTAGGAAATGGGATGGGGGAGAGAATCAGAAAAAAAAACCAACAAAACAAAAGAAAAAAAAAGTAGAATTGGTGGTTTGAGACAAAACTATTTACTAAGATACAGAAAAGGAAAACAGTTATTACTATAATTGTATATACATGTTTAACAAGTGATGTACAAGTAATTGCTCACCACCCTTCAACTGATGCCCTGCTAGCTCCACAGGCAGAAGAGGGAGGGATGAACACCCAACACCTTCAAAAGTCCTTCCACTTTATTTCATACAGTATGGAATATCCTTTTTGCCAGGTTATGTCAGCTGCCCTGATTCTGTTCTGTCCCAGCTCCTTGGGCCCTTCACTGTGAATGGTCTTGGCTCAATACAGCAGTGCTTAGATGCAACTATAAACATAGATGTGTTATCAGCATTGTTTTTTCTCCTAGAACCAAAGCATGGCATCATACCAAGCACTCTAAAGAAAAAAACTTAATCCCAGCTGAACAAAGATATAAGCCAAGGTTCAACTCTTTTCTGAGTGTAGCACCTGTACGGAACTAATTAGACATGTTCCCTTTCATGGCAGACAGATTAATTTCTTTGCTTCCTCTCCCATCCCTGCCTCCCTTGCACCACTCCCACATTCCTGTTCTGTTTATCACACTGATATGGCCACAAATTCATTTAAGAGCCTTCCAGTTTAATTCTTCATGGCTGTCATGTCAAAGCAGGGGTAAGTTGAATGACTCCTTCCTGATTTTGTTATAGGGCCAGTTTTCTCATAGCAGATTATCCCTGTGACTGAAATTATAACATACTGCCTAGTAATATGTCCAGTTTAGGCTTGGGCATCTATGGACAGGAGGCTTTTGGCAGTGGGTACCCATTTTGCTTGTCTTTTCTCTCAGGTGTTGGTCCACTGGTTGAGTTGCAAATCTATCGCTGTGCAGGGACTGATGGCTTCTTACAGTTTAATTTAGAATTGCCCATTTGTTTATATGAGTGTATGTGAGGCATCATAGATATTTATTATTTAAGGTAACATAGGCTGACTGTTTGTCTTGCAAAAATATTCTTGCTTTCTATGGGAGACAGATGTAGGATCTATAAAATCATATGCAGGGACTCAATACCAAAAATTGCATGGGCAACCCAGACTTGGTATGGCTACTTAGTTACAATTTCAAAATGTAAAGAACAGTCCACAAAGTTAAGTTTTGAAAATTTATTTATTTTTACAGATAATGGTGTGGAGTGAATTTCCAGGCTGTATCTATTAGGGGCATTGAACAAACTGTGAAGAGGCAAGGTTTAGGGGCTTCAATTTATCTCCTCACTTTGAGTGGCACGTGCCATGTGCAATAGCTGTTCCCTAAGGTTGAGAGCACACATGCTCTCTGAGGAGGGGGTGAGCTCCTCAGGCTGACACATTAGCCAAAGGCAAGCAAGAATTTATTGAACCTACTCAGAAGAGGAACAATGAAATGAGCAGGCTTACTTTCACAGGGCCAGTGTTATGACCAACAGGCCAGATAATCAACTCCATTGCAAACACAAGTTAGTTTTTAGGAATGAGAAATACAGAGCTACTCCAAACTCTCTTTGGAGAAACAAGTACTCATCTGCTATTACCATCAGGTTTAATGAAACCAGGATACTGTCACTGTAAATGATTTTTTCACATGTGTCAGCACAGGAACACAGGAACAGAGGTGCCTGTGAAAAAGTGTCTGTCTCCAACACAATTTCTTTGCCTCTGGCAATGCAGTCTTCACTGCACCACCACTCACTGTGGAGTGAGTGTTTGTGTGATGGGGAGCTGGAAGCAGCCACCCCATTGTGTTGTGTCCTCATCACAACAGCTCCTCTCCTGCCCCATCTGAACTGGGTGCAAAGTGTTTCCTAGGGGTACAACTAGGGAGCAGGCATAGGTGTTCAGCTTCTGCTGCCATAAAATCATGCACATTTTTCCTCCCCTGAGTATATTTGGGGTTAAAATCCACCGTTTTAAATCCTGTCTTTTCTTAAAGCAAGTGCAGATTTATATATAGCATATGTTTCAGAAGCTTCCACTGTAGAGGAAAGCATTACTCCACTATGATCAAAGTGTAATCTGGCCAGCATATGATGATATGCTACGTTAGTACTTCAAATTCATAAGCCAGCATTCTCTGCAGGGGAACTCAGTACTAAAAGAAGTCACACTGAGATAACTTTAGTTCCATATTCATTGTGTTCAATCTCAGGATGACTGATGTTTGCAAACTGCTACGCCAGTTAGAGACAGCAGCATCCCTCCCCTCTTGTAACCACTCTTCAGACTGTTTCAATAGCTTGCATAACTTGCCTCAGCTGAGGCTTCCTCATCTGATCCCAGTGTGGCTGTGTTACTATGGTAGGCTGGTGGTTTTAGCTGGCCTTTCTGGTTGCTCCTGGTCGGTCATGGGATACCTAATTTATGTGAGGAAGCAGTGACTTCTTTCTTGTGGGTAGTGAGGAGATGTGAGTGTGGAGCTCTTTGCCACATTAAATAGATCTGGAAAGGGATGTACTGGTCTACGGTCTCAATTTTAATTTCATGACTATATGATAAAAGTATTCTTAATTCAACACCTCTTACCTCTGCAGAAGATTCAAACACCTCCGCCCCACCCCAAGAGAATAAACATAGAAACCTGCAGTTTGTCAGTGTGTCCAGAAGAGGTGGAGGGATAATTTGTTCTAACAACACATCACCCTAGGTTCTTATCTCAAACTATATGGAAAAGAAAAATACTTCACATAGATAAGACACTGGTTACTGAGCTGCTCCAGCACATGTTTATAGAATATCCCGCTATGCACCTCCACCGAAACAAGTTTCCCTTTCATAAGACTATCCTTTTCTCCATGTTTAAATAAAGATCAACATGGAAATGTTATTCTTTCTCATTTTTATTCCTCATAAAATATGTACATTACTTAGTGCCCAGAAGCTCTGCTAGCAGCATCAATGTAATTAATTTATATTGAATAGTATTGACTAAATTGGTATTCTGGAACAGAATAGGATTTGCATATTATATTTACCACAAGCACATTTTGTACTCATGATAATCTGAAGTGCTTCAACATTAGTCACAAATGCAGTGACTAAACAGGCAATACAACTGTAAGTACTTTGCAGTAATTCATATACAGCCAAAGGAGTTCAAAAACTGACTGAAGCAAAGGTTAGCACATTAGTCTCTGAGAGCACAGCTATTCTTTTCCAAAAAATGAGTACCTCTTCATTAAAATATGTACAATTTAAAGATTCCTACATGACTTTTGTATTCAAAAAACAAGTGGGAACATCCCTAGAAAAGTAAGTGATGTTTAGACTAACAGTGAAGCTCCTATTACTGCTACTCTTCTTTCTCTAGCAGCTTCAAACAAATTCTCCTCTCCTTGCCATCTTCGTGCTTAAAAATGAAGCAAGGTACGGGGGTGGGAGGGGAATTACTGAATGAATTGAAGGCAGCATCCACACCTAGTTCTGATTACAAGCGTCAAGTCTTTTCTGAAATATTTCAGAAGAGTGGAAGTCCAGATAGATTTATGAGTGTGCATACTCCCCTGTTTTTTATTTTGGAGGTGTATATATATGAGCAAAGATTAAAAGCCAAAACAAATGTCTAAATCATAGTATATTGCTGGTACAGTGGGATAAATACAGCACAGACCTCAGGATTCTAAGTAATGTTGATTGTAAAAGATAATTTCATCCTTGCGTTCATCTTGCTGAGACTCAGAAAAAAATGCCTTAAGAATTATGAGAACAATTTCCTCTGTACTGTTATCTCCTCTCAGTCCTCACAGTGTTCATTTCCTATTTTGATGAGGATCACATTAAAAAGGGTATGTGCTACAGACCTGGAAGTCTTTTTTATTTAATACAGCATACCAGCAGAAGGTAGTTGCACCACATGCCAAAAATCAGAACTTTCTGAAAAGGAAATACCACCCCCTAAACGACTGTATCAGTACTAAAAACACTGCCTTCTGTTATCAGAGCAATTCCCATTTGACTCATCCCAAGGTGGCATGCATATGGGAATCATTTCACCACAGCTAAAATACAGCTGAGACTGCATATTAGCAAAACACTGCCATGGAGTTTTTCTAAGGAGAGCATTGGGTATTAATTTAGAAAATTTTGATTGTGAAAAGTAATGTTAAGACAGTCCACTTGCAAACTCAATGATGAACATCAGCAAGTCTATGAAAAGTGGTTCTTCAGTGACTACAGACAGTGGGGATCATATTTTACACCTCTTCTGGCTGTTATAAATTGAATTTATATATGTACAGAATATTGTTTGAAGCATCTCTTGCATGAATTCTAGACATAAATAAGATCAGTCAATTGCATCCTTCTATCCAGAGAATTTACCCTACTAAATTCAACTTTTTAATCTATTTCTTGCTGACAAACAAATATTTAGTGATCCCATCTGTATTTCAAGCAACCCCATTGTCAACTAATACACGTAGGAACATTTGCTGAGAGTACCAGCACAAGTTTTTCAGTTTTATCATACAAGAAAAGCAAAAAAAGGGGACTTTTCAGACAATCAATATCTAGGGGAGATGACAGTGATTATACTACTTGCAATTGCACTAGGATCTCAACAAATATTCCTGAACTTTCCCCCAATCCCACGGGAAATACCAAGCATAGATAACATGCAATTTATGACTTAAGCAATTGCCATCCATGTTTGTTTCCTGCAATCTGGCAGGCACTGTATATCCTCTACAAATAACAGTTGTATCTGACTAATCTCCTCACACCGGTACTGATGTTGTTCTGACCTGATCACACGCCTACCCATGCATAACTAAGTCTTTAGACATTTTTCTCCACATAACTGAAATTTAAAGAGATTTGTAAAGCACCTGGAGCTAGTGCCATCATGTTGTACCCAGAAGAGCTATCAGTGAAATATGCTCCCTTATTTCCCACCACAATGCTGGTGTACCTTTGTAAATCAGTGAAATTACCAACTCCTTGATGGGACAGGATTAAAAAGCATGTACAAAGTAAGTTTGGATTTGGTTCAGCTAATGTCCTTTCAGGAAACCTGGTAACTAACTATGTCTTGTGATCCATTTCTGAGAGCAGCATTTGCTGGATCTAACGTATTTCTGACCTCTCTGAAATGTAGGGGCTTCTGTATCAGTGCAAGCAGACATCAGTGGTGCCCATTTTAATTACATTTCTTGTTCGTAGTCTTCATTATTCAGTGGTTTCCTCAATCAAAGAAAAAGACTTCATTTATTTTGTCAAAAGTTTTATGCATGTAGAAACGAAGGAAGTTACTCTTTACATGTCCAGTGTTCTTGTAGTGTTGATTATGGAACATGAAGGATACTCTGCCTCTCTTGCACAGGATAATAAAACACAAAATTAGAAACTTCAGTATCGTAACAGATTTGGTAACAACATTAACAGAATTAGCAGCTTATCTGTCCCACCAGGAGACTGTTAAAAACAGAAGCTGTAGCAACAAGAAAACAAAAACATAAAAGGTGAAAAGAGACCTATTTTTATGGCCAAACATGATTGTATTTCTCACATTTGATAGTAAAAAAGTAATCATGATTTCTTTTGGTCTCTCATAAAATTATATAACCCTATTTTAAAACAATGGAAGAAACTGTGTCCATTATTTCTGCTTGTTCAGATTTCATGGGTAATTAAAAAGGGACAAAGGCAGCGCCTGATCACACAGTAACAGCCAGAACCAAGAGAGTCCAGCAGCAACCTGGTGCTGATAAACAGAAATACTACAGGGCTGATAAGCAGAGAGTTGTCATTATCCAAGAGAGGATTTACTAGCCCGTGCTCAGTTTGTATGCTTGGCTTCAAATCAGGATCATTTCTGTAAAAAATATTTAGTTTTAATTGCTATTCAGTATGCCAACATTCAATAGGTCTTGAAATCAGTCAGATTTCCAGTGGAGTCACCAGGACTGGACTGCACTGGGGGTAAAAATAAAAATCCTACATCTTTTCCTATCACCATCACTGGAACATTCAAGTGACATATATTCCAAACTTATCTTCACTTTGTTTTTTTATTCCTTGCCCTCAAAAAAGCAAAACAAAACAACAGCAACAACAACAAAGCAACATAATACATGACAAATAAATCCATATTTTACCACTTCTGAACAGAAACAAGTGGAATGCACTAAGAAAGATGACACTGAGGATGCTGAGAAGTGTATAAGATGGGAATGCGTCCCACTCCCAGTCTGGTTGAGTGAAACTAAAGCAGAATTTAGAAGCTTCTACAAAAATAACTCCTGCTGGCTCTGTATGTTGAAGTGTGAGGAAGCTAGTGAGAAAGGTGACATATTCCTCTAGGCTGTAGAGAAGCAGCAACTATTCTGGGAGAAATGCAGTATTTTTCACAGCTGATGTGCACCTCTTGACAGCATGAAGAGCAGCTAGATCAGCATTGCCAAGGATGCCATCAATGTGATGCCCAGCCCTGGCCCTGACACTGTCTTTTCTCCTAGTTAAAAAAAAAAAAACAAAAAACAGCATTATTGTGTGAAGATCCTGCATATTCCATGTGTGCATTCCTGGTGTCCAACGTGCTCCTTAGCCTCCAGAGTTGCACTGCCCTCATTCTGAGGACAGATTTTCCCTTGTGGGGCCCTGGGACAGGGATGAGACCCAGATAAATCAATTCAGGTAATAGCAAGGTTACTGCTGATGTGCTAATAAGAATGGTTTATGTCGTTTACACATTGGACTACATGTGGAAAAATTGAAGACACAAGATGGAACAACTAACTTTATAGGACATTTACACCCAAAGGCAGCCACCTAAGGCTTGATTCAGAGGCCATATAAAGGAAACTCAACCTGAGCAAGAAAAAGGGCTAGGATTAGGGTTCCTCGCGGTGACCAGGACTCTGAGATGACTCACCTAGTCTCCAGAGATGTGGACTCCAGCAGGAACAATAATCATCAATGCTATCCTGTGCAGATGTCCCAAGGATATCTTAAACAGGTATCTGTGACTAGGCAACTGAATAGGAGCTTGATTTACTATTGATCTTGAACATGCACTGGAAAAGCCCCTTGCACAGATAATGTTATCTTTGTAGACGAGTAAGCACTAGAAAAGAGCACAAGCTCAGCACGTTTACAAAAACCAGCACGATGAAATCCCTTTGGATTACACCTCACTGTTGGATGGAATGGAGAAAAGCTGAAAACCAGACTGCTTCCAGACCAAGGATACCTCAAGTTCTTGACCTTACCCTGCCATAGGTGCTATCTATCTTCCAGTCAAACATCTGATAGAGGGCAAAAAGGTTCCCTGACCATTTGCTCCATAGAACAAATTTAGGACAAGGCTAACATACCATAGGTTCTGTTGGAGGGGTGAGGGATTGCAAAGGCAAAGTTTGAAGTTAATAATCTTTTAAATTATATTCACCTGTCTTTTTTGGTAGGTTTGAGCTCTCTGGAAGATTTGTACAAGTCTGATTACTCTTGTCATCTCTGATTATAGTTTCCCCTGTTTCAAATCAACCTGTTGTAACAAGGGCTCAGAAGCTTATAAGAAAACAATAAGACTAATTTTTACCTTGATGTAAAGAGTTGTGAGTAAGTCTAATAGAACTACGACGACTCATTAGCCTAATCATTAAGTATTTATTAGCTATTAACATCTGTAACTGCAGGATGTAACATACATACATACACAGTCTCCAGTGGTCGATATATGGTATGTGAGTAATTACAATGCAAACTCAAATTATGCAGCACGCTTCCCAGCTCCCCCTTGGTATATTAAGAAAAATATTTTTAAATATCTATCTACTACTCTGTAACTTTATTATCCTTGAACATTATGTCTGGACAAAAATCAAAACAGAATTAAAATACATGTTTTAAAAAAATATGTGTATTTCAAAGGTTTTAGTCTCTGTTCTGAAATATTTTCTCTTTTCCATGGTCATTAAAACACCTCCCAGAGCTCATTTCACACAGCTCACAGTTCTGTAGATTATGTTCTGATTTTGTTAAAATACAAATTCCTAGTCTACAGAGTGAAATCTTATAATTTGTCTCAGTAACATCTCTTGTTTTAGCTTGAGTATTCATGAGTCAATCAAGAAGGATTTGGTAATTCATTATTTTAAGAGAAAACTACTTGTATGAAATTTGTTTCTAACACAATATTATACCTATTTCTGATATGTCTGCTGTTCAATAAAGATTTCTTAGATTACTCTTGTTATTCTCTGTTATAATGTATTTTTATTATACTAATGCTGGAAGACTTCTACAAGGTTTGCAGTCCCATTCCAGTAGGTGATGAATACACACGTAGGGAAAAGAAAAAAGTTCCTAGCAGACTTGCAGCTGTTAAGTATTTGTTTAGTTGCTTGGACAAAGACTTTTCTGCATAGGAGTTGTTCAAAGCTACTCTTCTCAGTTGTCCACTGCAGGAGTTTCTCTGTGTCCTGCATGACAAACTACTGTGCTCCCTAACCATCTGACAAACTTCTGAAGCAATAGGAAAACAGGTGATGAACTACAAGCAGTACATTTCCTAGAGGAATTTTTTGGTCAAATGATCACTAGTGCTAAAAATGGTGAAATTCTGAGGAATCATAAATACTCACACAAACATTGGACAGTTTTCCAAATGTTTGTTAGAGTGTATAGGCACAGCGTCCAGCTGAGCATGTTTCCAAGTGCTTTCTGTTTACAAGATATCCTACCCTTTGATTTTTGGTTTTTTTAATCTTTCTTCTTAAAATAAGGAAATATTGTCACATATACTACCATCATACAGCTTTCTGAAACCAGCAGAAACACACTGGGCTCAAGATAGAGTTTTCCGGTGATACTATACGTTTCAAATGGAATACCAAGCAGAAGAGATATGGCAGGGTAACATCTTTATGGGGATCACCCACAAAGATGGTCTGGAATTGAAGTTCTTCTCAGGAGGGATATAATTCCACGAATGTTATCATAAACCTGCTGACAGCCAGTGCCATTAAGGAGAAATGTGCAGTAAAATTCCAGCCCCTTCTAGAGAGATCTCTACACAGATACCCACTTTTTCTGAACATGTCCAGAAAACAACTGTAGCCATCTCAGACCCTTGTGTATCCAAGTAATTAAACCCACTGCAATTAGAAATAGGCCATTTAAGATAACAGCAATTTTCAGAGATGAAGAAAAGCCACAGGTGGTAAATTGTGCACTGAAAAGATCTCCTAAGTACACCAGAAGACCAAAGATTACTAATTGCATACTTTGTTGACTGAACAATGGGGCTATAAACACATCTTCTTCAAAAGAGCCTGACAACAAAAAAGGTAAAGAATAATTTGAGATGCCAGTGTAACACAATCCCATCTCTGAATAGAATGAATCAGCTGGCTATTAACAGTACAAGTAAAAGAGGAAATAACTTCTGAGCCTGCAACAATGCATTACTAATTATATCAAAATAGAATTGGTTTGGTGAAAAATTATCCCCTGAATTGTTTCTAAAAACAGAGTAAAATTTTGAAAAGCAAAAGGCTAGTCCTTCCTAATTTTACTTCCAGCTCTGATGCAGAACGACTGCCTACTATTTATATGGTACCACAAATCTGTACGGCTTCTTTGCTGTGATATACAAGCAATTTCCCACCTTAAAGAGCATACAATCTAAGCGTCAGCTCTGTCAAATACTGCCATCAGTCAGAGTTTACTGAGTACTCCCTTTTTCAAACTCACCCTTAACTCACCTACTGCTGTTGTCCTGACAATGTTGATGAAAAAATGACACGCAGATCATTCTTCAAATGATACTCTGATTTTACAACAGTCATTATTCTGTGTGAGAATTTAAGTAATTAATACTATTTACAGGGTTGGAAGCTACATTGTCCCATCAGGCTGTTGGAATACACAGTGAACATATTTTTTATTCAGTGAAACTTTCAATAACATTTGTCATTAAATGCAATAGCAGAGCCTTTTTATCCTCTTACATATCAGTGTTAAGCAGAGTGACAAAACATCTATTGTATTTCTGAAATAAAACCCTAATCTAACCCTAAAATGCTCTCCTGTGCTTTACACAAAAGGAAAATGGAATTTTTCAGAGCAACACTGAAGATCCAGGTTTGGTCCATTAGCTGCACAAGCAGATGCTGGAATCTTGTAAAGTAGGGAGGAATAATAAACAGAGAAATGAGTAGAAATTCTTAAAAGTGAAAAAAAAACAAACAAACAAACAAAAAAAAAAAAAACACAAGAACAAGAACTGAATGTTCCTGTCAATAAGATATTATTTAAAGGTTGTAAATGAACACAACACTGGAAGCTAATTTACTGCATAGAACAGTGGAGTCACATCCATAGATCTGACTGATTGATATCACTCTTCTCAAAGCTCTTTGGAGCTTTATCCAGTGCTATTCATTTCTTCTTTATCTGCATTTCATTTTTATGCCTTTTTTTGTTGCTGTTGTTCTTTTCAAATGAAGCTTCAGATAATTTTGTCTTTGAGAATGCCTGGTAACTGACATCGTAAAGAGAGATTTCTCATGGACATCTGGACATAAACCCCAGGGGAACTAGAAAAAAAGCTACCTGAACCAGGTTTTAAATTCAATTCACTTATGGAGAAGTGTTGATATTATCTACTCCTTGAAAAGAGTTTTCTGTGCAGACCAGAAATCGGAGGAAGTAGAAAACCTTCTGACTACTAAATGTTTCCCGTCTGTAGTGGTTTCTGCGATATGCTGGCAGAGATTGATTTATAAAGCCAGTGGTCCTTAGTAGTTGCTAGGAAACAGTGCTCTGCACTCGATCCACACATGAGGGGATGTGCAGCCAGAGAGTGCAGTTTCTAATGGAGTAATTCTTCTGATTTTAAACCCATACAGAGAAATTTCAGTGTATGCCTTCCCCAAAATGGCACAAGCAAGCTTCATTCTTGTGTGCAAACATTGTTGCTTAAACTAGTCCCAGCTATCCTGAGCTAATAAGTCTTTTTTTCCAGGTCCAATAACCATGTTCCAAGTGCAGCATTATCTCATTTTAGAAATGTAAAAAGTCACAGATAAGCTGGGAGGAACTTTTGAGGTCATGTATCCTGTCCTTTGATGCTTCTGGCAACCTGCAAAATCTCCTTCACCATTTAACAAGCTGCATCTTAAAAGTAGACGTTTTGTCCATGTAGGACAAAAAGTAGGATTCTGTACACAGCAAACTGCACAGGTAAATAGTAACCTCCTTATAATTTCCACAGCAAATTTATTCCTGAGCTTTTGTGTGTGTGTTGATTTTGTCCTTTCAAATAAACTGCTTTCTCCTTTGTTTTTGCACCTCAGTACGCACATAGGCAGGAATCCTATCCCCTCTGTTTTTTGTTAGTCCTGTATGAAAAGTCCTAAGTCCTGTATAATCTTTCCCTGTCTTATTGTTATGTAGCACTTTCCTCCACTTCTTTGTTTGAATTCCTTCTTTCTCAAATGCAGGCAACCGAAAGCATTACGGTTCCAGGTGACATATTTCAGTGCATCAGTGCTTCCATCTCTGTACTGGAATTACCTCTTTTGCTATTGCCTAGAATCTTTTCTTCTAAGATACATCATATCTCACCAATGGCTCAAAGACATCCTATGACTGACAAATACAAATCCATCTTCTTTTCCTTTTTACTTCCTATTTTCCTTGGGTAGTAACCATTCTTGTTATTGGTTCTTAAATGTTTCACCTTGGACTTTGTCCTAGTTCAGCCAGTCCCACCCTTTTGCTGCAAGCCTGAAGCTAATCAGTCCTACTGAATTTGCCCTGTTGATATGGGTGGGTGCTTCCCAATTGTGTGCCTTCAACAAACTTAATTAGTGAACGTACAGTTCCTGGTCATTAATGACAGTATATAAGGCACTTCATTTGGAATCTCACTCTAGAGTGCTGGGGCAGCATAATCCATCACTGTCTGACCTTTGGACACTTCCTTGCACTAATTCTCATCTCACAGAACACCTAGCAATTATGTGAAAAATTTTCCTGGAGAACAGGAAGCATACAGATACTGTGTTACTGTGCTGCCCTTGGCAAAACAGATCTGCTATTACGGTAGCCTGAAACTTGGTTCCCTTAGTAAGTCAACATTCCATTGTAAGACATCCATTATTACTCCTTGTGTCTTCTATTTTCCCTAAAATTCTGCATTTCAGAATGGCTGATCTTTGGTTTCAAGACTTAACCCTTAGCATATTCTTTTAACTGAAACTGTTACACTTACTCATCTCCATTCAGGTGGGCATACCTTCCTGCAGAGTTCTGCTCCAAACTCTGTGGGGACATTTCCACTTTCTGTAATCCCATGTCGTTCCCGATACTGCATCTGTGTTCTACCCGTTCACCTTCAGAGGTAGACAAAAAGTACTAATTGTTTTGGAGGTCTTCCCTAAAAACAGCTTTGAATGGCATCACTAATTTTTTCCTAATTCTTTATCTACTATAAAGAAAATCTTTAACCCTTTCTTCTCATTTCTCACGGTCTATATTTTTTCTGTGTCCACAGTTCATATTCTGATCTTTCACATTCTGTCCTCCAAATTCTGGTTTTGCTTTTAGAGGAAATCCTTTCTGATTCTTGAAGATTCTTTGGCATATTTCAGCAGCCTATTTAATAGAATTATTTCTTTAGGGAGATTTGATGTCCTCTTGCCTGGGAACATGAATCACAAACCAGCACATCACCTCATTTCAGTGCCTCTGCTCTTCAGACTGCTTCACTATGTTCCAACCTGCCCTTCTATAGACAAAATAAAGCTTTAGCTACCATCATGTCCTTGTATATACTGCTGCATACTGAAAGTGAAATTTGGTCAGTACTGCTATCCCCTCAGAGTTTCTTATTTTCTCTACTAGTTTTTTCTATAATATCTTTGCTACTTGTCCAAAACCAACTTAAAATACTATAATGTCTTTTGGGTTCAACTTCTCCTTTCAAAAATTATTGGATTCTACCATGATTGTAGCATCTCTTCATCAGTCTCTGACTGTGAAATTTCAAGACTCCCATAATTACACAATCCCCTAGTAGCTTATCTCTATCATGATACTAAAGCAATCTCAGGTCTGATGCTCCCTGTAAAGCCCAATGCCTTTTCCTCTACAGCTTCTTTCAGAATTCTTTCCTAACACATTTTGATGCAGATTGATCCTCTTCATATTATGAATTAAAATTTCTTTCCTGTCAGACTTACTTTTTATACATAATGCTACCATATCTTAGCAATTCCTGCTTTCTTTTAACAGCATGCACCCTGCAGTAGCAGTACACCAGTTGGAATTAGTATTCTATCATGTTTCTGTTATCTCTCAAATATTCTGTTTCATGTCATGCTCCAATAAGCCTGAGTCTTCTACCTTCATGTGCAAGTTGCTTTTTTGCATCTGTTTTTGCTACCTCACTTCACCTGGTTTCCTAGCTAGGTTAAGTACAGTATTTGCACTGTTTCATTATGTACCCAGTTATTGGGTTTTGGGTGTGCTTTTACTCATGTGATTCCTTCTATCTGATAGTTCTTTATAGTTTATATATCCTCACAGACCTGATTTGGCTTTCTTTGTATCAGAAGGTGGTGATGGTAGTGATGGTAGTAGAGCTATCTCACCAATTTCCTTTTTATTTTCCCCCTATGCATCGCATTCCAGTTTAGTATTCCAGCTTAAAGTCCTCCTTTTAGATTGTAGTAGACTTTGTCCTAGGAAAGTCACAGTTCAAGGACTGAGAGGGAACTGCTCCATAGAAAAGACTCTTCCTCACAGGAAGGTCCCCTCCTGTAATGTTCAGCTCAGTAAATTACCACTGCTATTGTTATTATTGTATTTTTAATTGGGATGGGTTTTTCTTCTTCTGTTAGTTTTCTTTAAAGCTTTATTTGATCGTTCATTAAAACTTCTATTTTCCTTTCTCTCCACCCTATTTAAGTATTTATATTATGCTCATCACCTTGGGATCTGGATCTTTTTAGGCAACCAGAATGCCTTATCAGAAAAATTAACATCACAAAACACTTTTTTACATGGCCTTTGTCTCAGACAAAAATAGAGTGCATTTTCTGAATGCTCCTTGCTTCCTAGTTGTCATTATATGTCTCCATGTCTCCTGTATTAAATATCTTTTTCACTTACATTACAGGTATTTTGCTGTAGTCAGGATGAACTAAAGACACAGGTAGGAGAAGAAACATGACCAAATACAGAAAATTCATTAAAGAGCACAAATTTAATACTGGAAAGCACTCTGGAGTCCACCTTTCCACTGCAACGTGGTCATCTGTGACTTCAAAACAAGTTTGATAGACGAAAAAAGATAACAAAAAACAATGGACTTGCAGAACAAAAAGAAAAGAATTAAGGAATACAGGAACACCCCCAGATGCAACCTCCAAACACAGACCATAACCATGGCTATGCAACACTGTGGAAGCAAAACGGCAAACCAAGAACCCCACAGTCAGCATAGGGGATATGCATGATAACACCAGGAGCAAGGCACTGCCATAGATAGGTGCAGCTACAACACCTTTCCTATGGATTAGGAGATTTTCATCTTTTGGATGGCCAGTTGCTCTCATGCCACCAGGCAGTGCACAATTTTCAACTAACAGCTGAACAACCTTACAGGGCTATGAAAACGGGGAGATGCTGCATAGCATGAAGATCAAGACGGTTCAAATAATGGAAAATAATAATAACTATGGTTATTATATGAACATACAAGCCAGAAACCATGTAGAACTCCTATTTTATTAGGGAACAAGTGAGAGCTAACACTGCCAGGAAAGGATTTGCAATTGCAGACAGGAGAAGACAATTACGTTAGAGCAAATATAGTGTTTCACTGCCCAGAGCACTGGAAAGCCCTCTGCAGCCCACTGTATGCCTTTCCATGGCACTCAGACAAGAGCAGGTGCAGACCACAATGGAGAGTCAAGAGCTTGTCCGATAAGCCTGGGAAAATAAAAGAAAGAATACCATGTCCTCCTGTAAATACGTCCAGTATGTGCGTGCCAGGGAAAGGAAAAGCTATTCAGTCTAAATGCCAATGCTGGCACAAGTATAAGTAGGCCAGAAGTGACCATAAATACATTCACACTTTAATAATCCCCAGAGTAGGGAGTTTCAGAAACAGCCATTGAGAACATCATTGGGATGAAACTCCCGCAGACTCTCCAAGATGAGCCTAGTCAGTTCATTAACTAACATCTAAAACTGATGCTAAATCTCTTCTGCTCAAGAGAATAGAAACTTGACTCCGTGCCCCACAAGGCTAGTCCTGGTCCTATGTTCCCTCTTAAATACCTAGTAGATAACAAACACTGTCTTTTCAAAAACTGACTGCTTAGATAACCACTGGTCACTGCTATTATGTCTTTGTAGGAAAGGAAAAGAAAAAACATCGACTTCTGTTCAGAAGTATCTAAAAAACAAACACATACCCATTGCCTCTTGCAACTGTTCAAAATAAGGATGAACCTGAATGTGTGTTTTAAAGGTTTATTCAGTTAGGACTTCAGGCTGTATGTTCCTCAGGGCACAGGTTCTGCCTCCACACTTATTTTTATAAAAAACAACATGCACACCTGTATAACTACCACAGTTTTAAATAACTACTCTATGTAGTATCTTGAACCTCAGATGTGGAAGTTATTACCATCAGGTACTGAAATCTTCCTAAACAGTAAGACATCTGAAACACTGTGCTGCACCCACAGCAGGGGTGTAAATATTCACAGGCATTTAAGCATCACTTAAGCAACAGCAATAAAGATCCTGAGCATTCTGTGTGAATTAATGACTGCCTGTGAGTGTTAATAGCCTGAAGTGGAACTTTGGTCCATTAACCCCCACTGGCCATTAAACTTCAGGAAAGGTCCAAGGCTGAGGTCATAAGGACAGTTATGAATTCTGGAGTGAAGGTGTATTTATATATGTTGATTTAACACTTTTTTTTTTTTTATTTCTACTGTTGTAGATCACAGCTACAGATGAGACTACAGAGATCTAGATGCTGGTGACAACCTTCAACCATTCTTCATTATAGTGGACTGCAAATATCAACATACCACAGAATTCCCAGACAAGATGGAGACATTTTCAGCATTTTTGGAAAAAAAAAAAATCACTAATGCCAGTAGGCAGTTCTACAAATCAGAATCAAACCAGCCTGCTCCCTGTTTATGCAAGGGCTCGAATAGATGCCAGAGGAAGAAAGGTGTTTTGGATGTAGGCTCACATAAAGGCCGTGGAGCACTTCCACAGGAATGCTCAAAGCTGTAAAAAGGACACACAGACTACATGAAAATGCCTTGATCTATTGGAAGTAAATGAAGGCACCGGTTCACGTGGCAATGTAGCTCTGTAAGAATCTGGTGTATCTCAGAGAACCTGCCAGATTCCCCACTTGCTTTTCCTCCATCTCCTGCATCCACAGCTCTGCCCTCCCTGACAACTTGAGGAACCTTGGCAGAAAACTGGAAGTTTTGAGGATGGGGAGTTGTATCTCATCTCCATATTTCTGGTTTGTTTTTGTTTGTTTTGGTTACTTTTGGTTTTGGTTGTACTGCATGAGGGTGTCAGTGGGAGAACACAGGTAGGTATTGGGATGACAGGCTTTTAGACTGGTTCATCCTGACTGGAACTTGATATGTCACAACCAGAAAGAAGTACTAAGCTACAGTTATTTGAAGGGCTTATTCATTAGAGTAGAGAATTTCCACAGATAAGTCTGGCCCCATGAAAGACAGTAGCAAGATTCCCTCCAGTTTCAATGGAGATAGCAATTCACAGACATTCTCTGCAACATCTTGCAGAAGACTTTCTGTTGGTTTCTAGAGGAGAACTAAAGAAAATAAAAAAGCTTTAGGAAGAAAAAAAAAAAAGTAGAGATAAATAAATGTTACTCTAAGTTCTTTGGAACAATTAAAATATAAAGAGATATACTGTTTTAGATGCATATACAAGCACTGAAAAGGAAAGCTGCTCACAATATACCTAATTCCCCAACTGTTTTCTCCATAGCAGAATTAGATACCAGGCATAAAGCAGTGTACTGGCAAGGAGCCAGTGCATTCCTGGATTACACATATGTTAGATGTGCCTGGCATCTATTACAACAGTGCAAAAGCACCCCTATAGTCAGGGGTCAGTGAGCATTTCCATTATAAACAAAGAAGTTAAGGCTCTAATAGCTTGTTTGTTTCAGAAGCCTCGGTAAAGAACTGCAAAAAATATATATATGTATAGAAAACCTGATGACAAATGCTATCAGACAATTTTGGTTCAGAGATCTTCCAACCTCAATTTTTCCAGAGCTTGGAAGAAAAGTAGCCTGCAATAATGTTTCTCTAAATATTCAGTTTACAGGCAGTTCTGGAGGTAACGTGTGGTGTTTTTATCTGTGGATTTGACCCACGCACAGCTGAGGTATCACTGTGGTCTCTGCCCTTGGGGTTCTCTTCTTAGGCAGGAATCACAAAGCACAGCAGCATGTTTAGAGCAGGAGGTTACAGCACACACTTTCTGCAGAGGGACTGCCAAAGGTTAATCCACCTGCTACACACATCCTGCTAGACGAGCATTATTTTGCCTTCACAGGTCAGCAAGCTACCTCCCCATCAACCGCATTTTAAACCACAATTGTACAACGCCACGGCAAGCACGTCCAGCCATGAATGACTGAATATTAATGTCCTCATCTGCCTCTAACAAAATCAACACGCCCTGTGTGAGCCAGCACTGCCACAGGGCTGCCCCAGAATGCCAGACCCTGCACTGGGGTCAACATGCTGCCTGCACCAAATGTAACAGGTGCTTGAGACTTATACCTGTGTCTTGATTTAAATGGGAGTTATTTGTTATTTTCAGCTAAAACTGGGGCAAAGAAGAGCCTCACTCTGTAGCTCAGCCACACAGAACTATAATGACTTGAAGATGCTGATGCACTGGCATTAGGGAACTAATCAGGATTTTACCACTTACCTTCCTGCTTTCCCCTAAAATGTTAACCCAAATTGTTACAAGGGATAGAAACGTTACCATAGCTTTACTTAGAAGGCATTGGTAAAATAGGCTCTCTTGCTTCTGAAGTGAAACCAGATAAGCTGTTCTTGCAGATCCAGCATCATGCCACTCAAAATCTGTGCTTTCAGAGATATTTGTCATCAAATCTAAAATACTGGTACATTAAGTTATAGGAATCATATTTTAAAGAGTGAGACAAATACTCAAATGTTCACCTTTTTCAAGAGAAGGAGAGGATGGGGACAGTTGCTGTGCAGCCTCTTCCATTAGCAGGAGCTGTGCACCAGTTTCACATATGTTAAGGGACCTTTCCTTCTCAGGGGCGGTTTTAAGAACATGTTAGTTGGCTGTTGTTAGAAGGAGCAATAGCATACCATAAACCCTAGATGAGACAGGGCAAGTATATGCTCCCTGTGGACTCGTCATGGCCAGAAGAGGAGGAATGGCTTTGAAAGTCCCAATCTGCCCAGCAGAGCCTGATCGTGAAGAAAAACTACAGCTAATGGCTTGTGGTTTGTAGCTATCTACTAGTTCTTTACAATCAGGGAATGCCACATATACCACAAGCTGAGTGCAAGATGAAGCAATTAAAACAGATCCTTAAAAGCAGCCTGTGAACACTTTGCTTGGAGCCATCCATTACAGCAAACAATCTATCAGACATCCTTCATTATCAGGAATCCGTCCTGCAGGTTCTGGAATTTCTCCCGCTTGCTTTATATTGGGCAGAAAGTTGAATTTTTCCCTGTAGTCCCATACAAAGAATCTTACACCACTTCCCACTGAGAGTCATAAACATATG
Organism: Excalfactoria chinensis; assembly: GCF_039878825.1. NCBI lineage: Eukaryota > Metazoa > Chordata > Aves > Galliformes > Phasianidae > Excalfactoria > Excalfactoria chinensis. The sequence goes on from NC_092825.1 coordinate 27,762,447, forward strand.
CTGAGAGACCAGGATCTGAACTTTGAGTAAGATTTATTAATAGGTTCAGGCACTCCAGCTAAGTGTGACTGTGAGTGACCTCATGGGAATAATTAGCTACAGCTTACAGCAAATCACCCATTTGTATGAGCCAATACCAACTTCTGGTCTCCTTTTACCTGTGCAATATTGTCAACAGCATATCTTTGGACTGATAAACCAGTGTAAGAAGCCACCAGAGTAGCTGCAGAGATATTTGACAGTGTTTCCTTTGAGTCTCCCACATTGCACTCACATTCCCTTAGTGGTGAGCCTCTGATCAATGTCAGGTAGCAGAGTCCAAGACTGGCAATTTCTCTGGAGAGGCAGTTTGATTTATTTTCTCTATGATTTCTCCGTGTTGTAATAAATGTAAAGATTCAGAATCCAAATCAGAAGAAATATTTTCCTATTAAGTCTAAAGCAGGGAAGGTTCAAGTCATTGAGTGACCTGTATTGTGGGACTTCTCAGTAGTTTCTTCAAGAACAACATCTGTTTGCCTCAAAAACTCCTTACCTCTAGTTTTGCGTATTCTATAGTTAGGACTAAATTCCATTCTGAAGAGATCTATCTTTGTGTACAAAGAAAGAATTGCTTTTCTCAGCAACTATAAGTACCCTAGTAAACACCCTGATTCAGATTTAAGACTCAAAGCACTTTCCTCTAAACATGCCCTATTTCCCTTATTTTAGCTGCATGCCGCTAGAAGCACGGGGTGGTCTTATATGCTCCAGATGAGCATATCCAGAATGGCTTTGGCCTGAAAGAAATGGAATAATCTGTATTTTCCTCTCTTCCTTGGCTATCATAGTTACTCTTTCCACATCAATTCCCTCTGTTGGATAAGGATTACTGTGGTTCTCTGGACACGCCTCTGGCCCTTCCAGCCTGGTGTGTGGGTGGGCCTTATGGAGGACTGCTGCTCAAGAGCACAGTCAGGAGCCAGAGCACTCACCCGTCCTTGGATTGTCAGCCACATCAAGCAGAAGTTCTGTCATAGGGATGGAAGTGAGCAGCGGGTATGCGGTGCTCAGGCTGTGCACATCTGATTGTTGCTTAGCAATGAAATGCGAGATTGTTGCTTAGAAATGAAATGCGATAGTCTTAAGATACCACAGCCTTTAGTTTTTTAAAGAAAGAAAAGGAATAAGAAGGTCACATTAATGATCACTAGTGAAAAGGGAACGTTATCAGATGCAGCAGCAGGAGAGGAGGTCATAGCCCCCAAGCCTGTCTATGAAATCTTTCCCTCCTTAATTTCAACACAGTGAGAAAGAAGAGCAGGTCAATTTGAAGTTCTTTGTCCCCACTCATGCCTTGCTGTTAACATCCCATTCCATTTTAGTACAACATGATTATTATTTTTTCCAAATGAGATCTGCTCTTAGGTTAAACAGAAGAAGGCAAAGAATCTGCAACATTACACTGAAATAACAGATTTAGAAAGAAATACATGAATTAGAGCAGATGAAAACAGAAATGTTATTTTCAGGCTAGAGCAAGGCATCCCATTAATAATGATTTAGCAAGGATCCCAGAGGCAGCTAAATAAAACAAGAAGGCCAGGCCGAGCTAGGCAAACTGCTTATGATTACAACTACACTTCAGCCTCAGTGGGAAAAAAAAAATAATGAAGAGAGAACAAAAATCCTTCACAAAGCAGAGTACAGAAGAAACGTGACTTGTGGCCTTTTGTTAGTACAGTATCAACTTTAATTGAACCTCCAGGCTTTGATTCAAGTCAATATATCTGGAGCTTCCTGGAACAATAAATCTTGATGTTAACCACAGTAGAGGTCAATCTCTGTCTAATATATGCTTTGTAATGCATTTAAAGTAGAGATATAGTATGTAGATGGTGAATTATTCATACATACAAACTATTAATGAATAAGTCAATATACAGACAGGATTTGGGACCTTTGATATCAGAGTTAACTCTGTGGGAGTGCAGACTCTCAAACTATGACTCACACTATGACTTACCTGTGCATATGTTGTGACTATTTCTACCAATGTCATCTGAGCCTGTTGCTAGCTTGAAAATCTGCAGTTCAAGAATGGAGTTTGGACCTTTCCCATGACCTCCCAGCAATGGATCAAGATCTCTGTACAGCTTGGATCAAGTCTGTGTTAGCAGAGCTGCCCTGCCTGAGGCTGCTGGGGACATGGTAACATCCAGTTTGGCACCAGCTTGACTCCAACACCTCTACCCCCCAGCCTCTCTCCTGTCTGTGTGGCACCAGCAGCAAAGGATGACAGCCCTCACATCCACCATTGTCTCAGGAGAAGAGGACAGAGGACTGGAGTGGAAGGTGCCTCTTCCTGCCTGCCAGCTGTAGTAGACCTCAGGCACCAAAGTTGCCAGAGAGAGACTCATTTCACATTCTACTGAGATTGCACTGAGCCTACTGGACTCACAGATTCAGTAACCACAAACCAAGGTATCTTTGGCCATAGATGCTTCATCATATCTGAGAGTGAGACGCCAACCCAAGAGGTGTGATGATGGGCAAGTGTGGGCCTCATGTAAATGAGTGGTAGGTCAGCCATTTCTGTAGATAGTCTAGGTTTCATTTTATAGAGGAAAGAACATTCTTACATTTCAAGAGCTCCATTGATAGGCTTTCCTAGCATGCCTATCACACTAGTGCCACAACAGCAGCATGTTTCCAGGTGACGTCTTCCCTCCTAAGCCCTATGGTAATCTTACCCTTCTGAGGTGTTCTGCTGGACAGCAGTATCTGTGTTGTTATAGAAGAGTCTTCTCTCTTCTGTTTTACTTCTCCAAGATTAAATTTACTCTGCCATAAATGCCAAAATATCTACTCTCCAACCCTTGAGCCCCAACATTCTCTCTTGCTGAGGAAATAGAAAATAGCTGAAACAGAAAAGCTAGCATTGGCAACATGCAATTGTTTGTGGGTTTTTTTTAGTCTCCAAGAATACTGCTCCTTACCAGAATATATCACAAAGAACCACTGAATTCTTTTGATATATGAAAAAGAATACCCAATTAAACTGGTGGCATTTAAACAATTGTCATTTTAGAATGTTGCCTGCTGCTTCAGCAGTGCAAACCATTAACTGTAAAATCAAAGTAAATGTAGAAGTGTACAGTGACAATTAAAATTTTTGAAAATAAAAAAAAAGCCTCTGCAGTTGCCTTCCATTCCCTCTAATACATAGCCAGCACCAGCTCATACATATTGCAAGAGAATATTACACAGAAATCTCTGCCCTCCCTTATGAAAATTGCATTGAAACCATTTTTCCTGGAAATAAAAGTTATAATGCTAAAACCACGGTGCAGAAAAACCAAAGGAAAACATTAAGATACAATTTTAAGCAACACATTACTCAAGAAACTCAGTCACAGATGATGAGTACAGAAGAGCAAGCCTGTGGCACTCAGCTGTGAGAAGAAATGTGCTAGAACACGTGCAGCTGGAATGAGAGATCTGCTTTAAATGAGCTATGTCTTTTTTTATTCCTCAATGAGCATGTATCTTTTCCAATAACATTCAAGGAAGTTAGTAAGCACATCAATAAGAGAATGTGGCTGTGTTTGCCAAATGTCAGTCAGCCTTGGGAGAGATTTAACCATTTAACACAGCTCCCCTGCCCCATTCAATCACTGGACTTGTTTGTTACAGCTGCCAGGCCTGGAACAAATGACTTGACAGAAGCGTCTCCACTGGCATAGCTCTCCAATCAGTTAGAGTGTCTTATCAAAGCAGAAATAAAATTAGGAATGCAAACTTCATTTCTCAAATGGCTAGAACTTGCTACGGTGACTAGAAGCTGGAAAGCTTCATTTCTCAGGCCTTCAATAGATTTAAACAAGCTTTAATGATTTCACCTGAGTACAAATCCCAACTACAGATTTAGTCAGCCCCGTTTTTTTTGTAATGTATTCTGTTTCCCCTATAGTACAATCTGAACCACTGCAAAAAGTTAACAGAGGAGGAGAACCGCAGAGCTCAAACAAAAAAAGCATTCTTCTTTGACTTCTTGGAAAGCACATGCTACCACAACCTTCCATTTCCTATTTGATGTGTTGGGCCACAGAACTGCCCACAAAGTTATGCAAGTATCTTCTAAACAGTAGCTTTGCTTCTCTCCTCTCTTCTGTAGGTATCAGTCAAAAACTCCCACTATTTCCAGCTTGAGAGACAAAGCATTCATCTGCATAGCAGGGTACAGGGGACTTCATGACAGCCTCTTACCTGTTTCTGTGTAGAAGTTGCCTAATCCCTCCTGTCTGTAAGAGCAAAATACATAAAAATTTCTGGAAAACTTCTGAAAGGACTACCTATGTGTCTGCTGCCTGTTCCGCTCCCTGTAGCTGTAGTCAAGACACAGCCCTTGTACTCTGAGCCTGTGTTAATTGTTCTTCCATAAACTGCCAGGGGGTAAAACCACTGCTGTATATCAGCAACCATGCTTAACTAAGTGTCAGTATGGGTGTTCTCCAGTAACATGGCCTCTCCTTGTATCGGGCCACAATGGAGAAAAGCATAACCCTCCTAGAAATTTGATACAGTTTATCTCTACACTTCCAGTCCCAAGCATTTGTTGTACCTCTTTTCCTAAAGTACAGCAGGAAGAGGGGATGCAGACTGTGTCACTCCTGTTCTGACACAGCACAGACCTTCTCCCAGCCAAATCATGCACCAGCTGCTCTAACCAGAATCCCAATACTGAATAATTCCTGGAATCAGCTTCTCACTTCATACAAGTTTTCAGTATCATCTCTGTAGAGTTGGAATAACACAAATGTATAGTTGTAGTTAGAGAGCAAATAGCCAGAGAATATCTAAGAAAAGACTCACCAGTGCTGAGGCTTTTAGTTGAGACGGATGTTCACCAATGTTGAGGCTCACCACAAAAACCCCACAAAGGAGCAATCTCCAGAAAGAGATGCTGCCTTAGTGGTCAGCCCTTAAATGAGATCTAGGAGAGGTGGAGTCAAGCTCCACCCCTTCCGGGAGCACAGCTGAATTACCTTCACCTGTGCTCCCACAGCTGACTCATCACTTGCCTCACATGGTTAATCAGAGGTTCTGGCTGTGATCAACAGTTTCCCTTACACGTCTCCAATGATCCTGAAAGCTCTGACAAGGGGGGAAAAAAAACCCTCTTCCTTCACTTGAGTGATTTTCTTATTCCTTAAAAATCCTTTTCTCAATAATTCTTGACAGAGTAGTCATTATCAGCAGTTTTATATCTTTTCTCAGGTGTTTATAGCCAACAAGATTTGTTACAGCTATTTAATAATCTCACTAGCCGGCCATTTATTCTGACCAACTGCCAGCTTCACAGTTAATATTATTACGGAAATATAGAACTTGGATTTTCAGTCATTTGACTTATGGAAGCGGTATATTTGATAAACTCATAATTAATAAGTTAAGATGAGAGAGACAGGAAGCAGTTGCCATGTTAAGCATGTAGCAGATGTTTAAAAGCATTATGTATTTCTGGGAATGCAGTTCTGCATTACCAAGTCCCCAGTAATCACAAGCAATATGGAATAACTCTTTAGACTGCCAAAAACATTCCAGGACTACAAAAGGTTTGGGTCCTTCCAGGTCTGCTGACCTTGAACATCTGGCTCACCCAGCCCTGCTCACCAGTGACAACAAAGTACTTCTCAATACTCTGCAGCAAACTAAAGACTAAAAGACCAAAGGTACGTGAAATGTGCTACAGGTAAATGAAAGGACAGATCACAGATATAGGCATACCCAAAGTCCCAAACAAAAAACCCTAACCATCCTATGAATTTCACTGTGGTTAATTAGTAGAAGAGCATGCAAAATTCAAGCAAGATAAAATGCTGGCTATCTAAGCCTAATTGATCTTTTTTTTTTTTGAGCACCATTAATTTAATGACAACTCCACCTCACAATACTTAAAGACTTTCAGGAGTCAAATATGAGGGGATTTTCCTTTGAAGATTAGTAACACTACTAATCTTGGGGGATTTGGAAAGTCAATTCATATTAAAATTATGTGGAATTAGGCATCCTAACCTCTGGAAGGTTTTAAAGTCTCCCATTAAAAATCTACAGCTCTAATTTTAATCAGTGGAGAAAGGTAGTGGCTACACCCAAGCAGAATGCCTTACCATCACAGCTTGACCTGTGTTCCTCCTCTGGTCAAGGAGGGCCTGGCAGCCCTGGCCAGCAGAGCCTGTTCTTCCTGAGGCTCCATCCTAACTGCCAAGGTCATCCTCGTGTGCCACAGTCAGATGTGTGAGTACAGTTTTGTTTCTAGCTCCTATTTCTCTTCAGAAATGCTGTGGTTTATCTGCATTTCTGTCTGAGCCCATCTCTCAGAACAAGCAGATAGAATTACTGCAAGAAATTTGTTTCTTTCCTGTCCTATGTTATGCCTTCTGATTGAGATTTTTTCCGGAACACCCCACCATAATCATTCAGGCATGGTAGAAAGTGACATCCTTATTTTTGCTTTGCCAAAACCGCAGGTTTCTCAACAGTAAAAACAAAAACGTGAGAACTACACTTCATAACTTGCTGAAGTTGTTGGACTTTCTGTTTCCGTTGATAGAATATTTCTAAACAATAGAATATTTCTAAACTAATTCTAAATATTTTTGTGTTTCTGGAATAATCCTTCATTTGAAGTTACACTTTTTCTTCCTGCAGCAATAGCAGACTCTATTTGAGCTCTGCAGGTACTGGAACCCTAGCCCTGGCTTTCTTTGCCAGACTGGTGGGCTAACTTGGGTCATACTGCCTCCTGTGGAGGAAGCAGAATGCTGAACTTTTGTTTTTGTATCCTGATTTATTTGTGCATGCTTACCTGTGTGAGGATATGCTAACATATGCAGTCTCTGCCGCAGTATCAAAACCACAGGTCCTCTTGAGGAGTGCTAAGGCCTTTCACCTGTAGGTCACAAACTGGAATTTAATCCAATCTGGTAGCTACTGAAAACTGTTAGTGTATAATGGCTTTACTATGGCCTTCTGGTACATGAAATTAGCTGATGGCTTCCTGGGCTAGATCCTGCTGGTGAGGCCCACAGAGCCCTGAGAACATCTTTGCCGCTGGCAATCTGAGCAGACCTGCTTAAAAGCAAGATGTTTGAAATGACTGATTTTCTCCCTTTCCAGCTCAGTCTGTAAGAAGAGAACAACCGGCTGTCTCTTACTGGAAAATTTAACCATCTTGAAAAATCAAGCTTCTGCATCTTGTAGGTGGGTTTGCAATTTGCAGTAGCAACACTTCCAAATGTAAGTGATGCTTGTAAAAACCTGGCTGCTTGCTAGTGACCAAACAAAGGGGCCTGGAGCTTTAAAAGGTGGTTGTAAGCTCCCAAGTTGCTTCACTGAGACAGAAGTAGGCTGGCAGGGATCCCACTGGCATCCCAGAAGCACACGCCACATCAGAGACACTGGTGCACCCCTGCGTATCCCTTGCCCTTCATTTGGCAGTTTCTGTTATCACTACCTTCCAGCTGAGCTGACAGAGCTTGGGCTGTTTGCTCTCAGCTGGATGCAAGCACTTAGGAAACCAGTGAAGCTTTTTCCAGGCATTGCAGGCAGGCTCTTACCTCTGCTCGTGCATTTTATTTGATTGTGTCACGTAGGCCCTCATAGCATTTCCAGCTCTTCCATTGCAGCAGAGAATTAGCTTCCCAGCCGCCTGTGCCGAGCAGCCTGCTGGCAGACACAGGTCAGTGGGTGAGATAACTAGCTGCCCCTCACTGAGACAGAGGAAAAGGGACAGGTCTGATGGGAGCTATACATATGCATCTCCACACCAACCACATTATGCCACTCAGTAGGTTTCCTGCTCCTGCCTCTGAGCCTCTCTTTTCAGTTTTACTGGCATACCTCTTTGTCTTTTCCATACATCTTGCCTTTTGCTCTCCCAGAGGCTTACTGCATAAATGCCTCTTTTCAGAGCAGCTGTTTCTACAAATGGGTTGTTAGAAGTGCAATGAGTGCTAGTCCAACACTGCAAAGGTTCAACAGGCACTTTGCTGGAATATTTTCCTCCTCTTGTCCAGAAGGCAGATCCCTGGATTCCCACACTGCTCAACAACTCACATTCTCCTTTGGCTCATCTCCACAGGGCTCCTTTTGTAAATCTCTCCCAGTAACTTCCATTGCCACTTTTCAGAATTTGTTATTGTTCTGAACTTTTCTTCCTTGGATTTGTAGTAAATGTTGTGGCAAATCTGCCATTAGTAGTCTGAAAAAAGCTTGTGCTTTGTGACACCACGTATCAGTTCAGTTCCATTGGTCTCACAGGTCCAACTTTTTCTTTTCTCTAGAGAGGTACAAATGAACTCTCTTTCCTACCACAACTCTCTTCATTTGTATTACAGAAATATTCAGCCCATGATGCAACTGGTGTCCATTCACACGAGATCCCTGAGCATAAATGACCCACTTGAATAATCATGGTTAGCTCAGTAAGTGGCTTGAAGATCCCTAGGAGTCTGTGGACAGCTTCTGAGGACTTTTAAAGAGGTGACAAAGAAAAGCTGATTTTTATATGCTGTAATAAGAGCTGCATATGTGAAATGTCTACAGGGATCCACACCTCTATTGAGTCTGCACCTCTGAAGAGCTAAAAACCACTGCAAGATACAAAGGGGAAAACACAACAGGCAAGGGAAGAGTGATTTTCAATTCTTCTAGTGTTGAGGATTAATTTTCAATCATATCATAGCCCATCCAGGATTTAGTAATGAAAATCACTCAGTGCCATCTCACAAACTCCCATCTAGGGTTTAATACCTTTTTAAATAAGAGTACAAAGAGATGAGAAGAAAATCTCCCGAGCCATCCTGCAGCCACTATCCTCAGACCTTTCGTAATCCATGAAGAAAAGATTTCATATTTTAGGCGGACAAACACCTGCATTTACAACCATGTTCCTCCTGCAGGACAAGTCTTTCATTTACCATTCATCCTACTTGCAATGTGAAAGAAAATACTTGAGGGATCACTGACATCTTCTGGGATCCAATAACTGTTAAGGGTCATTACAGGTATACATCCTTTAACACGAGTCAGTCATCTCTGCCACGACTCGCTAAGACACAGTTAGCTCTTTATTTGGGCAAAGCCTGCACTAGGTACTACTTTCTTAGTTACTAACAAAACTTTTCTACCAGTGGTAAACTATATGTGAAGGCCATTATCATCAAACAGTCAACAGTTCAGTGCTTTAGCAATCAGAAAAGAGCTGCTGACCTATTCTGTTTTTGAGAACTCTCTGGATTCTGCAGTAATTGCCATAGAGCAACTTTAGACCTTGGAAGAACACCTTTAAAATAACCAAGGTGAGATTAATAAAAAGTTATGTATTTCCACCTTTTGTTGTTGTTTTTACCTTGAAGATAACAAGTTGTTTAGAAACATCTTAGAATCAAAAACTGAGGAAAGAATGTATAATATTGCAAATAAGATCTAAAATGACATTGGCAGGAAAGCAGAATGATGTGAAAAGTTTCTTCACCATCTCCTTCATCCTCAGGCAAGGTTAACCACAAAATACATCCAATTTGGGGGGCTTTCAGATTCTTCAAGCTGTCTAGATACCCAGAATCTGGATACTCATTTCAATGATACAGCGTCCACTGCTGACTGTGATTAACTGGAAGATTATATGTTTTTCTAACAGACGTCTGAGTAGAACTAGTGGCCTGTGCATTGGCCTCATGCTTCCATACAGCACTTCAGTTTAGAAATAAAACACTTATACTGAAAATAGTCAAACTTGCTAATATCACCTGCTTAGCAGGTTATGTAAACTCTTAGATATTGTATGAGAGATTAAAGACAGTAGAGATAATACATCTCTACTACATCAATAATCTTTTTCTTCAGAAAAGAAAAAGCTAAATGTCAAATGGAGAATTATTTATTAAAGTGGCAAAGAAGGACATTAATATCAGAATTCTGTACTGCATAGGTAACAAGCCAGCTAAAGGAGGGGTGATGCAGTTTTTAATGAAAGATGAACTTCTGGGTTGGAGGGAATCTCATTCATGAACAAGGCACACAAAAAAAACAAGGACACTGCTAAGATTTGCTGAAGCATCCTTTGTAGAAGATAGTCAGAGTGCAGTGCCACACTGCAGGGATTGTGTAACCTTGAAGACTTATGTATTAAAGGGAATTTAATGATAAACAAGAGAGGTCCTGCTGTAAAGATACTCTGTTACAGAATTTTTTGTTAAAAGCTGGGAGCACCCCTATTAGAAGTAAGAGAGAAAAAGTATGACTTGGATACCCTAGGCAAGGGCATGGTTACTGTGAGGTACTGATATAGCTATAAAAAAGACCAAAGAGAGAGAAAAAAAAAAGAAAAAAAAAAAAAAAAAAAAAAAAAAAGACAGAGAAAGAGAGAAAGAGAGAAAGAGAGAAAGAGAGAAAGAGAGAGAGAAAGAGAGAGAGAAAGAGAGAGAGAAAGAGAGAGAGAGAGAGAGAAAGAGAGAGAGAAAGAGAGAGAGAAAGAGAGAAAGAAAGAGAGAAAGAAAGAGAGAAAGAAGGAGAGAAAGAAAGAAAGAAGAAAGAGAGAAAGAGAGAAAGAGAGAAAGAGAGAAAGAGAGAAAGAAAGAGAGAAAGAGAGAAAGAAAGAGAGAAAGAAAGAGAGAAAGAAAGAGAGAAAGAAAGAAAGAGAGAAAGAGAGAAAGAAAGAGAGAGAGAAAGAGAGAGAGAAAGAGAGAGAGAAAGAGAGAGAGAAAGAGAGAGAGAAAGAAAGAAAGAGAGAAAGAGAGAAAGAGAAAGAGAGAAAGAGAGAAAGAGAGAAAGAAAGAAAGAAAGAAAGAAAGAAAGAAAGAAAAAAAGAAAGAAAGAAAAAGGAACCTGAGGCCTGAGGATATAGTAATATTTCCATCAGTGTCAAACTCTAGGAAGGAAAAGTCATCCTGGTGAGCTCACCAGTGTGGAAAGAGCTGGAAATTTGATTCAGGAACAGAAAGCCCAACTTCAGATAGGTTGTGAAGAAACCTGGCCATGGCAATCCACTCCACTACTGAAAGGCTGAGAGACGATTATATGATTTCTCTGTAAATCCTTCTGAAAGAAACAGGGATTATTTACATAGACACAAGATTGACTCAGGAAAAAAAAATAAATAAAAATAAAAAAATGGGTATTTACTGGCCACAATAACCTTAGTACAGAAATTAAAAGGCTTCTAATTATTAGAAAAGTGAATTGCTAGTATGAGTTCTGAAGAAAATAACCGCAGTAATAAACATCTCAGCTATTTTTAAGGATTATTTTAAGGATTTAGGATTAGTCAGAGCTTTGGAAGGTCAATGATGACAGGGTATTATGCTCAACACCAGATGCTCATCTGAATCCTCTGCCCCTTGCTCTATACATCATAGTACATGTTTATGATTGCTGCCTCCTGCTGCTTTCACTCCTGTTGTATTTGAAGCACTATGTAGAACAAATCCTTTCCTCAAATTCAGGGTTGAGATAAAATCACAGAATTGCAGGAGCTGGAAGGAACCTCAAGAGATCATTGAGTCCAACTCTCCTGCTAAAGCAGGTACTCTACAATATGTCACACAGGTAGGCATTCATACAGGTCTTGAAAATCTCCATAGAAGGAGACTCAACAACCTCTCCAGGCAGCCTGTTCCAGTGCTCCGTCACCCTTACCATAAAGAAGTTCTTCTGCGTGTTTGTGTGGAACTTCCTATCAGCTTCCATCAGCTCTGGTTTCTCATACAAGCTCCACGCCACTCAAATTATGAAGCTGTTGAGAGAATTGTTAAAAACAATAACAACAACAACAAACAACAAAAAACTTTTGTGGGACTGGATCAGGAGCATAGAGTCACTAGGTAGACATCCATCAGTACTTAGCTCATATTAGGAACATATTTTTGAAGTTAGTTTCCTAGTTGTCCCTAATTAAGCATGCTTAACTTTGTGCAGACTTCTCACACGCAAGCACGGACAGGGCTTAATTCAGATGCAACAAAACCAGAGGATGCAGTTCAGAAATGCACCTAGTGTCCTATAGCTATTAATCAGTGTTCAGACCTCGAGACCAGAAAAGCCTAACCCAAAATATTCTACAGGAAAACTACAAAATGTGTATAGTGTGGATGCGGAGTCTGCAGCACCAACTAATCTGTTTTCTAGATCTATTCAATTGTGCCTCAACACTTGCTTATGTAGATGAAGCTACTAAATTCTTAGGAGATAAAATTGACCATGTTCTTCAGAAAACATGAAATCAATGTAAAAGTTTTTCTCAGCATTTCTTTGCAATGACTGCTCTGACTTTTCAGCAAAGTACTAATCAAAGTGCTTACTACAAAGCCAACTGAAGATTGATCTTTTTCTTTCCTAGGAGGAATTCAGATAAGGAAGTCTGATGCATTATGTAAACAGGAACTCCATGGGAACAGCCTTTTCTCAAATGCTTTTCAAAATCCCCCTTCTGGAAACCTCAATATCACATGTGAATTTCAGGTCAGTTTATAGTCCAGCCTGTGTTCATGTTCACAGATCTACTGTTTTGATCTATAAGGCCCTTATCAGGCAACATCATCTGCATTCTGTTGTTTCCTATTTCTGCCTCTAACTATTCTCCTCTTGGAAGAGGAAAAATAAAAAAACAATAACAACAAGAGAGATCATTTTGCTTTATACTCCATTGGTTTTGGAAATTCAGATTCTCTCTCTTGGGTCAGACGGTTTCTATCTGCAGACTCTGATCCTCCAACTAATACAGTATAAAATGAAGCTGAATTCTATAAAGCACAAAATGGGCAAATGTATTTACCCTGGGTCATTCGCTGTTTCTGCCTGATGCTGTGGAATCTCCAGCAGATGACTGCACAGTATGTATTGCTGAATTATGCAGATAACAGATGAATTTCAGGGAAGTGGTTGCCTTAAGCAAACGATATCTTGCTACTGTGAGTTTAATATTACAACTATTTTGTCACCTTTCTCTGTTTCATCCTCTTATTTTAAAAACAGCGGTATTTGTTTGCAATGGCATTGTAATGCCCTCATAATCTTAAACCATAATACCAATAAACCACCACTGACACTGTAATGGCTCCCATTACCATATCATTATGGATGTAAAAGTCAGTCCCATATACTTCCTACAACATCAGTATTGGTGAAGCAGCCATTAAGATGTCAGTGGTAGAGCAGAGAATCACCATTATGAGCTTAGTCAAGATAATAAAACATTGCTAAAGGTAGCTACAGGGCCACGATCAGCAGCTGTTTCCAAATATAAACCTCTCAGCAGTTTAAAAGTAATTTTAAATTAGGCAAATGCTGAAATTCGCATTACAAACTGACGTTAATGTCAGCAAAAAAAAGTCCTATTTACAACTATCAGAGGCTGGGGTTTTCTTTCACGTTTATTGTGAAAAGGCATCTTTTAAAAAGGTGTTTTGGTATAAATTTTTAAACCTCTGGAAAATCAGGGGACAGAAATTTTACTCTTATTTTAGTTGTGCAAGTCTTTGTTCACAGCAATGAAAGAGCTGTGCTTAAAATGAAAGCACACCCAGGCTGTATATATCAAGATTTCATCTACTATAGCCAAATCCAATTGTGAAGTATTCTGCCCATGTGAATTTGTATTCCAGAGCATACACATTGGTTGCATTCAAGCTTTTCATTGCCATTAGTATAATTCAAAGTAATATCAGATTTATCTTTCACATTCGATTATTTAAAGCAATACAATATGAAAGAGATTAATGTAAAGCAGTTAACTCAAATTCTAGTAAAGGGAGATTTTACTTTAAATTGGAAAGTACATAAGACTGAGATTGGCAAGCACAAATGTGAGTAAGAGAATATAATGCACACCGAACCAAGTACAAAGAAAAAAGCATTCATGGCAATAGCAACTTACATTTATTGACATAGCACTCGTGAATGTGTTAAGATTATGTTATACAAGCATCATCATGCTTCTGAGTTTCTTTGTATCTTGTGAATAAAAAACTCAAGGTGACTCTTTTGAAGTCAGTTTTAATTATCCAGATTATACGTTAAAAATAAGAACACCCATTACTGGAGACTTTATTAACTAGACTTTGGGAAGAGGCACTGGAGCCCTCACCTATATTCCTAAGTCTGTACTGAAGCAGGAGACATCCTTATCTCATAGTTATAGATACCTCCTAGTTATTTGACAGGACAAGCAGGTTCTTGAAATTGTCCCTTCATCTGATAACACATAATATGACATGTATAGAGTATGATTAGTAAAAAACGCTCAGGACTCCACTCAGGGACTTTTTACCAAGGAAAACAACCTTAAACAGGGTATTTAACAAAGTTAAGTTTTTTACTATCTGTGAATATTCTGAACAAACTATGAAAACACCTCATTGAGAAATGTATGCAACAAATTCTCAGACTTGCTTTTTCAAAAGTTCTTAATGGGATGGCTCAGTTTTTCAGTGATAACGCAGATCTGGGAGGAAAAGGATAAGCATGAGGATTGCTTGAAACTAGCACCTCCTATATTATTATGTCGGCCGCAACATCAGAGCTGGATATTGGTAAGACAGCAGAGGTTGAACCTTCCCACTATTATTCCATTACATTTTCAATATCTACTGAACAAAAGTGAGGCTGAAGGTGACAGTTTCCTGGTTCACATTATTACTGATGACAAGATGTGGCATCACTACTATGAGCAGGAGTCAAAACAGCAATCCATGGAGTGGAGAAGTGAATTCCCAACCAAAGTAAAAGTTCAAGATGCAGTCTTCAGTGGGTAAAGTGATATATCCTGTCTTTTGGGACAGGAAAGGGGTATGATCTTTCTGGATAACCTGGACAAACCATCAACTCTTAACACTACATCACAAAGCTAACTAAGTTGATGGCTCTAAAGTCCAAAGTCAGGACACAAAGGAAGACAACCTTTCTTTTGCAATACCGTAAGACCAGGTCCCATGCCAGTTTGAAGATCATGGAGCATGTGTCCAGTCTTGGCTGGACTGTCCTACCACACTCACTGTATCATCAAATTTAGTGCCTTCAGATTTCCATCTGTTCAGGACAATGAAAGATGGACTGTATGGGCAATTCTATCCTATCAACAACACCATTATAGCAGCTGTGAAACAGTGGGTCACCTCCTCAGGTGCAGAATTTTACAAGTATAGTATACAGGTTTGCATTCTTGTTTGGGGAAAAAAAAAAAAAAAAAAGTATAGCTAATGGTGGCAACAACACTGAAAAATAGCACTTAATAGCTGAGAATTTGCACTACCAAATAGTGTTCTTCTGCTCATTGTATCTGTTGTAGTTTTCATGGAAACAAATAGGAGGCATTATTTTCAGTTACCTAATTATTATTGACACTTTTACTAAGTTAATGTGATTTTTATGCTTTATTAAAGAATGTTATAATGTTTTTACACCACTTATATTCTATTTAAATTAACATTGTCCTCTTCTGGTTGAAAAATAAGAGTAGAATATGATAGTCTTCAATTACGCCTTAGTTTATTTATATGCCCATATGACCTGTGAATACACATTTGAATGGTCCTGCATTTTGCTGGATGTGTGTTCAGGAAGAAAGGAAAAACAGATACTAGGCATAAATATTTGCCTGTAAGAAGAGCAAGAGTTTTACTAGTCTGGCCATTTAAACATATTACTTTGCTTTTATTTACAAGACAATAAATATAAGATTGTCATTAACATTCATTACTTTAAAAGTAGTTTAAACATAAACTATACTTTACCATAACACCAAATTTTAATACTATTAAATTAACAAGATTCTTTTTTTTTTTTTTTTTCCACCAAGCAGTTCCACCTTTGGAAACATTTCAGCACATAACATTTCTCCTTCAGTCAGAGGTCTTCTTTTGACACACCGTGCTTTACACACTATAATGTCAAGTGAAAGGTATAAACGTTTAGAGACTTTTCATCATTATCTGTTTTGCAAAGGGCATAACATTTAATAACAGCCAGATCAGCTTTCACCAGGCATGAAAAACTACTTACAAATTAGATTCTCTGATGGATAATCTTAAGACAAGTGCTCTTTGAAGAACTCTATTTGAGATGATTCCAAATATATGAAGAGAGTTTTTTGTGTCTCTGTAAGATGAAAGTGATGTAGATCGGAAAGCAGTTGCTTTCCAAAGTATTACTCAATTTCATGTGTGAATACGCGAAACTATCTAGTATCTTTTAGAAAGTTCTAGCATGATTTTTTAAGTTATGTTTCATAGATGGCTGAATACTCATAAAATGTTTACAAAAGCTCTAATGTGTGGATAACTATGGTTATTTCCCAAACTAGATAAAAGCAACAAGGACTTATCAGGAGATGTGCTGCCACTTGGAGAATGCATTTGGTAGCTGATCCAGCTTTCCAGTTACAGAGCAGCATGAGTCTTTCTGTTTGTGATGTCCCAGGATAAAGACCTCTGGGGTCAGCAATGAGCTTATTTCAGAGGAATTAATCAAAATGGATCTGGGGGTAAAAAATTAGTAAGGTATGTCACAACAGTAAAAAGCACCAAACTCACCCATGTTTCTGTAGTTAATGTCCTCCTGATAACAGTTAAGGTCCTTTCCCTTCTCACGTAGAATATCTTTATAATTCTGTGGGGGTTTTTTTTAGCTACATGGGATTTTATCATCTTTTTCACTCTTTAAACACTGTCAGCTAGTGCTAGCCCATCTTCACAGTTAATTGTATTCTAATCTACCCAATTAGTCCCCTATTCCCACAAAGACTTACACATGTGGTTAATTTAAAGTTTAGCACAAGTGTGAAACTCTTCTGTGCCTGAGCTTCCCTCCTTCTAATGAGTGAAAAAACAAATGCTTTTCTTCCTCAAATCCCTCCTCGAGAGCCACAGCTTTCTCTCAGCCTTTCATCGTTAATCTCAGCTCTAGTGTTATGCACTATCTCACCCATGCCCAATTATTAAACATAATAAAACAAAGTGAAAAACAAATCCAAAATAACAGCCAAAGGGAATCAAATTACCCGATCTCTGTGCTTTGTAAACAATGTTTCTTTCATGAAACAAATTTGCTTTCTTTTGCTTTCTGTCATTTTCTTTCCTCTTTCACCTCCTCTCTGACCCTTCTTAGCCTGTGTCATAATTCATTGTGTTATCTGTCTTGTAAGCATCTTAGGGCAGAGTCTTCGTCATCTCAGTAGTCTGCACAGCACCACACACCTCCAGAAGAGCGTATAAATATTAATAAACACATATTCACATTCAATGAAATCAAACGCTCTGTTTTTTGGAATCAATAACCTCTTCTCTTTGGGTATGAAACAGCAGTAATCCATGGCCATGGGCTTTAATCCTTTTGAGAAGTAATTTCTGATGGGACTTTCATGAGTGGTATAAAGAACACAAATGACTGTACAGCACAGCTGGTAAAGCGCTGGTTTCTGCAAGAGAATTGTTTATTGGCTTCTACCCACAAGGAAAAACATTGTCCCCTGCTGCCCCTCAGCCCACTCCCAACAGTGTTTAATAAACACTATTTGGAAAAGAGTTTTTTCTAACTGGCCTTCCAAACATTTGGATCCTCTTAGACTATCATTGCTCCCTCTCTCAGCAATCCCCTCAATTAAAACATTGTTATAACACTACAGGCCCGGTTTCGAATCCCCCTGTGGCGCAAGTGGTAGAAGTGCCGCTCTGCTACACAGAAGGCTCGAATCCCGGGAGTTGGACTCGATGATCTCTAAGGTCCCTTCCAACTTGCACAATACTGTGATACTGTGATACTGTGATAAAAGATTCTTCTAGGCAACCTCAGTTTCTCCTCCCTCCTGCCTTTGCCTCATGTCACAAGATTCAGCTGCAAGGCTGCACATAGAGTTTTACAAAAACCCTCTAACTTCTGCAAGTTAGGGAATTTATGAACCAACCCCCAGTGAGTGCAGATGAGGTGCTGAAGCCAGTGGTGAGGACCATGTCCGCATCACAGGATGCCTTACATGCCCAGACTAATGAATGAACTACATTATTTTTAGGGAATCTCTCTATCCTTGCCTTGATTCAATGACTGTGTCATTGTTACCCCAAACAGGCAGCCATGTTTCAAGGGCCTGGTGGATTATTTCTGTTAGAAGAAGTAGAAGAAGCTGAAAAGAGAACCAGCTGTTTGTGTGAGCTGGTTTCTTTTGGAGAAAAAAAAAAAAAAAAAAAAAAAAATCCCAGATTTTTCTATTTCTACAAACACATACAGGTTCAATTACCTACTCCAGTCTTCTTTGCTATATAAAAAGTCCCTAAAATATCACCTAAATTCCATACCAGGGTCACATAGTGTTCTACTTGCTGGCTAAAGATTGTCTTTTTTTTAATACACAGCATTTCTTACATTGGGTGTGGTGTCCCTGCAGCAGCCTTACATCCACTGACAAACTTTCTGTGCAGAGAAAGAGTTGAAGTGAGACAAACTCAGTGCCCCTTTTTGCTGAGCAGGGAGAGTCACCATCACAGCACATGGTAGCAGAAAGGACATGGCATATTCACAGCCATCTTTGGCTTCTCTTCCTCCTGCCACCAGAGTTACTTAGGAAGGCATGAGAAAAAACAAATAGGAAAAGCAGTGCATGGGAGAAAGTAATTCCCTGGACTTTGGCTGTCCTGTCCTTTTGTTGGCAAAGTGAGTGGTGGGAATTTATGGTGCAATTGTGTGCTTCCACTCTCCTTCACACTGACTCTGAAAGACGTAGTTCTTTCACAGTGATCAGAAAGTTAAGTAAATGTGTTATAGTGCAGATGTGTATTTGCATTTCCATGCAGAAGACCCCAGAGGTATTTTACCTGCTACCTGAACCCACAGGAATGGGCACAGGGTACCCACAAAGCAGCACAGGAGAAAACTGGAAGGCTGATCCAATTTGCTATTTGCTCTGGTGGTCTCATCTTCTTAGTATTGTCTTTGCAATGAATAATCTATACCATTCTCATGTTGCATTATATTGTCCTCACAATCATTCACTAAAGGCACACACCCATTCAAAAAAGTCTACTACAAAATTTTCTGTTGAGAAAATTGGCTTCATCAACCAAAAAGTGCTAGAATAATCACTGTTTCTATGTATAATGCAAACAAGTAGCTTCCTCTTCTCTCATACACCCACATCCCTAAGACATTAAGCCATAAAACTGAAAATGCCCTTGAAAGCACAGCTACTACAGATCAGACAGTCTGCAGTAAGTTTGGCTATTTTCTGGACATTTCAATAGAGAAGGATTTATGGAAAGAGAGAGAATATTGCATTGACTGGTCTTCCAGACATGTGGCAATCTGTGGGAACACCTACTCAGTAGCTTCATCTGACTATCCAGTATCCTGGCAGACCCAGGCTACATGTGTGATACACAGATGGCTTGTGCACACACAGTAAGTGTGATGTGAACTGGAAGTGTCAGAATAGCTGTGCACAAAGATAGTCCATGAAATCCCACAGAAACATCACCTGAGATCACCTAGCTCAGAATCAGTGCCAGGTTTGAAGGTAGAATTGGGCACTCAGATGTGATATTGCCTCTTTTTTCATTCTGTAAAGGATCAAGACCCATTTGCTAGTTATTCTGAATTAATAAGGCTTCACTCCCAATGGCATGCTATTAAACACCACGTTATACTGTTGTGGGTTTGGACAGAATGAAGTTAACTTTCTTTTTGTGATGATTTGGATTTGTGCTTACAACGGTGCTGATAATGTACCACTTTTGTGCCCGTTGCTGAGCAGTGCTCACACAGTGCCAAAGCTGGCTCTCTTTCCCACTCTGCCTCCCACCTCCTCTACAGCTAGCAGACTGGGGGTGGAGCTAGGATAGCTGATCCCAACTGCCCAAAGAGAGATCCCATATAACTTCATGCTCAGCAATAAAACCTGAGAAAGATGAAGTAGGATGCTAAGGGGTTTGGTTTCCAAGATGGCTGTTGCTCAGAAGCACAGGCTGGGAGATGTTAAGTGACTACATCTACATTACTTGCTTTTTCTCTTCCCTTCACTTGTTAATCTGTCCTTATCTTGACCTGTGAGTTTTCTTCTTTTGCTTTTCCTATTCTTTCTCCTGCCTTTCTGGGAGAGGGGTATGAGCGAGCAGTTTTGTCTGTGCTTGGATGCTGTGCAAGGAGAAGTGACACCACATAACAGTGTGTGAATGCAGCATGTTGACTGGAGCAATACAGCTAGTGTCAGTAATCTTATTTCAGGCCTTTCAGGTGGGTTCACATGGGCAGCCTCCAGCCCAGACTTGTACTTGCTGCTTATCTTCCTCTTCATCCACCACCTGTACTGAGTTTAACCACAGGGTTTGTCATCGGTGTTTGTTCTCCTGTAACATTCAGACAAGGGTCCTGGACCCCTGGCTGCTTTCAGCCCATGCTTCCCCAGACCCTCACAAGCGTGTCACTGTGCTGCTATTGTCTACTTGTCCTTGATCATACCTAGTCACTATTTTCCATGCCCTCCCTTCCAGTCATCCCTCAGGTTCCCCCATTCTACCACATAGCGCTCCACCCCAAATGTCAGCACTGAGCACAGAAGGAAATGCTGCAGCCCCCTTCCTGTGCCTGGGAACATGACTGAAAGCAATTTTTAAGTGACTTACCAGTAGGCCCATGACCTGCAAGCCATCATGATTTTGTCAGTAGTTTTAAAATCTTACTTCTGATCAAAAGTGAATTTCTCATGTCTGCAGTAGGGTAAGCCCATTAATAGCAATCTAGGATGAGGGGGGAATTCTGAGCAGGTAACCTGAATCTGAATAGTTCTTGTGCCAGAAGGTGACTTTCTCTAAAGTAGATATTTCTTTTGTTTTATAGGTCCCAGAATTTTTAAGCTCACATGTTTGGGTTTTTTGGTTGTTGTTGTTTGTTGTTTTGTTGTTGTTGGTGGTGGTGGTGGTGGTGGTTTGGTTTTTTCTGTGATAAGGGTAATTAAATTGATTTTTATTTGAGGTGCCGTCCAGGATCAGTCCAAATGCATTTTACTAGGAGATTCTTACTGAAACCCTTAGTTCAGCAACATTAAACATACCTGCTCATTTTGGAATGAAATTCAGCCTCTCTGAGAGCTGCAGGAGTTTTGTCATTGATTTCAATGATACAGCTTTCTGCCTTTCCATACAAAAGAATTACTTACTCTGGAGAGGAACTGAGGAGCGGAGCATTGAGTTTGGATCCTGTTTGATCTCCAAATCCCTTGTGCAATCACCCAAGAAGTTGAGCTCTACTTCGAGTCCAGGAACAAGGATGGATTCCTCTCAGTCCCCAAAAGAGAACAGGGATAAAGCAAATGTTTGGAGGACTTAAAGTCTTTATGGAGCAAAATGGTTTTTACCTCTCATTTTCTTTTGCTACTCTTATAAATGTTTCCCTCAAGGTGAAGCTGATCCAATTGCCATTGAATGTTGCTAGCAGAACTGCCAGTGACCTGCAAGTTGAAATACACTGGAAGATTATTATTTTTCTAATTATATGTTGTGATTTAACCCAGCAGGTGGCTCAGAACTACGCAGTTGTTCATGTACTTCTCTGCTTCCCAGTGGAATGGGGGAGAGAATTGAAAAAAAAACAAAGCAGAACTGGTGGGTTGAGATAAAACTGTTTACTAAGACAGTGAAAAGGAAAAGAAAAATAGATATGACTATTTCTGTGCATATAAATGTATTTAACAAGTGAAGTATAAGCAATTGCTTACCACCCCCCAGCCAATGCCCCATTAGCCCCCCAAGAAGCTGTAGTGAGAGAGATGAACTTCCATTCCCCTTCAAAATTCCTTCCTCTTTATGTCACATGTTATGGAGTATCCCTTTGGCCAGTTTAAAGTCATCCGTCCCAATTCAGTTCCCCCCCAGTTCCTTGGGTCCTTTCCTGCGAATGGCCTTGGCTCTGTATAGCACTGTGTAGCAGGCAACTTTAAGCGCTGGTATAATATCAGCATTGTTTTTCTCCTAGAACCAAAGCAAAGCATTATAGCAGACAAAGAAAACAATTCCTTCCCAGCTGAAACTAAGACATTATACCATAAATAAGTGAATTCTTGGAAGAACTTCTGGGATGAAAAGAAAAAAAAAAAAAAAAAAAAAAAATGAGGTGTTCTCGCTGTACTCTTACCCAACCAAAAATAGTTTCAACTTTCAAACACAGAGAAATGGCTTCAGAAGTGTTTTACCAGCTGCTATTTTAAGAGACATCATCTTCTGCCACCAGTGTGCCTATTAATGCTCTCTGATTTCAAAAGGATTGGAATAGAACTACCAGGGATTGATGCGATCCTGCATCAGTAAAATGCCACAAAGATGGCCTGTAGGAAAGGTTCATCCCTGAAGCTCTCTAGTCAAACCCACATTTCCAAGGTTAGTGTCTTGCTGCAACATCTGGTAATTCATAGGAATGTCCAGGGGAGGAAATCACCAAACAAAAGATTTGATTGGCATTTCCCATCTCCCCACCCCCAAAAAATAAAGATTTTTCATGAAATTGCTTAAAATCAACTCATTATTGAAGGTCTGAAAGGCAGGTGTGCTCATGGTATGGCCCATGGTGCCAGCACACTGGCACTTGGTGTTTTAGGACAGCTATGTTATAACATTCTGTGCCCCACAGCAGCTCAGTGTAAATGGCAGAAGAGATTTTTGAAAAACAATTTTGAAGCTGCTGCTTCTCAGAGAGTCCGGAATAAGAAATTTGCATTGCCAATAGCAACCGCACTGCTGGAGATCCTTCCATCACACATGCTGGTAAGGTGTTCCCCTATACTACACACAGAGCTCACCTTTCCTCTTTTGACAATTTATCTGCCATCATGAGCATCACAAACATTTCAATTACACTTTTGGCGTATTTGCATACTAGGATTTCTTCAGGGGGTTTTGTTGGACAGTGAAGTTCCCATAAGCTAAGTACACCCACAAGCCCTTTTCCTCCGAATAAGTGGCCTCATCTGTGACAAAGAGGTCAGAAATTGTATCACTCAGCCCTCTAACTTTGCATCGCACTGACAGAAAAATCAGTAATCTTTCTGACAGCAGATTAAGAGATCAGAAGCTTAACTTGACGGTCTCAGAACATAACTTTGCTTTGAAAAGAATTATGCTTTGAACTGGATCTCAGTGTACATTTCCAATTATATGTTTTTTAAAAATTCAATACACTTGGAGTGGTCTGCTTGCCCTTTTCTTACACGAACTTGTTTACCTTCTGCTAACGGGAGTAGCAGAGGCACGAATAACATCTGGGTTGTGGGCAATGGGAACCTTCAGAGTCCTCAGCACTCTCGGCTGTGTTGCTCACAGTTTTAGCACAGTGCCAACAAAAACTCACAGAATATCTCCCCTTCATTCTGCTTTAGAGGTGTGACAAAATTTCTTTCAGCTAAAGCCAAATATTTTACTCTGTATGCAAATTTGTGTTAACGAATGAATATCAGACACGCATTTTTCATTTGATAAAGACATGCACTTAACGTTGTCATTTTAAAAATGTATATTCATATAGCCATTTAAAAATAACTGGTACCATTGTCATAATTATCTTCTCATATGTTCAGCAGCGCCGGGAGTTAACTATAAATGTAAATGTAATCAAGCACGCTACCACAGTTTTTAATAAATAAGGCAGTTTCCATATCTCTATTGTGCTGGGTAAGATCTGTGTTTTTCTTTTAAAGAAGTTATGAGGAGTCCTTTAACAGCTCACCAGTTTGTTAGTTCATGTGGGTACCACTCTGCACTGAGTTGGCTGAAACTCTGAGGGCAGATTACCTACAGTTCCAAACATAGGAAGAAAAAACAGAATTTGCGTGTCCTCTCTCACTGGGATGTGAAATGGAGGATAGTCTGTAGATGGTCTGCAATAGTGAACTTCTTTGTGGAGGTGCTAAGCATGTTCTCAGACTGTTCTGTCACCATGAATGCTCAGTATGCTCTTATCTCACGTAATATAATTAAAGCCTTTTACACATATATCTCTTCCCCTCTTTTCTCAGCTGCGGCCTCCAGCTCTCAGTTGAGGGACAGGCTTTGTTTTGTTTGTTTGTTTTTTTAATAGTCTTTGTTTTTTAAAAAAAAGAAAAAATATGAAACTCAAAGTCTTGTGCACAATAGGAAACAGGATATAATATCAGAACATGGACCGCTGTGTCCTGATTATTTCACACAGTTCTTGTGTATCTCCATCTCTCCCATGGTGCCTTGTGCATCTCTCAGATTTCCACCTCCTTGGAAGACCAAGAGGAGTTTGTGAACAAACATGACAGTTTGCAAAACAGAGACTGTTTATGAGATACATACACACATATATACATATAAAGAGATAAAAGATGGAATGCATAAAGGTAATAATATATAATTTTCTTAGTGTTTGTTGGAAAAATGTAAGTACTTTATTTCAGATATGTTCAGTGTTCTCATGAAAAGCCTGGTAGATAATCCTGTTATTCTTCATTAAAGGTGTTAGACCAATAAATGCTATCAAAGGACTTGCTTTGCGTATAAAACAGGATTTCAATTTCCGGGTGTGTTTAAGTACTCCATAGTTCTGCTGTGAGGAAGGTTACATGAGTTGGTAGCCACGTGAGCCCCTTTCCAGTACAAAAGGACTGATACAACTTACTCATAAGCCCAGGGCAGCAGACACCTGTCACTTAGTAACAGCCTTTGGAGCTGAGCAGAACTGGATGCTGTGCCAGATTTGGACCAGGGGCCTGAGGGTGAAAGCACCTGAGCATTCCAGCTTTCAGTATGATTTCTCACTGATCTGACAGGGAGACTGTTCTGGCACACAAAAAAAGCAAAAGCCCACACTATAAGTTGGTTTTGAATACATTCCACAGTAGCCTAAGCAGCCAAGACTTGGGAATGGCTTGCAAGTAATCCAAATAATACGAATGTTTACAAGGAGAAAGTTATGCAGACTAGTAAGTCCCTGATTCAGAAAATACTGATCTCTGTCAGAGTTCCAGATCATCATCACTGACTACATAATTCTGATTTTGACAACAGGTTTTACTTCTTTAGGTACACCCACTACACCTCACACAGCTCACAGGGGCCATTCACAGCATTATCGGCAGGCAATGAGGAAGACTTCTAAGCTAGGAGATAAGTGGCTGGGAACAGACCCCAGAGCGCCTTTTAAGTCTCTTCCTCCAAATTTGGGCATTCCATATGGGATTTTTCTTTATACCTTAGGAAAACTGATCCAAGTCAGCACTACCTGTTCCAAAGACTTCCATTCAGAGCTCTTCTTTGTGACCACAACAGGCTGCTGCTTCCATGTAGTTCTGCACCTCCCACTTTCAATCAGCACTGGAAGGAGATGCAAACAGAATGAATGGACACATCTCTTCCACTGCTGCTCCTCCATACAGGAAAGAGAGGAATGGCTTCACATAATGACAGCCAGAATGAATATGGACAGATTTTCGAACCAAATCCCATGCTGTTGAGATTAAAGCACTGGTTGGAAAGAACATCTTTCAATATTCCTGTCTACATAAATGCTACATAAATGGTATTGTCTCTTCAGAAAATAAAATGCAAGTATCCTCAAAATGCTGACAGTAGAGCCTCTTTTGAAAAAGCTGCCATTGAGAATGGTGAGGAGTACAATATTTTCTTTCCTTTAGACTTAGTGCTTGTGCAGTGACAAGACACAATATCATCATTATTTCCCTTTAATGGTTTTGGATCATTAGTTGTCATCATAGTTGATTATAGTAACTAGCTATGCACTTAAATGTATGTGACTAGAAGCACGATCAGTAAATTTAGCTTACTGATTCTCTAATGGGTTCACTTACGCCTTTAGCTTTGTAAGATCAGTAGCAGCAGGCGGGACTCCTCTAAAAGCCCATCCGAATCCACTCAGGACCATTTCCTTGGTCTGCAGAAATCTTCAGACAGATCCATGCAGGATTTCTCAACACGAATGTAAAAACGTTTTACTGAAATATGAAAACTCATTTCTCAGAAAGGTCATGGTGGAAATGTTTCTTTACACGTGTCTTGGTGTTTATACAGGAATCATGTTGCCATTATTTTTCCTTTCTAAAGGTGGTATGGAGGTAAAAAGCAGTTTCAAAGGATGAGCTCATGCATGTACACAAAACAAACTGGTGGCAGTGTAATAGAAATTGTGATAAGTTACGTAATGGAGTACAGCGTAAACTTTATGATTATGCTCTCTGGAACGTAATACAGATTCTCTGAAGGGCTCTGCAGATATCAGTTGATAGTTCTGTGTTTTTGTAGCTAACAGTCTGCTGAAGGTTCTGTGGTAGTACTATAAAAACAGAAAATACAACATGAGATGCTTTCCCCTTTGGCTGTGTTGTCTTTTGTAACCAATAGATGGTGGCAACCCAGAGTGTACGTGGAAACATCCTGTGTCTTGCTCTACAGAATGTAAAAAAAAGCGTTGTATTTTATTTTGTTACTTTTTTTCAGGGATGACACTCAGAACTTTTCCTTATCCAGAAATATAACATTAAAAAAATGTAGCAGTTCCTTAAATAAAAAGTTTTCCATAGATAATCACTACGGAAGAAATGCAACACTGCTTGATATTCAGTATATATTTTCTCCTGACAGTTTTATGGTACAATTAAATTTCATACTTTCTTTTCTACCACTCTGAATATGCATTAGAAAGCCAACCATCATAATTCTAAGCCAATTGGCTTGATTTGGTTGTTTAAATTCAGATATTGCTTCTTTCTGTGCATTTCAAAAAGAGGCGATGGGCTGGAACAATGTGTTTAGAATCAATGCCGTATTTGGTCACCCAAGGTCTAGCTTGCAAGAGAATTGTTTCTCTAAACTCAAGTTATGTGCTTCACATGATAAATGAAATTAAGCATTTCTAAAATGTTTTATTGATATAACAAACTGAAGAGAAACAGTAGAGCTAATGGAGAGAAGGGAGAGGGGAAGATTATGGAGCTGGTAGCATATTAGTTGAAAATTATACCGATATTTAGATGGACTTAATAAAACTCATTTGAATGCAAAAGAATAAACATTGAGCTGATATTAACTTTTAATGCTTGTCATTTTATGTTAATTTATATTTCTAAATTACAGTTGATTTTTTGCTTTGTTTTGTGGTTTTCTTTTTTTGTTGTTTCTTTTTTTGTAATTAGACTGGCTAATTATACCTCAAACATGTAAATTTCACATGATGCCAACACCACGTTAAAAAATAAAAATCAACTAAGTACTTGGTTATAAAGACCCATAATTCACTGAAACTAGATTCTGGCTGAGTTCCTCCAACCACACAAAGCATTACACTTTACACTAGTAAAACCATTAAACTTCTCTGAGACAATTTCTTGAGTTTGCTTTACCACGGAGACAGTGTTAATGCATTCCACTGTGTAACTTTCTCTTGATCACTGATTGGATCATCCTTGGACAAATCCTTCATCTAGCCTTCAGATCTTCAGAGGCAGTTTTCAAACTATTCCTCATGCTAAAAGCATTATTAATAAATATTTTTCTAGCACCAAACTGGTCTCAGTTGGGATCGCAAGCATTGTTCCTAAACAGTACACAATACACTATTCTTGAAAATCCTAAAAATCTTCTAAAAACAAAATATAAAACCAGTACCTTACATTTTGTGTGTTGGATTCCCTTCAGGGCAAGTATTTCCAAACACCTATTAAACAAAAGTACAAAGCCAGAGCATGCCAAACTGAATGGAGTTTGTATGTCACTAGAAGATGAGCACTTTCTTCTCTTAATTTACTACCCGGACTTAGATTTTATTTCATTTCTTCAACCATGTTTCCAGAATTGAAATCATAAATCCCTTCTGCCAACTCTGTACAAATAGTTTTTTAAGTGCTCATAATTCAAACATCCCTTAAAAAAAAATAAACAAATAAAACAGACCAATTTCTTTATCTTGAATGACCTTGGTCTTTGTCAAACTGGGAGATCATAGAATCATAGAATCACTCAGGTTGGAAAAGACCTCAAAGACCATCAAGTCCAGGAGAAACTGTGCTCTGTATACAGCAGAAATGTGCTGGGTTGATAACCTTGTTGCACTAGCACTATCAGTTTAAGGTATTTGTTTGTTTAGCACATATTTTTATAATGGAATCCAAATATCTCACTGAATATTTCTGTTGGGTGTGGGTGAGAAGACAACATCATTAGCACATATAAATATTGAAAGGTCTTTACTCTTTCAATAGGCCATTCTTTCTCTTCTTTCCACCTTCCCTCAGGGTCAGTGCTTTATTCTTGTCACCTTTCAGGACCCACACTGTTATGAAATCAGTAAGCTAACTTTCAACACAGCAAATCACTTAAGTGAAATTCCAATTTATTAGTTAATATCTATCTATAGCTAATGGCTGAATGTGGTTCCCCTTTTCATTTGATATGTCCAGGCACATGTTACCAAACTGCTTCTCTACATTGGGGTTTTCCATTCCCATCATCACCCTTCTTGTTACTTTATATAAAAAAGCATATATTTATATAAGATCTATTTTCTGACATATTGTCTATTTTAATGTCGAGGTCACAGCAATCTTACTTTGCTTGTTGTGGTGAGGAAGAGAGAGGTTTGGAAGGAGTTTGATTTTCCTGACTGGAAGGGGTCTCATTCAAGAAATACAATCCTATATAAATGACTCTGCTCCAGTTTGTTATCTGCTGTCAGTTGTACCCATGAAATGCAGGTTGTACCAGTTACAGAGCACCAAGAAAAGGGTTTACTTTCTCTTGATGTAGCGCAGTGAATATAGAAGAATTCTGAAATTGCCAGCCATCCTTATGATAACGAACACTTCTTATCAGTGGCTCAGAACTTATTTTCTTTTATTAAAACATCTTCCATAATAGCTAGTGCATACTTACAATGCTAGTTACTTTCTTGCAATTACGTTATTCAGAAATAATTAGATTTCTGGGTTTAATTGGGCTCTAAATTAGCCAGAGCTTTCATAAAAGCTATTATGGAGATTTCTAATAGCAGCTTTTCCTGCTATTTAAGCACAGAGTATTTCAATGAGAGTGATTTGCCAGTGTAAAAAGTCTTGGCTGCTGTGAACTCTAGCACAGGTTCAGATTAATTATGACAATTTAGGCACCATCCTTTTGTAATTAAACATTTGCTCAAAACATTACCCAGAGTGCTCAACTGTGTCAGACAACTGGTTGCCCCTTATTTAGAAAGATATGATTTTGTTTTCCAGCTCTCGAGAAGATCAAGAAGCTTTAGGGTGAGTGGGCTTCTGATGACTGCACTCAGGGGCAGAGTCAGCACCTGCTTGTTCCCACTACTTGTTTCACCCACCCAAGCAGGAAGAGACTACTAGAGGTGTCTTCTCAATGTCCCCTCCCAACAGATGGATCCTACATGCTCTTCATCGCGCGTCTCTGTGTATCCAGGCTTGCATGCAAACATCCTGCTTACAGGGAAAAGGAAGAAGTAAAACTGCAGATGTTTCAGAGAATATCCTGAGGCAGTTCCCCTGACTGCTGCAGATGGTTCAGGCATGATGACAAGATGGTTCAGAGTTAAGTAAGAGTAACAGATCTAGAGATCACAGGTATTGCTGCACTGAAGTAGTAGTGCTGCCAGCAGAAAACCAGAAAAACTACAGTCATCACACCCTGGATGGTAGGCTGTGTTTTGGGCATTACATGGACAGAGAAAAGGTGTTATTCTACTGAACACCATAATTTCTGGGCCATAGGAACTCCTCCCTTCCTTATCAGCTGGTCCAGTGGGTGAGAAGGGTTAAGAACAACAATTAAAATGCCATTGATTTCTGCCTATAGCCAGCCATGTTTCATGTAAGCAAAGATTTATCAATATTTGTCAATAATAAAAAGTAATGCCTCCTGTTTATTTCCATAGAAACTACAACTCCGCAATCTGAGCCTTTATCTTAGTCAGCATTGTGGTGAAGCGGACAGAATTAATGGTTTGTCCGGATTTCAGGAAATCCAGAAGGATCATTCCTTTCCTATCCCAAAATACAGTGCACATCACTTTACCCACTGAGGGCTGTGCCTTGAAATTTTCCCTCATCACTTCATGGATGTCTGTTTTGAATCTGGCTTGTAGTGGTGACACCACATCTTATCATCAGTGTCACCTTCAGTCTCATATTTTTCAGTAGGTTCTAACACTGAAACCAGTAATCATAATCCACTGATTGATACACATGAGCTTATTGTGATACTCTTCATTTCATGGCATGTCAGCAGTGTGCGGCCATCCAGAACCTGATGCGTGTTTCATGCTACTGTCACCACTGCTGATACTCACCACCCATCATCTCACTATGCTCACATCTACTGTTTGGTCTCCATAAGCATTCAGTAAGTATCAAAGAACATCAGTGGGTGCCATTTTTTTCTGTATGGAGAAATTTAATTCCACACCTTTGCTTCATCTACACTTCGATGTCAGATGCCTTTTTATCTGACTGCCCCTCTGCTGCCTTCAATCACACAGTAACAAAAAGTAATGGGATATAGATAGGATTGCTCAGCCTCTACTGCCATTCCACCAACATCCACCTCTGATGTCATGGGCCAACACAGTAAAATAGGGGGCATTACTGTGAGAGCAGCCCTCTTAAGTTCACCTATGATGACTGTGAATAATGCAATGTTTAATATTCACTAAATTTTTTAGATAACCTTGGAAGAAAGTCATTAATTATAATATTTATCTGTTACTTGAAAAAGAACATGATATAAAATGACAACTCAATTTTCCACTTTGACATTTCAAATACAACTAGGTCACATTAATCAATCAGTATGGTTCTTATCATACACACTGGTCAATTATACCCCAACTGTCAGTGACAGTTTTCTGGCTTGCAGTCCGGACATATATACTCTCATGACAACTACATTCATTTAACCCTTTTGTATTTTACAACCAGTGTACTGCTCGAGGCACATCATAAATGTAGGAAAGGGGCATCAGATACTTTCCATAATCCTAGTTCCTTTTCTGTGGTATTAGTTTATTTCTGAAGAACCAACTTTCAGTGCACTGAAAGTCAAAAAAATAAAAGAAATTGGATAAGCTCTCTTTCTATGAAGAGAAAGTTGCCCATAAAATAAAACCAGCAGTGCTACAAATATAGCATTTGCATTTGCTGATTGCAAGGTTACAATTATAGTTCATAGTTTTAATGAAGTCATAAACTAGCTGAGCTTTCTTTGGTTTACTGCAGTGTAAGAACCCTTTCTTGGAGTCTTAGCTACATAAACCATAATTATTAATGATATCTCTCTAAAACACATTATTAATACTGCTTGCCAGGACATTATTTGTGTGCTGGGTTATCTCTAAAGATGAGTCAGTATCTCCCAAATGAACTTTGACACAGTTTTAAGTAGAACTTCTCACCTTCAGACAAATCATATAAATCTTAACCTTCCTATTGTTATTAAAATTATTCTGAATGAGTGATGCGGTCATAAATCTTGTGATATAGGATTTCTCCACTGGAAAATGCTGTTTTGCAGTGATGAAATTGCTCACTCTAATTTCCATTGAAAAATATTTTCCGATAGCAACAATGGAGCGTTTCAGATACTTTTTTGGAAGGGGATATTTCATCTTTCTTTTCAAAACCTTCAAAACATTCTGAGTGAGTCGTGAGCACAATGTGAAGGAAGATGATGGGAGAAGGGATTCCAAAACACATTTTTCAGAATTTTGATTATGTTTTCATTTTACACTAATGAAATCTAAAGATGCTTTTTGATGTGTTGGTTCAAAATGGGAATTGGTTTGGAACTGCAGTGTTTCACATGAAACAGAGTAGGTAGTTTTTATGGGTTCAATCAGGCTAGAGACACCAGCACTGACCAATGACACTTCTTCCCTCAGTGTTGATGGCTTCTGCAGTACCATCCTCTGTGACTTCCCCAGAACATGAAAGAATATTAAAACATCTTCCTGATCCTTGCTAGTTCTTTCATTTTCCTGTGCAAAGTTCTCTTTGCTCCAAATGTTTCTTGGAGGGAGCACTGAGAAGGCAATGTGCGAGTTCCCAGCCCTTCCATAGGCACGATGAGACACACTTCACATCTTCCTTCATTAGTGCCAGCAGCAGAATATGGATGCAAGATGAGAGCAAATTTGAATATCAAAAAAGTCATTCTCCAGTTTACCCACGCTTAAAACCTGTCATATTGCATTCCCAGCACTAATTAGCTACGCTGTTCCAATTTAGAAGTAATGGCATCTCAGAGGTGGTTGATTGACCCTATCAGTTACAAACTGTTTATTTATTCAGGACAGAAATAAGGAAAAAAAATGTGAAGAAAAAAAAAAAAGGTGTTGCATGCATCTAACGGTTCAATAATTGCTGTTTGCGTGGTCTTACTTTTTTAACATCATATTTTTGTGCTGTTGTGCTCACTGGGATGTTTAGAGGGTAATATAGTGATAATTTATGACATAATAGTCTGACGTGTGACAGTATTCCTAGTGGTGCATTTCGTGTCATATTAGCAATACAAAAATCGTAACAAGCTGATGGTGGCAGTGGGCTCCCACTGAGATCTGCCTTATTACAGTGGTATCCATGTCAGATTTTTCCTCTTTAATCACAGCCTTGACATTCAGTGGCTGCAGTGTTTTTCTTTTAAAAACCATAAAGGTCTTCACTCTGGATCCCAAATCATTTAGGTGACACTCCTTTTCCAACATTAAAGCCAGTTCGTGAACACAATATCCTAAGCGCAACTACATTCCATAGATGAAGGCTGATGTACCAACACAACTTGTGTGTGTGGTCTATAAAGGAAAAGTCCCTTCTTAATCAACCCGTAGCTTGAGCCCTGGTCCATGCTGGAGTGGGAGATAAGAGAGAACAGCAAACATTCCTAAGGCAATTTAAAGGTACATCTTTCACACTCTCACAAACATTATGTTTCCACTTCTCAAACATGCATGAAAATTGCCAGCCAATAAAATCTGTCTTTTTGGTGTTTATTTGGTTTTCTTGAAACAAAGGCAGGCAAGCTGGAGAAACGTTGAGCTATTCTCATGTAGGTAACATGAAAACAGCGATAAGAGGTATGCTGACATATTGGTCAGCTCAGATAAACAGACGTGGTAGGAAAATGCCTTCTGACCCACCAGAAAAAAAATAAATAAATAAAAATTCTTAACACTTCCATGTTTTTCTCATCATCTACAAAACTCTCCAGTTCAGTCTCTGACACTTTGGCACTGCCAGGAGTGCGGTCAGGCTGCCAGCCCTGCTCTTGTTCCGAAGGGCACAAAGCTTCCAGTGTAAAGCCCTGCTTTGATTTTAGCAGTGCTTTGGAAGAAAGCCATTGTAAGCCCACAGGTGCCAAGTGGGACTTTGATAGGGAGGCAGTGCATGGTGATTTTGTTGTCATGGCAGGTCTGTGGGCTCTGCCTCACAATTGCCTTCTTTTTTCCTTCCAAATGACATATTCAAAATGGAATCAACCTGGATCTACAAAGTCATTGATTGTGCTGCTGTATCTTCTGTTAATTTATTTATGCCATTCCTAAATTTTCATTACATTATCATCCCCCAGCAGTGAGATCATCTCTATTAGAGTAAACTGAAAGGCACTGGTTGTGACAAAAAAAAAAATTCCCATTAACAAGTCATCACCTAATCGTATTAGGATCTTTGTATTCTATTATCAGCTTTCTCATGTGATACTGTTCCTTAATGACAGGGATTTGACTAACACTGTGTGAACTCAGCTAGCATAATCTGGAAGTTACTACCAAGTGTGTATTTATACAATAAGGTGTCACTGGTTTCATGCTTGCATATAACTCCAGCTCATGATTTGATAAGATGTGAATGCTGAAAGTTAATTTCCATCAGATCAATGAAGGAGGGAGGGATAGAGTGATCAGCACTTTGCGTTGGATTGAAACCAATTCACATTGGATTTGGTGGGGTCTCAAAGGAAGTCAGATTTTTGTTCTCTATATCCACAGAAATGTCTTTAGTGGGAGGCAGAGAAGCCGCTCTCTTCATTCTTTGAGCGCTGCAATGGTACAGCTCGTAGATGTGATATGCGTATAGTAACATTGTTCTGTATTTCAGTCAGTTTCAGTGAAGACAAGGCAGGGGGTAGGGCTCTTTCACTTCCAGTTCAGAACACCTTTCAGTGAACCTGATGACCAGTTCGTTCCTGCCACCTCCCTCCTTCTGAAATGCCTCATTTATTTCCCCATGTTCCCTCTGCTACTGATCCAGATTGACCCCACCTTAAGTAGAGCTGCCCAAGTCAGCTGTGGATATTATACACAGATGTAATATTATTAGCAGTCCACAGATGAAAAACACGTGAAAATGGGGAAGAAAAGTCTCTCTCCCTTTTTTTCTTACTTCTTACAGTTCTGGCTCTAACACAGGAGTAAAATGCATGGCCCAATAGGTGTATCTTTCTCACTTTCAACAATCAGAAGATTCACTTCATAGATAACAACCTGGGAAAAAAACACTTTCCAAGCCAGAAATTCTAATTTGTTTCAGAGTCTTGAAGAGACAAAATTGAACTTCATTCACTCTCCTACTGATGGTCTCCATACTGATTTTACCCCCACCTCAAATGAAAGATAAAAGGATACATTTGTGTTTAAAAATGAAATCTCCTTTGGGAGATATTTATTGTGGATATATTTAAAACAGTGGCACGCTGAAGGGTACAAATCAAGAATTGTCACAGAACTAGAGTTTTCCTTCACCTTTTCACTGCTAACCCACTCCATGAGTCTGAATGAATAAAACAATTAATTATCTTAATAAGGGCACAGATACATATATTTTTATTTTTCATTTTGAATTAGAAATATGGAGACTCCTATCAGAAACATCATACTGAAGAGCAAACCTCACATCACATCAGAAAAGAATTGATAGCAGCGGACTGCTCATATGACAGCCTCCCACTGGCAAGATGCCGAGCACTAAGGTCAGGGACTGTCCTTTTGGTATGCCTTTGTACAGCATCAGCCATGGGCTCAGATCAGTGCCTGGTGTTCTTAGATCTACTATCACATAAAGAGCAACACATTTTTATCAAGCTCAATACCCCACAGTGAAATAGGTAGTATTATAAATAACAGAAAATGAAGCTAAATTGTCAAAATAAATAAGTTACCTATTGTGCTTCTGTATCCTTGGGATCTTTGTTATGGAAATTCACATAAGGGGATAATGCCAGCACAGTAATGTCAATGGAAATTTTACTTTGATTTCTATAAGCTTTGCATCATGCTTTTACTTCCTAATTTGCAACATCCAATAATCCACAATGCAGCTCACAGAGTTCTTAGTTTGAATTAGTGAAGTTCTGCTCCCTGATTGGTTTTAAGCCAATTTATATAGGCTTGTCTGTTTAAGCTGTTAATACTGTTGAAGATTACTATGGTATTACTACAGTCTGCAATATTTCAAAGCTTACGGCAGTGTTTCTCACCAAATCCTTGAAATGGATTTGACTTCTGCAACACCCCTTCTGCTTGTCTGAGAGCTATCACTTGTGAAACAACCTGCTGAAAGCCTGGCCTAACTGTGGAAGTGTCAGAAAATAGCGTTCCGTTTGCCAAAAGAGCTAACGCAGGAGTCCAACAATTCAGCATTAAGCTGGCAAACGTGTTTTTTACTTCATCCACCTTGAGGTAGCTGGGTAAACATTTTGGTTAATTAAGCTGTGAAACTCCTCGCTGGTTCTGCTGGTTTCACTGAGTGCATTACTTTAATTCATCCTACGTTTTCTTTTATCATTCATTCATTCATTTTAGTAAAGAATCACCCATTTGAAACAGATACTGTTTTTGCATACGTGGATAGTAGCCCTTAATAAGTCAGTGTTCTGCTCTAACTGCACGGGGAAAATAAATTAGTGCTGTATATTAGCCCACAAACAGAGTTTCTGCTTTCATGCTCCCTAAAACAAAATCAGTTTACTGCAAAGTAAAGCATCTCTGAAAATATGCAACTCCAATTGCTCAGCCAGTGCAGAGAAGATTATTAATAATCCCCTGTCTGCTTTTGAAAAGTTTAGCTAATGATGGGAGTTTGTGTGAGAAGGAAGGGAAGCAGAGCACCATCTGCTGTACAGCCGTGCAGGCGTTTCAGAACACAGCAGGAATGGAAACTGCAGAGCAAATCCCAAGGTTCCCAAACAGGACATATGGAAGGCTGCTGTCATACAGTGCCGTGAGCTGGAGATGGACACGGGCTAAAATTAGAGAGAGGTGTGAAGGGCCAAACTTCAGGTAGTCATCAAAAGGGAGGAAATAGAGCAAAGCACGTTCTTTGGAGTGGTAAGCATGGCTGTGATTCTCAGAACTATGGAATCTGACTGCCTCAACCTTACAGGCAAAATCAAGCCACTAAGGGAATGTTGCCTCTATCTATTTTATTTCTACTAAGAGAGCCTGTAAGTCTTTCTCCACATGGGCAATTGTACCAGAAACTATAGGACAGGGAGTACACTATCTGTCAGTAATAGTACATTATGCCACAGAACTGATATCCCATCTCGCAGACTTACTGGTCCAGGCTGAAGCAGTGTCAAGAAAAAAGTCCCTAGAAATTGTGTTTGGATGCCTAGACCACAGGGAAAAGGCAAACGATTCTGCTGAGAGGCCACTGTAGATATCTTTGCATAATTAATTCCTTGTGTTTTATAAGGGACAGGTAGTCATTCGAATATGACTCTGCTGGGGAGGATTTTGTTTGGGAAAATTCTTCTTTGTTGAGGGTCTCAAAGGCTTGGGCCTGCCTATCACATTCTGCAGAGGCAGAGAGAATTGGGAAAGTGGTGCCAGGGACTCCACAGGAGCCCAGTAAGCCTGAGGGTAACCTGCCATCTTACAAGTCCAGCATGAGCTGCTGGTGAGGATGAGAGTGATGGAAAGTGATTGGTCTCTGTCCTAGAAGTAAAAAAGTAAAACTCAGTTTTCAGATTAGCAGCTGTCAAAATGAAGACCGCCACCCCAGCAGACAGGGAAAAGCTACTTCTGAGGGCTGTAGAGTTCAAAGCCTCAACCCAAAGTGCAAACAAGGATTGGGGGTCAGCACTGCTGGCTGATTGAGAAAACCCCTCAAGAACAACCTGCACCAAGGCAAGTTGCTTAATTATTACCATTTTACTGTTGCTATTAACAAGAATTGAATTGCCTGTGAAAAGCTGGGGAAACCCACTGCAAGCATTCTGCTGAGCCAGAGAACATGGGAGGTTTGATGTGCATATCATATACGAGTTCATATCATCGCTGCTCTGCCTCTGTCACATCCCTGGCAGCCCTCTGCTCACTGTACTGCAGCCCATTCAGACTGGTTTCAGCAGTCCCCCCAGAGAGGCTGCTTCAAGCTCTCTACTCTTAAGAGCAGTGGATATGCTGGATTGTTTTCACTGAGCACTAAATTGGGTCTTTGATGGGTATGGATAGTTTATGGCACTGGCCAGCCAAAGGGAGTACGTGGCGTTTCTGACTCCAGCTCTCTGAGGAAAAAGCTGTACTTTATCACTGCCTGTGTCCCTCTACAGGTCTCTGACAAGAAATCAGAGTTCCTCGCATAACTCATTTTACATCAACCATCAGCAAAACAGGTAGCACTAATACAAGCCCGAGGAGACCCACAACTCACAGCTCAGTCCAGTTTACAAATTGTTTGGGTAAACCCCAGAATCAAAAGCAGCCCCAGCCTGGTTTGGAGAGAAGCCTGCACAAGAGGTACTTGCTAGCACCAGCCTATTTTGGATGCAGCTTCTTTTGCATCACTACCATTTCTTTTGGACTGTGTCGGCTGCTGCTGTCTCAAGATGCTATTTACATGCTGGTTGTTGCCACAAAGGACGGGCAGCAGCAGAAGGCACAAGGAGAGGCTGGAACAACAGAAGAGTGATAATCAGGGGGAATATGGTGGAGAAGGGCTGTTGGACAGCACTGGGTGCAGACCTTTGAAAGTCCAGGAGGAATCCACCAGGAGCCCCCCCTGAGTGTGGGTGTCAGCAGCACCCCAAGGCTATCAGCAGAGACAGGAGAATGAGCAGCTGCATCTGAGAAGAGACCAAAGGGAAGAGCAGCACACAGAAACAGAACATTGCAGCACTCCTCTGTCTCTCCATCTTCACAGGGAGATTTCCCTGGGTTGCTTAATTCAGAGGAATGTAACTTCTTTTCCTGGTATTCAGCCTAAATTTTACTGACACAAAGTGAAAGACACATTATTGTTTTATTTACTGACATGTAAACAGAGGAGCTGTTTTCTTGCTGTTAGGTTTTGCATAGAAACTACTTGCCACTCATTACACTTACCCAATAATATCCTTTCCAAAAGAAGATATGGGTAAAGTTACCATCTACCGTCTACTTGGTTAGATTGTAGTTGGACTTGATGATCTTTAAGAACTTTTCCAACCTGAGTTTTATGATTCTATATTTCAAAAGACACTGAAAAAACATGAATGTCTGCATTGGTTTTTGTTCACTACTTTCTCTCAAAGCAAACTGCATTCAGAGGGCTGCAGACCCGCTATTTCTCACAGACACTGAATTGTTGTCGTTTCCATTTTTCTTGGTCTGCATCACTTTACTGGAGTGGCTGATGAGCTGATATTGTACACCATTTTACTAAACGTTTTCAGTGAAACAAAACAAAAATCACCGCTGTGAAAACCTTTTTTTAATGAAATGAAGGCTTTAGGCAACAAAAGATTTGCTCAGGCTCCTTCTATTTTACTTCAAGCCACAGGAATGTGCTAATTTCGTGAAATAAAAGAAACTAATGGTATGTAAAATTAATATGTATTTTCTTAGAAAACTCGGTTTCAGGCCAGGAAACATCTCTTAAAAAGTACAGATGAAATGGAGTTCAAAGAACACAGCTCGTAGTAGTACTCTTAATATAACAAATTTAAGAAGCAAAATAAAATCCCTGGGAGAAAAATACATCTGAAGCCATTAAAGTCGCACTGTTGCGCTCTCTCTCCCCAGAGATTCTGTTGAATCTAGGACTCCTAGATTACTGTAAGCAGTAATGGTCTCTTAAAATTAAGGCTGAATGTGAAAGAAATGCAAAGCAGTTTGTGAACTCTTTCTGTCCTCAGAATTAATTACATTATTAAAGACGACCAAAACGTTACGTATTTTAATTGGTGTTCAAGATTTCACCGCATCCTGAAAAATAAAATGCAGTTTCCTTTTCAATTAGCGCCCAAGAGATATTTAAGAACAAAACTGTATGAAAATGGTAATAGTTACTTGAGGTTTTATTAAGAAGAGTGCCACTTCATTTCCTTTGTGCATTTCCCAAAAGGGCATAACACCTAATCTCTGCCTATGCAATGCTGTGTAAAATACACAAATAAATCCATTGATTTCCAGTCCACAATGTGTAGGGTGAGGAGAAACAATAACTTTATATGGAGAATATTGATTTGAAACCATTGATTCAAAGGCCCAGAGCATCCAAACATTAGTTACTTTTAAGGAAAGTACCAAAGGTGACTTTTGACTACTTCGTCACCGTCAAACACAAAGCAAGCTAACCCTGTTATTAAAAGCAGCAAGACACCAAGCCAGAAGCTGTGACAAAGAGCCAGTCTGACACGTGACAGACCCATAGAAAGAGACCCAAATGGGCAATCCTGATGAATAAAACGTAAGTGTTGCATATTCCCAGGAAAACAAACTAACTAACACAAGGCATTTTATGCTATTCTCCAAATCAGACTTGTTTTAGCTTCTGTTTGAATTCATATTGTGGCAGAAGTATGGCCACGCTTAATCACAAAGGCTTTTCAGCACCTCACCCTCCTTGCACAAGGTGTAATTCTCCCATGGTACAAATTGGTGGCAAGAACCACCCATCAGGTTGGACATTAGAAAATACTTCTCTGATTGTGTGGTCAGGCCCTGGCTGTGGGGTGAGCTCACTGCAGCCTTCAAGTACCTGAAAGGAGCCTATAAACAAGTGGGGAGCCAACTCTTTGAAAGGGTAGATAATAGCAGGACAAGGGGAAATGGTTTTAAGTTGAAGGAGGGAAGATTGAGGTTGGATATCAGGGGGAAGTTCTTTACAGAGAGAGTGGTGAGGTGCTGGAACAGGCTGCCCAGAGAGGCTGTGGTATGCCCTGTCCCTGGAGATGTTCAAAGCTAGGTTGGATAGGGTCCTGAGCAGCCTGGTTTAGCATTAAGTTTGGAGCCTGGTGGCCCTGCCTGCAGAAGGGGTGTTGAAGCTTGATGATCCTTGAGGACCCAAGCCATTGTATGATTCCATGAAATGTGAAGCTTATTTTTGTGAGGGCTGAAACAGCCTTTGGGGAGACTGATTCTGGCCAATACCACATCCAGACTTGCAGTTCTGAAGACTGAGATAGGACAAGAAAAAGATTGCAAAAGACATCAAAAGCTACCTCAACAACAACAGAAAGATTGCTTTTCCTGACTGGCCATCAAATGCAGAAAGAAAAGAGCACTGAGAACAGGCAGTAGTGCTACCATATCCCTGGTGAACGTGCTCCATGATGAACCTGTACAGGTTTTCTGTGAGACGGCAGAAATTTATTGTGGAATTTTGTCCTGATTTTGACAAGCCCTTGAATGCTCTTATCAGTAGATCCAGCTCTAAATTTAAGGAGCTCTGTTGACCAGCAGCGTGTGATTATTAAATCAAGTAGGAACCATCTTGACTGCTTTTTGTATCAACAAGAATTTTTCGGGATAAGGATGACTTGAAGTTTTTCATCTCACTGTTATCTTTTTGTTTTTCATTTAAAGTTCTTTGAGCCGCTTACTCAATAAATCCCTGCAATGGCATTGACATTTACTCTCTTTCAATGAGCTGAAAAGGAGATACGATATTTATTTCTACAGCTTATCTGATACAAGCTTCTCTTCAGCCCCCAATAGCAAGATGGTAAGTAGGTGGGAAACAGTGAATGTTGTTACTTCCAACAATGCTGAAAATGAGTGCAGATCTTGAATATGACAACTTGGCAGTTTGTTGTTTTTTTTTCAAGCTGCTCTCTGCCAGTATTTATGAGCACACACAGAGCACAAGCAAAAGGAAAGCAACTTAAACAGTGTAGTACAAAATTACTAACCAATTTGAAAGACGGAAGGTTTATATACTAAGATTTGAAGTTCGAACTTCTACATTTAATCACACAAGGGCTACTTAAAGGCCTTCTTTTCTCATAAAAATTACATTTGCAAATAGAAACTGACAGCCAGAATTAGAAATGGCAATGAGCAGCAGTAGTTGAGGTAATCATCACTCACACATCAACAGAAAACTTCAAACTGATAACATCCTCCTAAGTGCAGTGTGTAGATACTGCAACAGGCACTCAGCTGAGGTAAATTTGATTGTTCTCAGGTCAGTTTAGAGCTTGTTAACAAGAATATTCAAAAGAATAGAATCATAGAATTACCCAGGTTGGAAAAGACCTTGAAGATCATCAAGTCCAACCGCAGCCTAACCAGTACCACATCTTTAAAAAACCTCTGCTAAATCATATCCCTGAGTACCACATCCAAACGGCTCTTAAACACATCCAGGGATGGCGATTCAACCACCTCCCTGGGGAACCTATTCCAGTACCTAACCACCCTTTCGGTAAAGAAATTCTTCCTAATATCCAACCTGAACTTGCCCTGGCGCAACTTAAGGCCATTTCCCCTTGTCCTGTCACTTGTCACTAGTGAGAAGAGACCTGCCCCACTCTCACTGTAAGAACCTTTCAGGTACTGGAAGACAGCAATAAGGTCTCCCCTCAGCCTCCTCTTCCTCAGACTAAACAGCCCCAGCTTCCTTAGCCTCTCCTCATAGGGCTGATTCTCCAAGCCCTTCATGAGCCTCGTTGCCCTTCTCTGGACCTGCTCCAGTACCTCCGTGTCCTTCTTGTGCTGAGGTGCCCAAAACTGGACACAGTACTCAAGGTGAGGCCTCACCAATGCCGAGTACAGGGGCAGGATGACTTCCTTAGTCCTGCTCACCACACCATTCTTGATACAAGCCAAGATGCCGTTGGCCTTCTTGGCCACCCGGGCACACTGTCGGCTCATGTTCAGTCATGCATCAATCAGTACCCCCAGGTCCATTTCCTCCACACAGTCCTCCAGCCACTCCGTCCCAAGCCTATAGCGCTGCCTGGGGTTGTTGTGGCCGAAGTGCAGGACTCGGCATTTGGTCTTGTTGAACCTCATCCCATTGGCTTCAGCCCAGCTCTCCAGCCTGCTTAGATCCCTCTGTAGGGCCTCGCTACCCCCAGGCAGATCCACACTCCCAGCCAATTTAGTGTCATCTGTGAACTTACTGAGGGTGCACTCAATGCCCTCATTGAGGTCATCAATAAAGAGTAGACTTGTAAGACACATTAGCTGGGGGGTGAAAAGAATGAAATTACATTTGCACTTATATCAGACACCCTGCTACATTTACTCCTGGTCTGCTAAGGAAACAGAAACATATACTATCTGGGGATTTTTCTTAGACTAACAACAGACCAATATTACTTATTAAATTACTCCAGCAATAATTTCAAAGAAATGTGTTTCATTTCTGGACATATTCAAAACAGTTGGAATAACAAGTTATAAACCTTAAATGGATCCAACTTTGGCTGGGATTCACCTCTGCTCACATTACAAGTCTGCAGCATGGCACTTGTTTCCGAGTGAGCTTCCCAGCCTCTTGGTATTAATAGGAAAACAGGAGCGTTTTTAGAGTACAATTTATTTGATTTAGCTCAAATGCCCACCTTAGGATAAGATTAATTATGTTGCAGAAATCTGGAAATCCCTATTTTCCACATTTAGATGGCAGATCTATCCCATTTCAGAGAAGCATAGCAATATGAATCCAATCTACATCTTCAGTAAAGGACCAATAACATTTATACGTGCATGGACTCCATTACGTGGCACCAAGGAATATTTGAACAGCAGTACCTGACATATTGTAGAAAGATTAGCCAAAAAAAAGGTCCCATTCCAGTACAAAATGTTGAGTGCAAGATTAATGTAACTGAAAGGAGAAAAAAAAACAGCCAAACAAGAATTGAGTGGTAGCTCAGTTTTACATGGTAAGGACAGAGATAGCTATATGTAACTGTAGAACACATCATGCAATGTAACTATACCTGCACCATCAGCAGTAATCACATACCTCTGTATTAATGTGAGGTGGCAACTTAGATTTGCTCAGTGAGAAATAGTCTTCTACCAGACCATGATGGCAATGCAGACAAAAACAGGAGCATGCCAAAATTCGGACTGTACTATTATCAGGATGGGATGCTTTACAAGTTCTAAAAGCTGCTGTATTAATACTTTGCATTTAGTCTCTGCTGCTTAGGCTTTAGGATATATTTCTTCTTATTCGGCTGACCGGCTATCTCACACCTTGCAGCATTTGGTAACATTGGGTATTTGAGCTTCAGAAGTTTCTTTTTCTTCTGTTACACCTGTACTCCATCAGGATGTCGAAAGGTACGCTGAGATGCAGCGTTCTGCTTCTAATGCATCTTTGTATTGACCATCCCACTTGTGTACGTGCAACTGTTTCTTTTCCACAAAATTTAAGAGGATGGGGGAAGGAGCATTCATTTTTTGTCTCATTTAATACCATATCACAGCCTTTCTGCACCTCATAGCATGATCCCAAAGGGAACAAAGGAGGGGTACATCCTGTTGTTTTCAACAAGACATCATTCCTGTACATTTGCAAGTGGTTAGCTCTATGATGATACTATGCCATTTGTGCTTACCAACATAATCTGACCAATAAAAACCTACCAACATAAACTGACCACTTTTCAAGGCCACACTTGCACCCTCTTTTCACATCTCCCTCTTTTCTGTGCTCTGACTGTAGCAGATGCAAAATCCATTGATTCTCTTGCAGGAAATCTCCTATACCAATCGGATTAGTCTGCTTCTTATCCTCTGTGTGAACACACAAAGATCAGAAGCTAAAGAAGGGCTAATGAGAGTTCCACCAGACCTGGAGGTGAAAAGACTGCATATAATTCAGCTTTGCCCAGTACTCCATTTAACAGGCAAGCCTCTTACAGACTGGCACAAAGAAGATGCTTCCAAGTGAAGACTCGGCTAAAAAGCAACAAAAGGAAAAAGAAGAACTCACTAAATGACGTAGGAGTTACCTCAACCTATAAATGACCACATTAAGGACAAATTAAGGAGACGATGTTGGGGTCTTTTGGAATGCATAAGAAGAGAAGAAATAAAAATGGTTTTATTGTCGGTGACAATGTTGCTGATAATGCAAAAGCACTCAATTATATCTTCTGTATTCGGAGATAAAATACACTTGTATCACATGGGAATGTTGAAATTACTTTCTAGTCCCTTCACAAGTCAAAATAACGTTAAACAAACACTGACCAGCTAAAATACTTTGAAATCAGCAGATCTGGGCCTTTTATAGTAAGAAAATATAATAGAAAACCCTGAGTAATGCTGTTGTTAATAGTTTCATTAAATCTTTACATTCTCAGAAAACTCTGGAATATAAACTAAATAATTTTA
The DNA here is from genome assembly GCF_039878825.1 of Excalfactoria chinensis. Classification (NCBI taxonomy): domain Eukaryota; kingdom Metazoa; phylum Chordata; class Aves; order Galliformes; family Phasianidae; genus Excalfactoria; species Excalfactoria chinensis. The sequence goes on from NC_092825.1 coordinate 27,807,054, forward strand.
TTTCTATATAAAATGGGTAGTGATTGCATTACTTGTACTCAGATCATGAAACTGTTTCAACATAAAAAACATCATAAAAGTTGCAAAATAATTAACAGTAAATTGAATGGAAACCGAAAATGAGAAGCAATCAACGTGGTCCTCAGGAAAATAAATCTGACTTTTATTCCTGGATATTCTTTTACTCCCCAGAGCTGAAGTTCTGCAGGAAGAGAAAAGACAGAAGCCATCAAGATCTTTCAAGATGATCTGACCACTCCTCACAAATAAGCTCTGACAGGAAAGCATTATCAGAGAGTTGTGGTCAGTGATGTTACAAAGGGCGTAACGCCATTAAAAGCTTTTGCTGTTGGTTTGGAATTAAATATTAACTCACGGCTGACCAAGTCTGCAGAAGACAACATCTTGCAAGATGATAAACTGTGATAACATCATCAGTCACGCAGACAAATCTGCATTACCGCGGTGAAACGGCACCATAGCACAATTCAACAAAGACAAATGCCATCACATACAGAGATGGAGATCACAGCCCAGGAATAAGAAGTTAGCTACCACGAGCACTCAAAGTCAGGAAGACTTTACCTCTGTTTACCTTCACTATATTGACATCCCATGTCCCATCCTGTTGCCCGTATTTTAAGGAGAAGTCTGGAAAATTGACAAAGGTAGAAAAAAGAAGCACAGAATTGGAATGACACACGCTTTAGTGAGAGTTCATGCTCTCAATTTGTTTGACTCATCCAAAAGGAAACAGGGAAGTGATTTGATTACAATGTCTAAGTATCTCCATGAGGGGGAACTGCAGGATATTAAGGAGCTCTTTAACCCAGGAGAGAGAAACATAAAAAGAATCAATGGCTGGAAGCCACTGTCAGAGAAATTCAAATGAGAAGCGAGCCACATTCGTGACCCTGAGAGGGATGAAACCCTGAAACAAACTGGCAAAGAAAAGCAGTTTGACTCTTCATGCCTTGAAACTAAGACTGGGTGTTTTTCTGAAAGGTGTGATTTAGCTGAACACAAGTTATGTTTCAGTCAAACAAATTACTGGGTTCAGCACAGAGGTAATGGTGAAATTTAATGGCTCATGATACGAGAGATCAGACTCAACGAATTAATATACACCCCCAAGCTAAGCTCTATTAATCGATGTATCAGCGGTTTATGCTGCCATCCACCACTACGGTATCTGAGCACTTCCATATTAAATCAATAGCGATAGCAAAATCCCTGGTGGACTTCAGGATGCTTCTGGAACATTAAGGAGAAAAACAAGTATTTCTGAGGTTTTCTGGAGGGGGTCAGAAGTTCTGTACTTCCCCTTCTCATTACAGGCTGCAAGCCGCTGCATTTCCTTTGTGTTTATATAATTGTTTAAAGCAGCATTCTCAGTATTGCAGTCAGAAATTGTCCACCCCTCCTCACCCTCATTTAAGGGTTAGTAGCCCAGGGAGCTGTGCCTCTCTCTCTGCCTTGAACCCTCATTGGAAGAGGTGAAGCTAATTTTTCTTCTTTGCCATCTCCTATTGCTCCATAGCACTTGTATCCCAGTAGAAGGCCCTGCTATGGCCTTCTTTTGCCCCATGCTCTCAGAGGCTGTCCAGCACCCACAAGAACAAGACAGAATCCATCGCTCCACTGCAGGCTGGTTCCCCAGCACTTCTCTTTTGTTCAGGCAGTGCTCCAAAGCCACACAGAGCCCATCCACCTCAGGCAAGCAGAACAGCTCAGATCAATTCACTTTAATTGTACCAGCAGCACTGGCCATGCTTTCCTCCTGAAACATGTCTCTAGTGAAGAGTCTCTATCCATGAAGAAAAACGAAGACAAAACAAATATGGTAGTAGCTGATGTAACGTTAAAGGGAAAACTAAGCTCATTCTCACAGATACAGCTGGGGGATATACATCACTATTTACACACCTGGACCAAGTCATTAACACAACCTCATGCCCAGTTCCCAAGATCCAGAAAGATAGTTATGAGAACACACAGGGTGACACCGAGCCACCAAACAGGCAGGCAACAGAGGCAGGAGGCAGGCCAAGAGCAGCAAACAAGAAAGCCGACTGCTCATGACAGGCAACAAACCCTGCAAAACATCTGATTCCCTTACTAGAGTAGTAAACTAGAGGACAAATACAGAGCACATAAGCCTGACACTAGGTTTTATTTCTTCAGTTTACATTTGTGATCCTGGCTCACCTTGGGCAACATTAACTATGGTGTAAAAATAGAAATAGAAATAAAAACCCATAAGGGAACACTTACAAATGACCAAATATGACTAGTAGAGACTACTCAGAAGCTGCACTGCCTCATGCTTAAGTTTCATGGTACCTAACATTAACGCAGAGCATCCTCTACACACCAGCTGCTCAGGGAGATACAGTAGGTTAGTATTAATAGGTTAGGACATCAGCTTTAAAGTTTCTAATTTCAAATCAGGAGGTAAAACTGATTATATTGCTTCCATTTACTCAGCAGCCCCCAAAAAATACATACCCTAAATACTCATTAACTCAACCACAAAGGTTTGCACTTCAGCATAACTCCTACATCTATTTTTGCATTTAAAGCAATTTGAGTGAACATTAGAAATTGATTTAATGTGAACTGCTCTAGTAAAATATGTCCACACATGACTGGCAGAACATTAAGATTCATAAGATATGGACATTAAAAAGAATTGAACCTGTTGTACCCAGATTATAATTCTATGATATTAAAAGACCTGAAATAAAAATGGGGAGAGAAAGTGACCTTCCATCAGAGGAAAGGAATAGAAAATGCATTAGACCATTCTAATAAATTGCCCATCTCAGATGGTTTAACGTTTTTATTAATACAAAGTAGGTTTTTAGAAATTAGTGCTTGATGACAGAAGAGGTGAGGGAGACGCAGGCACGTTCTGTGTTTGTATTCCATGACCTTACAAAAGCCTACAGCACAAAGCAGTCACAAATACATGACAAACAAGTCAATCAATAATCCGTGGAAGACAGCGCAGAGGGAAGAAGGGGGAATTTGAGATTATTGGTGCAACAGGCAGTCACGAGTCACAGGGACTGCCAACACTTTGGGACAAAACATGCCTGTATCTTACAAACGTGGCACCCCTAAAGCAGCACCCAGAAAAACAAAGTGATATCCAAAGGGATCAGAAACACACATAAGTTTCCTTTCGAAAAGGAGTTATGACATAACACCTAAGTTTTTCTGTGCACAGGAAGAAGTGCTAAAGTTGATAGGGACAGGAAGGCCAAACATCTTAGCTCTGTTCCAAGATGCATGGTTGAAATATATCTTCCTTTATACTATGCTACAAAAGAATGTACTTCACACTGCTAAAGAAAAAGCTGTACCCTCACATTTTAGTTCTCAGCAACTTATTTTAATACAGAAAATAACTAGACTTGTTCCAATTTCCATCCTTTTAGAAAGCAGCGAAGTGGGCAGGAAAGACCACTATGAGCATCACTTCAGATACCACAGCAGAGAAAGTGAACATACTATTTTTTTTTTTTACATAAAATACCCATTTGGAATAAATAACTGGAGACAGTTGGCCTCTAAGTAATATACAATACACCACCTGTGTCAAAATATATTTTACGTAGTTAGACAAATATTATTAAAACTCCTTGATAGTTGAAATCTTATAATTTGAAGCAGAAACTAAACAATGAGAAATAATTTAAGACTGGAGGTTTTAGATATGTCTGTGTGTTTGGAGATCCCTTTATAAGCCTAATGTTTTCCTACAAGTAAGATAGAAAATGGAAGATTGATTTTTATCCCTTGGTTTCACGCCATGACAAATTCCATGACAAATACCATCACATCTGTAAATGGCAGTGTATAACCAGCTTTAGCTCTGTCCTGTTTTCATTGCAGAGGAGCCCAATCACACACAGGTATTTCGTTACACTATCTTTGCCTCACATACCCTGTTTCTATACAAGTAGATCCTTCCTTTCTCCTTGCAGTTATTTCTCCTTCCATGCTATCTAGGTAGGAAGTTTAACTTGGGTTGGGGAAAAGAAAGAAGACTGACCTCTCAGTCATCTGTTATGGAAATATTGCAGACAGAAGTGTGGAAAGTTCACGTGGTTGGAGCATATTTAGTACAGACAGAAATGTGTTACGAGTTTTAAAATGCTGACGCTCCTGTTTTCCAAATAGCAGTTTGGCAGAAGTTTACATACTGAACAAATTTGGGCCAAAACCACCAAAAGGTAATTTCATATCGCTTAAAATCTATTTAAAATCAAAAAAATGGAAAAACACAAAGTTTCCTGTACGCCTCTTTTCTTAACCTTTCTAAATCTAAAGCAAAACCTTAACAACAACTTACACAGGCTGGGTACTGAAGTCTCCTTCTGTCTGAGTTTTGGCAAAGCTACAAGCAACTGGAAAGATTTCTGTAAGGCTCATACAGCCTCATTAACAGGCACAGGTACAAGGCTCCATCTATAAGGATGTCTTAGTGCCATCCATCCTACCACGCAACTTTCATAATACCTACAAAAAGAGAGAGGGTGTCATACAAATGAGAACATACCATCAAATAAAAGTCTGTGATCTCTTTAAAAAGAAATAATGGTACCAGAATAAAAAGAGAAATCATGCATGATGCATGATAAAATTATCCCAATTTAACCCAAACACACACGCTTACATTTTTTCCACAGAACGTATCAATTTTAAATACTTCCTCTAGTAAAACAATAAGAAAGGCATTACTAAAGTTCTATAATTTCTCTGGCCCTGTTTTACTGTTTACTTACTATGTCTCCAGAAAAATACAATGTTTCTGAAACTAGAGAGCAATAAAGACTTACAGGTTTCTACACTTACGTGTATCTAACACCTTACAAAGCAAGTACTGAAATGCTTCAGAGTATAACTGGTTTCTGCCACGGTAATCCATTTTCCAGTCCCCTTAACTGTCTCTAAAGGTTTTCCAATGCAGGCCATCCACTGGAACTTAAGAAATAGTTGTGATAGAATTGAAATAAAATTCAAAACCAGCAAATAATCTGGAGAGTTACTGAACATAAGCTACTCAGCACTTCTGTTTTTTTTTTATGTTTATTCTAGAGTGTTCAAGTGTTATTTGGAAACAGAGTTGATGGTGAGAGGCTTGAAAATTTATGTTCTAAACATTTAAATTAGACTATGGCATAACGCAGTATATTCCGGTGTTCGGAATATGCTAGATAAACTTCTCTTGAAATAAGCAAATAAGAATTGTTATTCTACAATTAGTTTCATTATTAACCTTTTTGCTCTAATCCCACAAACTGAAATGTAATTGGAAGGGTTGCTGCTAATGTTCACGTTTATTTTCCAGAACGATTCATTGGGTTTCAAGTAGTGCCCACACGTGCACACACCATCCTAAAGCCAATTCCAAACAGCACGTTTCTCAAGGCAAGCAGAAAAGAAATAAGCCAAGTGAAAGAATTCATAAACACAGACAGTATAAGTAAAAAGAAAAACCACCCTGAAGACAAATTGATATAAAATTTGTATTTATGTAAAAAAATAATGCATTGCATACTGTTAAATCGGTCAATAACAGTATCCGCCTTCACAGAGATGTCTAGATTCTCAGACTTCAAAAGGTTACATGTAACAAGGAAGACAAACAAATCACATGTGAGGCAGACTTTCTATTTAGCATTCCACAGATTCACACCCTGAGCCAGCAGGGCGATTAGGTGCAGAAGACAAACTCTGCTTACAATGGAGTGCGCTTCGTTACTGCTAAATCTTATGTGGGTCTGAGATTCCAAACCAGTCTGCCTTTGTCAATGCCACAAACATTAAGCTTCTAAAATAGAGTTAGAATGAAGGCGCAAGCCAGCAAGTAGATCCTCCAAAGCTCATCACACACGAGCTTTTCTGGAATCCGAAAACTCACTTTATAAAGGCTTCATCTCAGGTTATGAGTTCAATTCAAGTACGCTTACAAATACATTTAATACCATGCATGTTTAAATAGTATTTTACCGTAACACTAGAAGTCAATCTTCTTTTCCTATGCTTTTCTCTTTTAAAATCTGCCTTACATAAACATCTTTTTTCCTCATCAAGATACCTACAGAAAGCTTAATCCTTAACTGTCGTAATTCATTAACACCCTATTCAATATTAACATAATCATGCAGTCAAGGGTCTGGCCCAAAACTATTTTAAACACATGTTATTTGTAAAAAACAAACAAACAAAAAACCAACCATGGTAACAGGAAATCTTCTCTAAAGAAAACATCTAATAAACAGTCTGATAAACACCAGAACTTTTAGCACAGCTCTTCAATTTTAGGTACTAAATACTCCATAATAATCATCATGTAATGATTCTTAGTAAGAAAATACAGAGCCTGCTTTCCACCATCCACCATTTTTTTTCCTACTACATATAAAGCTGCAAAACATTTTCTTTTTTTATGTATGCTATGAAAAAATATCTTCATATGTTGCAAAAGTACAGAACCTCTCAATTCAGCTGTATCATTTGGGCAAGTGGGCTCAACAACACTGAAACAAATTCTCACCATCTACAGGCAGAAGACTAGTATATCATACTAGCTATTCATTTATAAGAAAACTGTATTTATAGTGTGCAGTTTACGTCAAGACAAGCACAACAAGATTGTCAAAACAGTAACCCAATATGTATAAGAGATGAATGTATAAAGGCACATACAGATTGTCAATGATTATATTGTATTTCTTTGAAAACAGAGTATTTTCTGCACTTGTAAACAACTTTGTGATCACACCTTTAAAGTGAGGTTAGTGCTGCTGACTCAGTTATTGCTACATTCACAGTTTAAATGAATTTTAGACGAGGTACACTTCCAAATAGAGCCATCTTCATTTCTCCCTTGTGTGCTTCATCATTAGAGATAACTGAATTATGTAGACTAAAGCCACTGACCATACAAATCAGTAGCATCTAAATCATCAGATCCAACAGTAGCTGTGATTAACCTTCAAAAGAGGAAAAAAGTCACCCTTGCAGGAAAAAAAAATTCCTGTTCTTCATTACATGAATATTTTCTTCATTTTTATGTACGCTAGTAAACTTTTATCTGGGCACATTAAGAGCCAATTCAATCCATGCTGTTGCACTTTTTGACCAGTACATTAAGTCAGTCTCTTGATTCAAGAGCTTGCAGTTTTAATCAACTTCCCTTTGATCTTCTGACAGACAAGTCTCTTATGCTTTTCTTTAGCTGCTTCACGAACACTTCGTATACTCTCCCACAGTACGTATGCACTGTTTTCTGTAGTTCCAGTTCTAGGGGCTGCAACAGTGAACGAACCAGATCGTCTCCAAACGAATACTGTAAAGAGCATAGGAAAAGGTTTAATGTCAATAATACAGGATTGACATATATTATTACACAGAGTTACTAAAGAATGCTATATAAATGGCTTTGAACGCCATATTTGGTTTTTATACACTAGTGAATGTTTCCAAGAAAATAAATCACTAAACTACATTATATTCTCAGACACTTCCAATAGTATGCCAAGCATGAATTTTTGCTTGTTTTTACATAAGCAAATGAATATGCCCAAAGCAGCATGTGGGAAATTTAAGATAACATTATTAAATTAAAATAAAAAAATACCAATTTTAAATGATTTCTGGTTATTTCTTTCTTGACCAGTAACTTTCCCGAATGACATACAACTTTTAAGCAACACAACTCTTTTTAATCTATACAATAAAACAACAGTAAGAAGAGTAAGCGGTACTACCGAAAGCAGAAAGCTTTCATCAAACTGAATGATGGTCAAGTACATACTGTGTTTAACGTGGACATGAAATGAAGTCGTCGTTAATACTGCACTGCAATATTGTTATAAACAAATGAAAAGCTAAACAGTATTTCAAAGTAACCTAATTTTGTTCACCATATTACCAGTGGATCGGCAGTGTTTCGTACATTTTCTCTGGCATATACATAAAGCAAATGGGATCATAAATAAAAAGAAGTAATTTTTTCTTCTGCTTTTGACAATACTCAAAGGAAACAAAGAAATTGTACCTCTATGGAAACACATTTGCTTTCCCTGCAATGTATTCTCACACCCCCAAAAGTACTTTTTCTCATTTTTATATCCATATGACAACATGTAATAAAGCGCCATTAAAATATACTATTGATTTTTGAAGGTTATATGCATACAATACCCTGCTACATTAAAGTGTGCATCAATGCTAAATTTTACAGCACTTCAGTGAGTGTACCAATGCAGTGATAAATAGTTTATTAGATGACTTATTTGCAGAATGAAGTCACAGTACTTTGCATTTAAGTGAACAGCAACGTATCTATACCCTGAATCTTGAACAAAGTTCAAAACACTGCATAAAAAAGTATTTTCTACCCTTCAAATCTAGCTACCATTGAACTTAACATTAAAATGTTGCAGTAAGCACATGCTAAGTTTGGGAGGAAAAACATTTTTTTCCTCCTTCATTTTAGGATCTCCAGTAAAGTTCAGCTCCAGTGGTCTTCATATGTCCATACAAATAAAGTTTACAAGATGTACTTATTAAGAGGATGGGAGCAGCCTTTCAAATAGACACAATGCAGGTACAGGCAACATTTTAGAATCATAACCTACATACAGTCTATACACAGACGTTTCAGACTATTAATCACAAAATCAACAAATTGGGAATCTATACAAACTAAACCAAAAATTGGTGAAATGCCTAAAATTTACTTCAAATGGAAACAAATCACTTTGTTGCAATAAAGACCAATTTTGCACAATTAAACGCTGAATGCACTTACATTTTTTATTGCTTCATACACGGCCCTAAAAGTTGGTTGTTTATCATCGTGGTAAACACCCCTGTTTCCATGAAGAATAAAAATACCTTCTTCTTCAGCTTCCTTACAATTGCTTCCATAAATGCAGTGGTCAGGCCGATAATTCCATTGGCAAGGAAAGATATACAGACTTTCTGTTCATAAAGAAAAATAAAACAATTCTATTAAGTATCAAAATTGTTTCTGGAGATGCATTCGTATTTCTCACTTTACATTAATACTGCTTCGTGAAATTCTCTACAGTTCTTCTAAAACCTGACAATAAATTGAACTCTAGGACACTTCCATTTTGCCTATCAATGCAAAAACTGTTTCTTGGAAAAGAAAACCAAGTCTACTGAATTCTTCCACTGAAAAGTTTTCTAAATCATGGACATCATACTCAACATCAGCCTTGTCACATTAGACTTAAAAATCAATGCGGATTTACCTGGATTGTGAAAAAACATTATGTTCAACAGATCCTGATCACCCCACGTTATGTTCAACTTGTACTTCTTCAGCAGAGGCATAAGAAGTTCTCCCCACCGTAGCCGGACTGTTGTCATATCATTCTATTAGTCAAAACAAAGCAGAAGATTCACCCATTCAGGTTAGCTATGCTTATGAAGAAGGAAATGCCCTACAGAATCGCATCATTTGCTTCTCAAAGCCACAAACCTCAAATGGTTTGCACACATTTATATATTTATTCCTATTGAAAAAGTGACTGCATTGAGGGAAAATACAGCTATGGGTGCATCCAATATGCTTTATTTCTTATTATCTATGATAAGCAAAATTACATCCATCTCCTGCTCCTGCCATGTTGTGTTGTTCAAGATTTCCTTTTCAGACGTCTCCTAAGAAATATCAAGTTGTTTTTTGTCTTACCGGGTTTTGTACAGCAGGAGAATTCAGTACAAAACCAGATTTCAGTTGATGAGCGCCAAGTACATTGGCACTGCTTAAACTTCCACACTTGAAGCAATTTTTTGTTCTACATCAAAAAACTGAGAGCGTGCATAGGTTTTATAGTTAACTTTCAACATTTCCAAATGGATCGATATAAAATTAATTATTTAACATTCCCAAACACACACAGACAGACAGAAGGATTAGTCAGGCATTAAAACGCATACAGTCTTCAAATGTTTTTCTAAGAATTTGAGATTGAGTTTGAATCTATTTTCCTTGAGTTGAATCTATTTTTTATTTCCACAGCAAAGGCACAGCTTTTCACTACCAAAATGCAACACGACTAAACCAACAGAGACTTATTCCCCAAATTGTTGATTAATTACTGTTCAGAGAATGAAGAAAAGCTCTTTTAAGGCTTGGCTGAGGAAGTGCTACTTGGAGTAAGCTGACCGGTGCTGAACTCCACAATGCTATTAACAGGTTATTACATGCAGCATAACAAGTCTTACATATTCTAAAGCTATTTTCTTAACTTTATATCACATTTAAGCTCAACTAGAACAGAAAAGGAACAAGGTTGCTCACTCTGTGCCTTCCATTTTAGTTCAGAGAAAGAGAGAGAATGCAGTAACGAGGCAACCCAAAGAGAACATTCCAGAGCAAGCATGGGACTAGCCTCTTCATTCTTATTAATGTTAAAAACAGTTTTAAAAATTGAAGTTTGGTGTTGTTTGGGATTTGTATACAAAAACACCACGTTACAAAGCAGAAAAGAACCTGGAGTACAATATTCAGTTTTAGAACTACAGCATCAAAGGCTTTCCCCTACAAGCTTTCTTCTAACAAACTAGAAAGCACATATAGCAACAGTTCTGTTTTCAGACTTTCCTCAAATCAAGTCAGCCATCAAATATGGAAAGCTTTTGGAATGGAAGATTAAAAAGAAGACGAAATACAATCAATTTTCAGACAGAAATTAATAAAAAAGGAAGATCTATAGTTTATATTATGTAAGAAGCCAAACTGAATGGTATCACGGTCCCTTCTGGCCTTAAAAATTTATGACTATGGCTGCTTCCAAGTATTTGACAAGATCAGGCATAAGAAATGCACAAGAGAATTCTTCTCTAGCAAGAATTATAATTAGGCTCAGTGCAATGTGATTAAACAGAAGAAGATGCAGGCTAAAAACCTTCCAAAAAGCAAATCAATTAGACCGAAGCACCATGTATAAAGATTACTGCCTCACTTGGATTTTGCCATCCACAAAATATTGATCAAAGGTTTAAACTTGCACTCGATGCTAAGAATCAGGAACGGTGAGTTAATTTCATTCTGTTATTATGTTAATCATAGCAAAAAAGTATGAAGAACTAAAAAATAAAAATATTTTTTAAAAGATACAGAGAGACCCATAATATATTACTTTAAATTGTCAAAACCATTAATTCATATAATTTTCATTTAGTTTGCATAGTTATTTAATAACACTGAAACACAGACTATATCCCAAGGAGATAAAAAGCAGGTAATAGCATACATCACACTGCCAGATGTCCAGAAGCAATACTACTTGACAAATAGTGCTATTAGATTTAGGAATTGGAAATTCTAATGTTTCAATAACCTTTGCATAAATAAAGAGGTTATATATTAATTTATTAGCTCAGATGTACAGTGAAGCCAGCGTACGAATCACTGTGTAAGAAAAATTGCTTGAATTTCTTGAATTGAATTTTATAACGTCATTCTGCAAAACTCTACTTGTAGTGAGGTCAGGCTGAGAAACAAAATGCTCAAGTTCAATCCATACTGATAGAAGAATTACTTTTCAAAAGTTACCCAGGTGAATATGAAACAGTAACTATCGTTATCATTAACAGATTCTAAAATCTAGATCGTATTTCCAATATCCAAAAAATTGCCAAGGGGATTATAGAGATTTAAGAAGCAGCAAACAAGACATTCTGTGGTATTTTAAAATGCCATCAAGCTGTTAAAGACGGGTTCTATAAACCCTCCAGATCTCAGCTTTTTTGAGTGGAATAAAACAATTATGAATCTTGAGTGGTCCTGCACAGAGCCACAAACTGGGACTCCACGATCCTTCTAATTCCCTTCCAACTCAGAACATCCTGTGATTCTGTGCTACTTACGAACACAATATACCTAAGAACACTAAGATGTTCTTTTGAGTATTCTGGAATTAGATGCTTTGCTTTCATCAGCTTGCTCATGGCTGATTTAGAAAGGCTCCCAGTATACTTCTGTCTAGCTAAGGTTGACATCAGTAAAGCTGTCATACTCGGCCTGCAGCAATCCAGTATTAAACTTCCTCTAAATACTTCTAGGAGAACACAGAGTTGAGGAAGCACACCCAAATCGTACATAGTTTAGAGCAACTAAGATAACTAAGTGAATAAAAGACAACTTAATCCTGGACTGAGACATTAAGCTACATCTTCTCTGCTATGTCTGCTATGTAGGTGAGCACTGAATAGCAGAAAATCTAGCACCACTGGCTAATGTGTCCAGATCTTTTCTTTATTATTCATTTTCTGGTTCTTCATAACTTTTACAAATCAAGCAAGATGCTTAAAGCAACAAAGTCTTCAATTTTAGTCCGAAGAAACTACAATAGAGAAGGAAGCCACATATTCAAATCTATCACATTGGAGGAATATTCTGACCCAGAACTTCCACTGTTCAAATGTGAAAAAAGATTCTTATGTATACTTAAGGTCTTTGTTGATTCTCCTGGATGAACATAAACAAATTATGACCATCCTATCAGAAAATGAAGCGTTTTCTAGTTCTGATGTTACCTAACTAGAGAAGGTAAGAAATGAGACACAACATGGCATGGTACTTGTAAGGTTCAAAAGCAAAGAATCATAGAACAGCATGGATTGGAAGGGACCTTTGCAATCACCTGCTCCTAACCTCCTGTCCTGGGAAGGGTTGTCAACCACCAGCTCAGGCTTACCAGGGCCCCCATCCAATCAGGCCTTGAATACCTCCAGGGATGGGAGATTCACAGCTTCTCCTGGAAATCTGCTCTGGTGCCTCAGCACCCTCTGTGGAAAAAAACAATTTCACCCTAGCATTTAACCTAAATATCTCTTCTTTAAAACTGTTCCCCTTATTCTATTGTTATCTGACCATGTAAAGAAGTTGGTCTGCCTTCCACTCACAAGCTCCTTTTAAGTTCTTAAGTTTCAAGTGAAGCCATACACTCAGGCCTATTGTGTATAGTTTCAACTCCACTAAATCCTTCTCAAAGTTTTGCTGCACAACCTACAATATTTCAGACCAAGCAATTCTCCTTGTAAGACGTTCAAAGTACCTGAAGATGAAAACAGATCTTCCATAAGACAATGAGAACAGCAGTGTCCATAACAAAGCCTCTGCATCTCAAGGCTCTGTGATACTCCACAAGCTTACTGGATCACACTGTAGGCAGTAGAGGAGCATAAGCTTAATGGTCCCAGATCTGCTCATTTCCTGCTCAGATGTTCCCCAGGCTTCATTGCCATTGACAGGAAAGGAAAATGATTGAGCACTGTCATACTTAAGTTTCAGATGTAGCTCTCTCCCTAGATATCTTCAAACCATTCCTACTGGGCTGAGCATGACTACACCAAGTCTGACACCACAGGACACTTCTCCAGTGTGCTCAACAGGTGGTAAGTCAGCAGCATAGGTTAGAAAACATGAGGCAGTGTTCCTCCTGAAACAATTCTGAGCCTTCCAATACCAAACAATATCCAGTCATATGTAAGCTGGCCATCAGCAATTAGGTCTAAAGTGAAGTCTTAGCAAGTCAGCCACTTTGGAGAGAGTATCTATCCCTACAGATTCACAGCCTGAACAAGTAGGAAATAGCACACTTGTCAGGCATGTACAGTAGAGGTAAAACACCTGGAATGAATATCAACAGATGTCCATTTTTTATACAAGAATCCGAATGATACAGAGATAACATTCTAAATCAAGGAAGGCATATCGAAATATTCCTGCTGAGCCATAAAACCTGTGTATGTTACACCATGCATCCAAGCGTTAGATCTGTTTCTTGCTCAAAACAATCAGACTCAAAGTGAGAAAAGCAGGGGGAAAAAAAAGACAAAGAAATGGAAGGAAAAAGATTTAACGCAAGAAACAAGTTCTCAGCAATCATGTTAAAAGCTGAATACTGGAAAGGTATACAAAATGCTTCTTTTTCCTTTTACTTCTGTATCAAGCAAGAGGTATAGCAGCTACAGTTACAGAACAGGAAAGTTAGAGCTATGTTGCAGCTACATATTAACCTTATATTTGAACTGTTCTATTCTTTATTTCTCTTATATTCTCTGTATTTTCAAAACAAAAAGGCATTAAAGGCACTTTACAATGGAAGCTAAACATGGGGAACAAATTAACAACCACAGCAAATGTGCAGCATCAGCATGTCTGAGTGACCTCAGGTGCCAGATTGAAGGCGTTCCATGCCTTCCTGTAGCAGCTGCTTCTCACCCCACTTTTAACTAGCAATAGAATGAGAGGGAATGGCCTCAAGTTGTGCCAGTGGAGGTACAAAATGGATATGAGGAAAAGCTAAACGTTGACAGGCACTGGAGTGGGCAGCCCAGGGAGGGCGTTGAGTCATTATACCCGGAGATGCTCAAGAAACTTCTATATGTGGTACTAAAGAAAATGATTCAGCAGGCAACCCTGGTGATAGGTGAATGGCTGGAGTAGAGCAGGCCAACCTGCAGCCTGTGGATCACCCTCAGCCTGGTACAACTCGTAGTGTGGCCTGACCCCTGTGGTGGCTCTTCCCCATCACATCATTCCCCCATAACACCCAAACACTGGTGCGATATAAGCACTGTCTGGGCTGAAATCAGAGCAAAGGGGAGGCGCAGTGCAGTGCTAACTCAGGTTATGGCAAATAATTGTCTACATTTTGATACACTGGCTAAACACAGTCCTGTGAACAGCAAAAAAACCACGCAGCTGTGCTTTCAGTTTTGACAAAGGAACTTGAGAATAGGCTTCAAGGTTACAAAACAAAAAAGCCATCAATTTAAGCTTGCAACACCATTTTCAGTCAACATAAATCTGCAAACGTTCAGACTGAACGTACAGAGCTACAATCAATATTCAAGACAAAAATTTGATCATGGCTCTTTACTAGACTTTTACAAGACCTCTCTTAACAAAAATATCTGTCTGTTCACAGACATGCCTTATCCATGTCATCATTTTTGGTCAGTATGTACACTTATGAACAAATGTTCTCGAGGATGAAGTACAGGAAAAGTAAAACTTCATATAAGATCTATGATGAGCACTTCAAGAACTCAGAACTGCAACCACTGCCATCAAATCAGAAGCTGATGCATTGGTTTCACAAAAACAAGGTCAACTATCACAGTGGTTTTATGTTTCTGGAGCTCTCCCTATATATTTTACAACAGTTGCTCCAGAAGTAATGCCTCCTATTCTATTCTGTCGGCCCACAACATCACAGGCAGATGGTGGTGGTGCAGCAGTAAAGGTGGAACCTTCCTGCCAATATCCCACTGTGTTTTGTTACTGTGAGACAGATGGCAACAGAGGGGCAGTCTGACCAAATGGAGTTGACATGGAAAAGCATATGAAACAAAGGTGGCATTTAATTCTTCCATGAAAAAAAAAAAAAAAAGAAAAAAAAAATGGTGTCCACTGACATTCATCAACACTTGCTGAACGTTTATGGAGACCAGATAGCGGATGTGAGCACAGTGTTGCATTTTAGAAGCAGAGACAGTGCCAGCAAGTCTCTTCCACTGGCATAGGTTCTGATGAGCACAGCATGCAGCCTCTTGCTCATTGCTGGTGAAAATGCATAGCTAATGGTGGTGACTATCTTGAAAAATACTGTTCTGTTGCTGAGAATTTGCTCTATCAAGCAGAGTCATTGTATCTGTCGCAGTTCCCATTGAAATAAATGGGAGGTATTACTTTTGGAGTGATGCAGCCCAAGACTGTTTCTCTTCACTCAGCGTGGCTCAGACAAGCCAAACAGTTGGGCAACCACTGACTAGATGATCTTAGAAGTCTTCTCCAACTTTAACAATTCTATGATTCTAAATTAGTAGCTACTTTTAAGGTGTACCTTCCCCTAGTTTTTGACTCCGCGACTGTTTTCCCAGTCATGTATTAAGTCATGTATTAAGTATTTACATGACATAGTTATCTCTGTAGAGAAACTGAGAATGCAAAGTAAATCAAAGGTACTTAAGTTGATTATCATCATCGGTTAAACTTTCAAAGATCAAAATTTAGAAACAGTACAGTTAAAGTTACTAAATGTTTTAGCACCACCTCCTGGTCATAATACTACATACACACATTCTTAAAGTTAGTTTATAGTACACATAAACCGTTTTCTGAATGCTTTGAACCGAAGAAAGATAGTAAACTATCTACTGACAAACATAATTTAAAGCAGCAGATTGTATCCAGTCACAGGATATTCGAGAAAAAAAAATTCAAACAATCAAAGCCAACTTACAAATCAGGAATTTCAAATCTTTAGATACAGCTTTAAGCACAGCTTGTTTATAGATCACTGTTCCAGTTACAAGAAAAATATTTGTCCCAGATGAATTTGGGATGAAAAATGCTGTCCCAGATGAATTTGAAATGGGACTGGAATTAAAAGATGTGTGAAAACAAACTGCAATAAACACCATATGCATACCTTGAAATACTTTCTTCTGATACGTGTCATATTCATCAACATGACTCCAGAGTTTATTCCAGTCGCTCCATAGTAGGGATGCCGAGCAAAGCGATTATACCACCCAATACGAGGCTCTTCATGTTCCGGTGCCATTGCAGCAATTTGTGTGGAGTTGAACTTTCTCAGAAAAGACCAAATATCATCAACGGGTCTCAAAAACAGTATGTCAGTATCAACATACAACAGCGAATCCACGTCTTTGAGGATTAACTGTGAGGGAAAAGAAGTATAAAACCAAACTGAACTAAGTGAGCTTCTCTTAATAAAACAAACCATGTAGATTTGTACTTTTAATAGATTTTTGACACACACAAATAAATTCACCTTAGATTGCCAGTTCGTAAGCAAAATAAAACAAATTATTTCCTCTTCTCTTTTTGAGAATTTCTGCAGACTGAAAAAGAGATTTGATGTACAACAATAACACAACGGCAGAACGCCAACATTTGTACGCTATACCCTAGGTCTTCTTGGAAGAAGGTTGCGGGCAAGGTGAAACACTGCAATAACAGAACATCATAACTTATGGCCTTTACCTTGTTTGGATATGCAACTAATCCAACTATGAGGCAAGTATAAGGAAACCAACAAGCAACAGTATCTGGGAGATGGCTGCCACTGCTACAATTCATCCGGCATGAAGTATGACTAATGAAGTCTTAGATGAGCAAATAAAAGGCTGCACAAAACACTCTGGTAACAACAGGCTATTTCTTGTTTCATTCCTCTTACACCCATTCAAGCAGGAAACTTTCCAAATAAATGAGACACATGATAAATCCATCTTATCTCTGAGAGGGTGACATAAGCAACCTACAGTAAGCACCAGGGATATCATTACATTATGCAGCAACTGAGAAAGGGAATTGTATTCCAGGGTGTATTACCAGTAACTTAGAGGTTTTTTAGGATGTCATATGTGACTTCTAGGAGTAGCAGTTCTTCATTTAAAACTAAGCAGAAATAAGATTAGCTTCTGCCTTGTTTTGTAACACAATAAACTTACTGGCAAGAATAGCCTTTGTGAAGCACATGGTTTAAACAACTTCTTCCATTCCTTCGCACCCTCCGATGGAAATGTTATTGGATACAACGTGTAATTAACTTTTCCTTCATATGGGAAGTCATCAAGCTGGATGAAAAGATCACAAAAAATTATGTGAGTTCAACGTTAAAGGAAATCATATCCCATTTAAATTAAAAACTGAACACAGCTGCAACACCTCTTTTCCAAAGTGGAAATGTTTCCTCAACTACAAAGATCTGTCAGCTACTCAAAATACTTAAGCAAAAAGTGGCACCTGCAGGACACAATGAAGAAAACACATCATATCCGATCACATACATAAGAGCAAGTAAAATCCAACAGTATTTACAGAAAGAAAAGCCATCAGACATTTTTCCCCTTAGCTAATTTCCACAGGAAAACCATCTGTAAAGACTTTTCCAAACTAAAATAAGCTTGCCTAACTCTGCCACAATTACCTAAAGTATGACATTTTGAGCACAAAAATAGTAAAACTCTCTAAAGGTTTTTTACCAGTCAGCTTCTAATACTGCCACTCCAGCCAGTGTTATATCCATATACTGGAAGCTGCTAAAATTAGACATAACCACATCCAACATTTTCACAGAATGAGGTTTCTTTTTACTCAGACAAAATAAAGCTGACTCAAAGTAACCACAGGGATAAAAAAAAAGGACGGATTTTTTCTTGTATAATCAACTGTATTCAAGCTCACACACCCTATGAACAGCCTCAATATCAGCAACTGGCATTTTTTAAAAGGAAAAAAAATTAAAAATCCCCGTCCAACACTAGGAAAGGTTTGTATGTTACCTCAGGCTTCTTTATTTCTGCCACTATATTCAACTACCAAACATCTGTCAGCTACATGGGTAAGTATTACTCCAATTGTACTACAAATTTATTAAATAAACGTTTTGGGTACTTACTATGTCTTTGAAGCTCTCATGTAATTGATCCTCAGCAAAAATATGAAACTGGAGAGGTTTGATGCTGAAAATAATGGCTGATCTCAACATAGTGATGGTCTCCTCCAGTCTTTCACCGCAGGCAACCACTGCAAGATGCATTGTCTCAGAAGGCCGAGTTTCCATATAACTGTATCTAACACAAAGAAGGTTTTTCATTTGACATGATTCCTTTCACAAGCTTAAACAAAAGCTCTGTTTTCTGTACAGTGTAACTTAACAAATTAACTTAACCAATAAAGTACAGATAAAACAGAACAAAACAGCTGCATTATACTTCAAACATACTTAAGTTAAACCTGAATTACTCTCTTACCCATTCCCACCATGCCAACCAATGAGGATGGAAAAGCTACACGGAAACTCACAGAAACCAAAATGAAACAAAAAAATTTCCTTAATAATTTTACTGTTCTTTAGTAGCAAAGAATTCCATCAAAATAGGAAGATTAAAAGAAAGATGGCATTAAGTTACATCAAAATGCAACAGGCTGTCATCACTTTAGGTCTGTACACATATTACTATTTTTCTCTCTTTTCCCTGCACTCTCAGTACAGAAAAGTACATACAATATATATGGTAAATAACAAAACTGAACCACCACTATTTTTAAATGTTTCACTAACAAATGTTTTTGAGCGATCCACTTGTATTTTGTCCACTCTCTGCTCCAGCAGATACTTATGTCAAATCCATTCCTCAGAGCTTCTCCCAAGCACTGGCAAAACATAGAAAGATTTCTCCCATCCTGTAGGTATGCAACATGATTTGGAAGGAGGGGAAGCTGAGAGCTCAAGCAACTGTCTGGGATGTCCTGGTGCTCCCAGTGGTGCCAGCAATCCCTCAGACATCCCAATCCTATGCAATGCTCAGATCTCTGGGGCTAAAGTGTCAGCTCAAAGCCAACCTTTGTAACAATATTCTACGCTTGAGCTATTCACATCAGACTAAGAGAAGAACTAATAAAACTAAGAGCACCCAAAGCTCTCACAGCTTTCCAAGTTATGAAAACAAAGAATTCTCAAAAGTCAGAAAAGACTTTGCCAAACTAGCAACAGCATGGAAATGCTCACCCATTCTCAGACACCTGGCAAAGATAGACACTCCAAGATACAAATGAGCAGATCTGATTCTTAGCACAATCTCTACCTAATTTACGCAACTTAAACATATTTAAATGGATACATCTTTTCCTATAAATCACCAAAATATAACACGTAAATGGTATTTTTTAAGTTTAAGATCAATACACATTATTTTGAGTTCTATGAAGCAAGATACAAGCAGCAACACTGCTGTAAAAGTGCTCAAGTTTGGTGCCATAAAGAACATTTATAACAAAACAAAACATTCCAAGCTTTGAAATGGTTTAAAAGTCCTGAAACTACTAAAATCCAACAACCCAGGGATGTAAGAGGGTTAAAAATTCAATTAGAACATACAGCCAATATTAAGTTAAAAGTTTGGAACTGCAAAGAAAATCACATGGATGAAAGATGGGTAGTATTTAGATCCAAAACTGGGCAACTAAATGAAGATGCTAGCATATGAGATTGGGTCTAAGCTCCCATTCAAACTAAGAGAGACCTGATGGGAGGGCAGCAGAGCCCAGACAACAAATCATCTTTCTTCAAAGTAAATACCTAGGGCTTGATTCAATTGTTTAACACATTGTCACTTAATATGTTCCAGAATAGCTCACTCTGACCTCCAGATGCCAGTCCTAAAGGATGAGGTATCTCAAAGATCGTGTTGTATCTGTCAGCCCTATGTAGATGTCAAGGATATCCTAGTGCTTCTCTATTAACATCAGGCATTTACTTCTTAGCAACTTACTGGCTAGTCAACTGGGTCACACTGTTCTCTTTCAATTTTAATGACAGTTCAAACCCACTTGGCACAAAAACACTTGGAAGATTCAATCCACAGACTAAATCCTTACAGATGTCCTGCAGCAAAAACTGAAATATTAGTTCAGTTTAAAAGAGAAAAAAAGAAAGCATAACCTTTACATATAACCGAAGCACGAACATTCAGACCTTTATACCTAAAGCTAAACTAAACATGACACCATGTAGTAGCAGCTGATGCAAAGCAAGCTGAATGCAATGAGGGGAGCTGAAATCCACAAATAAATACACCACCGCAGTCTGAACAAGCTGCAAGCACCAGATTAGCCTCATCACTAATCCACTGAAAAGGGAATTACAATAATTAAGCCCTGAAGTCATGAGAGCCTACATTGATATCGCAAGGTCATGTGACAAATAACAGCACTACCTATACAAACCGCATAGCTGAAAGCCAGGTTCCTGAACCACATGGAACACAGCTTTCCATGAATAAAGTATGATGAATACTACACCAAAGCAGCCCTAATACACAACACTGAGATTCAAAGACTAGTTTTCTGCATCTAGTCACATTGCAAATAAAAGAACACTTCAAGCCACACAACAAAAAAGGTTTGCTGTAATGTTTTCACAGTCACTTCACCCACATCTAATCTGTTTTATGAGCTCATGAGTTCAATTTCCTTAAATCTCTGCTTAAAAATGATCTTTTTCAACCCTGAAAAAATTGTGTGAAAAAGTAAAAGCCACCTGCACTTAGAAAAAGAACAAAGAAGAGCCTATTGAAAATGTGTTTTCATTTCCAATATAAAAAGTCAGCAAGCAACAGTATCAGTGCAAAAATTTTCCCTAGCTTGCCCAGTGATGTGGTTAATGCCCCATTCCTGAAGACTTTCAAGGTGAGGCTGGATCAGGCCCTGGGCAACCTCCTGATCTAGCTGTGGTGTCCCTGTTGAGTGCAGAGAAGTTGGACTAGATGGCCTCCAGAGGTCCCTTCCAACCCTAAGGAGACTATCATTCTATGAGAAAGCAAGTTGTGTTGTTTAGGACCTGCCGGACAAATATTTTCATATAAGTGACCCGTATCATTTCAAATCTGCCATCTTAACATGTCTCAGAAGATGAAATGGTAGATATGTAAGGAGAATACGGGTGGCTTATTTATCACACTTTTTCTTCTTTTAAATCTCTGTGCTTGATCTGAATCAATGGAACATTAAGGAGGCAGATCCAGCAGCCTTTACTCACTAGGGAAAAAGAAAAAGCACAAAGTGAGAAGGCAGCGAAGCCTGCACTGATTAAAATGCAACTGGGAAATCATTCCCACAATTACAAAAAGTAGGATCAAGGTAACTACTAAAATTACCTGCGTTTGGAAGTGATGAAAATTCTAGTTTTTACTCAACTTAATTTTCTACTACAGCACTGAATTAAAAACACACAAAATAAGCTCTGATTACAGCCTAAGTATGCTAATGATACCACTGCATGTAATGTCTAAATGTCATCTGTTCAATTACAAACTCAATTGGTAGATTAAGTTTGAAGCTACATTATATTAGTCATTCAAAAATCTACTGCGGGAGTTGGAAGCCTCATCCTGCAATGAGCCAAGTAGTTAAAAAAATCCTGTTTTTCAGGACTGTTCCAATTCAGCTTAATTTATCCACACCACCAGGACCTCAATGCACCCAGAAAACAGCAATGTAAGTTACATAAGCATTGTAAGTTACACTGATATAAAACATTGGTACAGAATAGCTCTACAATCCTTCTAATATGCAGCAGAGGTTACAAATCTTAAAACAGATTAACTGAAAGAGACAACATCCATATGAAAACATTACTAGAATTGTCAACTGATGATGAGTGGTCAGGTGCTGGAATGGGCTGCCCAGTGAGGTGGTGGAGTCACCATCACCAGGTATATAAGAAACATTTAGATATTGTACTGAGGGACATGGTTTAGTGGGGGAATATTGGTGTAAGTGGACAGTTGGACTGGATGATCTTGGAAGTCTTTTCCAACCTTGGTGATCCTAGGAACTCCTTAGAGCTCTCTGGTAGCAAGGTTGAAGCTCATGTGTCAGACTGAGCTCTCTGTGAATACCTCTCCTTATTTCCAAGCCTATGAGTACCCAATGCTTCTGTTGTACAAAACTGTAATAGCTTGCTGCCATCCAAAGAGGGAGCGCTTTCCTCTCCTCTCTGCTATTTTCCCCACCTATGCCACAGGTAAGCCAAAATTGTGGCACCCACTGCAGCTCCCTGAAACAACCTGAACTCACTAAAACACAGTAGTGGTAACAGTCTGGGGAAGTGAGGGGCTCCTCTGAAGTTAGGACTGATTCACTAAAGAATTCAACAAGCACCAGCATCAGCACAACATATGGGTTATATAGTGGTCATATAGTGACAGGACAAGGGGAAATGGCCTTAAGTTGCGCCAGGGCAAGTTTAGGTTGGATATTAGGAAGAACTTCTTTACAGAAAGGGTGGTTAGGTACTGGAATAGGCTCCCCAGGGAGGTGGTTGAATCGCCATCCCTGGATGTGTTTAAGAGCCGTTTGGATGTGGTACTCAGGGATATGATTTAGCAGAGGTTTTTTAGAGATGGGGTACTGGTTAGGCTGCGGTTGGACTTGATGATCTTCGAGGTCTTTTCCAACCTGGGTAATTCTATGATTCTATGGGGAATCACTTGATGTATTGATTAAATAATCGTATTTCATTAATATGAAATGATTAATTTGAACATCACAATCTTTCCACATTTATACAATTCATTTTCTTTCAGCTTCAATAAAAAAAATCTATCAACATGAGACTTTGCATGTATTAGGATTCACTGTGAAAGAAACTGCACTATCCCCATGAGGCCATAATCAATGCATACCTCAACAGATGTGCCTTCTCAGCCACATACGGCATCATCAATCAAATAATATACATTATAGCTTAATGTACACATAAAGGAACTGCATACTGTTTCTCCATTTCTGGTTCCAAGTTCCCACTACTTAACTTGAACCTGGAAGGTTTTTTGCTGTCTTGATGTGTTATGTCTTGTAGAGTGTTTGTAGGTATCACAATGGGCAAAGGGGTCAGAAGGCAGTGGGGCACTCTCCTATTTCAGCAGTACACAACAGACTGGACCAGTGAGGTTTACAATTATATCTCCAGAAAGCACAAGCTAACCCTAACCCTAGCCCCTACATCCCACCACAATAGCACTGACATCACCTAGTGCTAATCTTCACAATGCTAAACTCCCCAAAAGCTAACCTGAGGAGGAAAATACATGAACCGAGTTCATCCAGACAACCAAAGGAAACTCAGACAAATCCTTGTGCCAAAGGAAGATGATACACTGGCAGTCTGGGGCAGAGGGAAAGATTCAGCAATCCCAGATTATGTGGGCACCTCACCAGCAGCCTAAAAATCAATCTAAGCCATATCTTCAACTAAATTCTTGGCAACTGATGAGCTTAAAAAGCACCAAAAGCACACAAGCAATGGAGAATGGGAACAGATCAAGGAGGGCTGCTCTGAAAGTAATGCCTCCTGATTTATTTCACTGACCTACAACATCACAGGCAGATGGTGGCAGTGCAGCAGTAGATGCTGAACCTTCCCACCAATACTCCTCTAAATTTTGTTGCCAGGCAACAGATGGCAGCAGAAGGGCAGTCTGACATGGACGTTCATACAAAGCAAAGGTGTGTCAATGAATTCCTCCATGAAGGAAAAAACTATGTGGGTTAGAGAAGATACATGTCAAGTAGCTTAAGGCTTCCTCAGTTTCTTCGCAAGATACTATTGAAATCTGACAGCTTTAAAGCATGTGAACAACCACAAAAAATCAAAACATTTAAATGTCTTGGTAAAGATAAAACTTTAAGGATATACTGTATGCTTTCATGTAGCGTATTTTAAATCACATTCTAAAGTAGCTGTTTCAGTAGTTTTGGATGAAATGCCTTCTTCATATTCTTGTTAATATGTAATTTTAATAAAAAAGACCAGACTTTACTAAACATACCTGCCAGTTTTTACAGCAAGTTATATCACAAGTCGTGCTGTGCACCAAGTTTTGTCAAAAATAAATCCCCAATCATTTTTGAAGATTATTTTCAGATAGACTTTTTACCACTGTTAACAAGTCTTTACTTAAGAAAACAACATAATTGGAAAAAAAAAAAAGAAAATTCTTTGTACTAACATTTCCTCAGTGTATAGCATGAAAATCTAACAGAACAGGAGGACAAAGTCCAAAGACAACTGTAATGTAAACATGTGAAATGTGAGGCAATCAACATATTTTGCTTTGTCACCTTGCTACATAGTCACAAATACTATTATATTAGCTGCACTTGTCTGCAATCAAAAAATAAAGAACTATTTAACAATAGATCCTACCTAAAAGCAGCTTCCCAAAAGCAGTTCACTCCACAAACATCAGAGGGCAGCATCCAATAGGAATTCCAGAAAGATACAGACAAATTCTTACACCTAACAGGATAAGACAAAAATAACCTATATAAATGTTACTGATTATATGGCAAAGTTAATAGGATTATTTTGTAGCTGAAACATAATCTGATCGATTAATTACCTGGCAGGAGACTCACTACATGATGGAGCTTGGATAATATAAAAGAGCAGGTACCAATCAGGAAGGATTCTTTTCAGGATGTATGGCCCCAATCCCACCAGCCTTTCCTCCCTATTTATTTTCAGAGTGAGAGAAACAAAGGGGGTAGGATTTCTGAAGGTCACTGTATGCAAATCTATAGGTGACAGAGTGAAAAGCAACACTTAAAGCTGAAAAGATTCCTCACCATTGCAGCATCTCTATCTACCACAAGCAGAGAAGTTGGAACACTTCATTTTCAAGCGTATATTATTCATTTAAACACAAGCCCTATTAACCCATGACTATTCAGTGCAAACCTGATTTAAAAGAGCAAAAATAGTCCATCAGCACCAATTAAATTGTTTCATTACAAAAGGTTACTGCAATACAGAAACAATCACCCCATCTGACAAGATTTCCTTCTCTATACTAGTACCAAGAGCAGTCATTCGTTCCCATGTGTCACACTAACAGCTAAAAAGGTGTGTTAGTCTGCTATGGAAGTTTATGCAAGAATATTATAGGAAATATTTTTAAAGTGCAATAGAAGTGCATGTTCTAAGGTTCTGGTGAGGGAATCAATGAGATTTAAAACCTTTACGGAGCATATGAAATACTGCAAAGCAAGAGGTGCACGTTCTTGAGTGACTTCCTATGCTTCACCATTATGCACTGTTAACATAATGCCAATGGCGCTGATCTCTGTTAAGAGCTGGCATTCATGAAGGAAAGACGTGCAAGAAGGAAAACCATAGAGAAAGCTGATGATGGAAAGCTGAAACACTACAGCTCAAAGCTGTACTGGAAGTTTGCTTTATGAGTTTGAAATGAATCAGCACCACCTTGGCTGGGTTATCTGAGATCTACACAGGCCACACATGCTTTGTAAAAACTGCATTTAAAAGATGACCGCAATAACAAAAAACCGCAAACTGTATCATCTTTGTTATTGATGCTACAGAAAAATGACCTGATGAACACACAGAAGCATTACACAAAGCCTCACTAACTGCGAGCTGAGTTCTTCGGTAGCGGAAATCCTCATATCCTGCGGGAACGTGGTGGCAAGACTATTGGAATCATTCCATCTCACAACAACAGAAATGATTTCCACAAACAAATATAAATACAAAAAAGGGTAACGCAGACTGCGACTTGCTTCTTCTTGAATATTACTGGGGAAAGTCAGTGGTAGAAAGCCATAAATTCTCCCCGCCCAGATTCATCCTTGGGGCTTTTGAAGTTTTAAACGAAAAAGAAGGCAACAATTTCACGGCACATATCTCTAGAACAATCTTTATGATCTTCAGTGCACACCTTTTTGTAGTAACTGCCTCTCATTATTCTGAGGACAACTTAATAGACTCAAAAACACTATTCTGGTTTGGAAGATTGCTGTATTATTGTTACTACAAGGATTCTTCTTCCAGCTGTCACAAGCGCTGTGTTTTTCTTATCTGCCCTGAGCTCCTTTCTTACACAGACTACCATACCAACAACTAGAATTAATGCCAAAGTGCTTTCTCTGCCACATTAGGCCCTTCCAATATCCCATTTTGTATTATGACAAGGTTGTCAAGCTCAGATTTCATTCACAAATTGTGTTTGTTCGAAACAGAAGCGTTACTGAGATGCATGATTTACCAAACATTAAGACTTGTTTCCTACAAACAGAAGCCTCTCTCTCAACTGATCACATACTGCCGTGTTCCTACAGCTTCCACACACAGTGCATTAAGAGGCTGAAATTGACAGAGTACATTTTCTGTTACTCACAAGAAGATCAGTCAAAAATTATATTCAAGTTCTGTTCCTGATTTATTTCTTTTTTAATTAAGAGCTAGAGTAAATAAACGAGAAAAGCTCGGATGACAAATAAGGTGCTCCAGGTGATTTTCAAAGCTAAGGAGGTGCATTCTGCCTGTTAATCAAACAAGTTATCCAACAGAGTGCAGGTCAGGCAGGAATACTTACCTGCAGCACTAGGGAATAGCTTGCTCCCATCTATTACAGGTTATATGGCTAAAGGCTAATGAAAGGAGAAAAGACAGACAGCTCAAGGAACCCTGCCACTTAGGCAGCACAAAGGCAGTGCTCCAGGCTCCATGAGGAAGCGTACTCTGGGGCTGTGCCAAATAGACTGCAGTAAGGAGCTGGGGAGCTTCAGGGAAATGACCAAAGACAAAGCAAAGCATCAAGGTGAAACAGAGAGAAGTGAGAATGCACACACAGAAAGAAGAGGGTTCATTGACACATGAACAGGCTGTCAGTTAGTAGAACTGGCTGTGTTGTGAGTCTCCTTAATGAACACTGCTCCTGCATTCCTGGGTGAACAAGTGCTCTATTTTGCATGCACAGAAGTCCAAGAGGCAGCCTGAAATCAAAGGGGCCCACTTATCTGCAGTGCCAGAAACTGAAGAGCCCTGACCTGAGTGCCCACAGTTTGTGGGTGTGCACACTGGGGCATTGTCACTAGCAAGTTCCAAGCTGGATTCACCAACAAAGAGGGTCATAGGCGTGTCAGCCAGGTAATAGAGAGGCTGTAAGGCTGAAATCTCAAAGTGTGAGACAGCTGCTGAAAGAACCAGGAGGTCCCAGCCAGCTCCAAATGTCTTCATGTCTGGAGGTTTAGAGGTTGACAAATGATATGGTCATACACCTGGAATCAGCCAAGTGATACACCCATCTTCATGAAGCAACTGGGAGATCAGGCAACCCAGCGGCCAGACAACCTAAGGATCCATAGCCCCACGTGTGCGTGCATATGTATATTGTAGGGCTCTATGAGTACCAGCAGCCAAAGCAGTGATGCAAGCCTTATGGATACCCACATCCAGGCCAGTAGCAGGGAGGAGACCAGAGGGTCGGGACCAGCTCCTGCACAGACTGAGCATCTAAGGCCAGTTACTGGAAGGACCTACACTGAGATCACTTATATACTTTTTACTAAGAGGCTTTCATGCTCATCAACCAGAGAAGGGAATAGGATCAGGACACCTGTGCTGTTTGTGCTTCCACAAGTGCTCTTTTCTCCACGTTGATGCCTGTGGCCAGCCACATGTATACACATGTAGTGTGGGCTAGTGTCCCTACTAGGAGTAAGTGCTGAGTTCTGCTACTGGCTGCCACCAGGGCTGGGAGGTGCAGCAGCCACCCGTCCATCAGACCTACCGTGGGTCATGACTGCCGCACTGCTGTCAGCACTGCACTAACAAGCTAAATCTAATCAACAGCAAGCATCGAGTAACCCAGAGAGACTGCTGCAGCAAAACAGGAAGGCCACGTTCTTATTTCCTTCCTGCTCATACATACAGGAGCAAAAGTTAGGAAATGGGTTTCCCAATTCAACATTGAAACACACTGAGACATCATGATTCTTCTGGGTAACTTGCTATAACTATACTAACTTGCCTTCAGAACAGCACTCCTTTTGGACCTACATGGAAAGATGAAGATTACGTGCTTCACTGAAGTGAAAGAACATCAAGAACACTGACTTGAAAGAACATTCCACAGACAGCCAACATTAAAAATGACCCATGTTGTAAATGCGCACTTAGCCACTGCTGTTTTCATTTTGTTTTTACCATTTTTTTTTCCACAGCCTCACCCATAAATCGTAGCAACAAATTAAAAAAGGCTGACTACATGGACTGGCTTCTGACCAACTTTGTATCTTGTGAATGAGGTCACTTCATTACTCTTTTTCTTCAGGTTCAGAACCGTTGTTCACGTAGCTGTTACATATGACAGTATTAGAGAATCAGGAGGGCAATTTACCATCAGTATTATCTGTCTTCACAGCTAAGACCGAGTTTCAGGCTTCACCTAAAACTCTCAAAACACTTTAGAATCACAGAATGGTTTGGGTTGGAAGGGACCTTTAAGATCACTTAGTTCCAACCCCTCTGCTGTAGGCAGAGACCCGTCCCACTAGACCAGGTTGCTCAAAGCCCCATCCATCCTGACCTTCAGAGCTTCCAGGAAGGGGCATCCACGATCTCACTGGGTATTTTTTTTTCCCTCATAGAAAGCTTTGCAGCTCTTTATACCCAGTTCCAAGACACTGCTTTTAGTCTGTACTCATTTGGTTCCTAGGGCTAATGCAGCCTTTGAAACAAACACCTCATTACCGAAGCGATTACCCAGCGATCTCCCTTGAATTATTATGCTTATTGAAGGATCTTGCCTCAGCTTGTCATTCAAGTTTCAACACAGTACTTCCTTTCTAATTAAAGATGCTCTACCGAGAAGCATCAGCACTATTGCGAAATTCTGGCAGGTGCGGTGCTCTGAAGCCTTAATTCAAAGCTTGCACTTCTCACGTTCGCATGCTTCTGAAAACCACCAGAAATCTTTAATTTCTTCCTTCCACCACAAAATATGACCAAATTCCTTCTGCTTTTATGTCATACGCTAAATCAGATTACTCGGGAAAAGAAAACTCTATTCAGCATAAGAAGAAAGCACCGCTGAGTCCATGACCGCCTTCGGATGACAGAAATATCTGCTTCGCTAAACTGCATTTTACAGCTACCAGTAAAAACAGCTGAAGCACCTCACTGCTGAGAGTCCCCACAAATGAGTAAGAAACGTTAAACTTCAGGAAGGATTAGAAGGTTCTCTGAACGTAATCTGTTCCACAAGGCTATTTCAGTCCTTAGTACCGCAAGACAGCAGTAAGAGGCATCAAGCTGTTCTGTGGCTACCAAGCTCCATCTCTGCTACAGAAACAGCTGAGGTATGAAAGCTGACCACCACTAAGACATTCATCGATTACACACAAGAACACGACATGACCCAATATGTGAGAATAACCAAGACAGGCATCTAAAGGAAGATTCAGCGGGGCATTCCTTCACTGCCACAGGATGGAATTCTTCCTTGGAGAGTCTCTTAGTCCACTAAAGGCCTGTAATAAGTTTAAGTGCTATGGCACCGACCCGCCCCCGAGTTCTGCACACACAGCACAGAAACTTCCAACAGTTCGCAATGGGAAGCCGCTCCCCCACAGCCTTTACTTTGATATCAGTTTCTGGGCAAAGAATACCCACAGAAGGCACCCCATTTTGCAAGACGGTACATCTTCATGAAAGTATATGCCTGTGAATTACCTGTGGCACTTAAACCTTTGGAAGATAACTACTTCAGTCTGGGAGGCTTTTCTGCATTGCAACACAGAGCAGATTTCTATCTCATTCCACCCTAATGCAGCAAGTCAGAAGTTTCACCTTACTGAAGTTCTCCTCCATCGGTATCTCAGAATTAGTACAAATATCAACAAAGAAATAAGTACTGCTTTAAAATAGATTTGGCTCTTCTGCTAAGCAAGATCATGACACACCTGAAAGCAACATCTAAGTTTACTAATCCAAGTTACAGCAAACACTTCTTCCCTCCTATTTCTACTTAGAACTGATTTAATGAAGTTACTGAATGTTACCTAGAACCGCTATAGCTTGCTTTTCTCCGCAGGGACCTCCGTGTGGCCAGGCGGGCTGGGAGAGCACGGGAAGGGCAAGCAGGAGTTTTCGTACACTTTGGCGATCCCGCTCACGCTAACACCGAGCACAGCGCTGCGACACGAGTGCTCGTACTGAAGCTTGAAGCCGGCCACAACTATTCACAGAGTTACCCGCTGCCGCTCCAGAGTCTCGATAACCCCTCGCAGCACCCGAGCTCGTAGCGCGGAACGGCCCGCCCCTCCTCGCAACCCTCGGCAGGCCGCTCCCGGCCCGGGCTCCCACCAGTCGGGGCCGCCCGCGGCCGGCGAACAGCGCGCCCAGCGCCCGCTTGGAAGGAACGCGCGGGTAACCCGCGGCCCCGGCCCGTACCTGCCGGCCCCCTCCTCGCCTCGGCCCGCGCTCCCCGCCTGCCGCCCGCCGTCGGGTGCGGCCGAGTCTCGGGCCTGCCGCTGCCGGGCGCCGCCGGCCTCCTGCTCCAGGGAGAGCGCGAGCTGGCTGACGCCGTAGAGCAGCGAGCAGACGCCGCAGCCCAGGAACAGCAGCGCCACTCGAGCGAACCGCCGCATCCTCCGACGCCTCGGCCCCGGCGGCAGCACCGGGCGGCAGCCGGGGCCCAACCGGCAGCGCGAGCCACGATCGACGCGGCGGCGGAGCGAGCCCCGGCATGCGGGGGGCGGGGCTCGAGGGGCGGGGCGAGACACGAGGCGGGAGGAGGAAGCGCTTGTGGCGGGCGTCCCAGGCGCTGTCTGTGATAGAGCCTGGAGCTCGGCGGGGGGATGGATCCGTTTGAAAGAAGAAAGTCAAATGGCAGCGATGGGAGCTGTCGTGCCAAAATGGTCCTACCCGTCTCCGGCCCCAGAAACCGAGGTGGTGTGAGGAAAAATGGTGGCCCTCGTGAAATAGTAGATACTGTGCTGTGTTTTGAGTACGCAAGTCAGGTTACTAGGGAATGCGAGGAGAGAAATGGGCACTGAGAAACAGAAGTAGAACCTAAGATAAATAAATATCCAGGGAGGGCAAATCAACGGTGGGAATGATGGGAACTAACGAGGACACAGAGTGGTTGAGGCTGAAGGCACTGCCGGGTCTGCCCAGCCCAGCAGGGACACCCAGAGCAGGATACCCAGGCCCATATCCAGGTGGCTGCTGAAGGTCTCCAAGGAGGACACCCCGCAGCCCCTGGTTAGCCTGTGCCAGTGCTCCATCTCTGCACAGCACAGCAGTGCTGCCTGGTGTCCAGAGGGAACCTCCTCCATTCCTATTTGTGCCCACTGCATCCTGTCCTGGCACTGAGCACCACTGACAAGAGCCTGGCTCTGTCTTTACTCCCTCCCTTTATACCTCCCTTCAGGTATTTATGGGCATTGTTGAGACTCCCCTGAGCCTCCTCCAGGCTAAGCAACAAGCTCTCTCAGCCTTTCCTCACAGAAGAGGTGCTCCAGGCCCATCCTCATCCTCATGGCCCTTCACTGGGCTCTCTCCAGTATGGCTTGGTCTCCCTTGCATTAGTGTGTGGATCAGAACTGGATCCAACTCCCCAGATGCTGGCGATCATACACCCAGGATGCCATTGGCTTTCTGTGCAGCAAGGGCACAAAGGCAAAATCCAGGGCCAAAATGGCAGAATGGTGGTGGGGACCTCAAGAAGGATGGACTCGTTGAGAAAGTCATTGGCAAAAATGAGGAAGAAGCTGTAAAAAGGGCTCTCTAAAAAGAGCTTGCTAAACAAACTAAGGGAAATTTATACTACTGAGGTTCATGTCCATGACAGAAAAATATCCAGTTCTGAATGTGCCACCTGAAGTTACAGCTGAGCTTTCCCATTTTCTGTCCCTCCAGGGTTAACATCATGGGGGATGAACTCTGCCATTCTGCTCGTTTCTCTCTGTGTGTGCTTGTGATCTTAACCTAGCTCACTGTTCTCACTGCATGTCCGCATGCTGACTGGTGTCATGAATTCACCCACTGTCCCACTTCACAACCCCCTGCACATACGAACAAGTCCCTATGGCAGGTCATAAAGAACATTTTTCATGGATAAACAAAGCCCTGACTTCTTGCCCTTAATGCTGAGGAGAGCTTTGCTGTTTAAAACAAGAGATCAAAGTATACATAAGAAAGAAGAAAAAGGGGGGGGGGAAGATGCTATATTTCACAGATAGTTGAAGAAAATAATCAGAAATCCCAGATACATGGTAGGCGGTTGGCAATTTTAAAGGCAAATTCATAGCAATGTGTGAGTCAGAGAGGGAGATACAAAGGAGCCTTTGCTGGCAGTGAGCACAAAAGAGAAGACGGGTCAGTCCCCACTGCAGTGTGACACTCGCCTTCTGAATTGAGAAGTGTTCAAGTCAGGAAAAATGAGGTCTGTGGGGTGTTACAAAGGGACTGAGAATGAACACAGCAGCTGGGCAGCAGCACTGCTTTCATGTGTCGGAAGAAGAAAGTGTTATTTCAGACAAGAAAGGAGAAAATAAGGAGTGCTGAGGAGAGAGATGAGATAGGGAGAAAAAAAAAGTGCTTTTGGATTATCAATCGTATCATTTCACAAATAAGAATTTATAGGACTCTCTTCATTTCATGCTGTTCAGGAATACCTAAATAATAAGTGAGTGAGAATGTATCTCCGTGGTCTAAAAATATAGTTGAGACAAGGTCAGGGAGAAAGTTGGGATCTTTTGTTAAGGTATCTGATGCAACTGGGTAGAAGAAAAAACCCAAGAAGACAGATAAACTTCCACACACAAAAGCCCTTTTCACGCTGCAGAATCTCTCCATTTAATCTAACTATCAGCTGGTCTGGTAAAAGGCAAAATGCTTCTTGCTACACACTCAGCCTTGTGAATACCAAAGATAAGCCAGAGAGAATGAAATGTCATACCTGGGCTCTGTCACTAAGAAAAAGCAGTGCTGATAGTTATCCAATTAGCTAATGTAGCCTCCAAAATTCTTTAAGTATAAACATTTATATACCTTTATCACTCATCATAATTAACGAACAATATAAAGCACTTTGCTGTAACATTTACTAGTCTTTAATAGTTAAAACAAAGTAAAGCACAATTAAATACAGGGTTCTCTCCATTTATTACCAGTTCTAAATCTTTAAATCCTTTTTCTGAATGGAATTCAAACTCAGCCACGGGAACTTGTGTTTCTTCGGGTTTCCATTTATGTCCAGAAAAGAACTGAAATCCAGAAAACAGAAAGCTTAGCAAACTACAGATGTTAAGTACGTAGGATAATCCATTTTTAAAAGAATTAATACCTTATGCTTCTCTTTAGTTTGTTCAGAAGCCAAAAGGGACATAAAATTAAACCAGAATCCATCCTAGCTACGCATCAGGTCAAGAGATAAATTAGATCAACTAAAACATAGATATAACTCAGAATTACGGAAGGGGATTATCTGATGCAACCGAGAGAACAAAGACATCAATTTCCACATAAACTTTCTGCTAATTCAAAAGCCCGGTCCTAATCAGATGCACTCGTAGCATCCCTTCTGGTTTTGTACTTTCAGGAAGTTAAAACGTTAGTTAAGTTGGCAAAGCAATAAGATTTTGTGCTGACAGATCCGTGTCAGTGCTGCCAGGAGTGCAGACCAGTTGAGGGTTTTTCAAAGGCAAAGACATTTCCTTTGATGTTCACATGCCCTTTCGTACAACCTGCAGTGTCAACACTTTGCTATGATGGATTGTAAGGCTGGCGAGCAAGGAGGAACTGCTTTGTGCCACGTGTTGTGCATATGGCATCAGCAGACTTCTTGGTGCAGCATTCCTTGTCTTTTGCTGCCAGACTTCATTTTTCTTTCCTTCAAATTCATTTCTAAGGCAAGGATTTAGTTTGGTGCAGCTGCTTTCCGCTCCTACTGTTCCTACTGCTCATATTTCCCGACAGCAGCCCTAATTAAATATATAGATGTATATACATATATATAGTTAATAAAATTTCTCAAAAAATACAGAAATAAGGCAGGTTGGCCTGGCTTTATGGCTGTGTTTGTTTGTTCATATCAAAATATTCCATTTTAAAAGTCCTTACCTTGTCTTGCTATGGTTTGATACCACATCAAGCGCTCTGAGTCACTTCCCTCCATCAGCATCTTCTAAAATCCATCATCTTTTATTTTTCTTGCAATGAAATAAATATTTCCTAACTAATCACACGCAACAGCAACTTTGTATTATGGCTTTATGGCTCAATTTTGAAGATGAAGTACATCAACTAACATGAAATTAGTCTTGAAAGGTATTTTCCACATCTTCCACCTTACAGTAACAGTGCAGACTCTACACAGTGAATTCAATGCTACTTATAATGAGCATGCTCATCCTACTCTTTTTTTTTTGAAGGCTCCTTCATTGAAGGAACACATTAACTTGTGAGATCCTTGGACCACTGACAGGAAAACATCACTTTTTTATTTAGCTTATTTTTTCTTATTTGGTATAGTTTATACATTTTAATGACATAGTAATTCCCAAGTACAAAAGCCTGCACGGCCATTGCTAGGAGAATAAAACTGCATCTAGCAACAGCTAACATGAAAAGAAGGGTTAGGTGGCAACCACCAGCTGCTCTAGGAAGAGGAAAGAGGCTTAGGATTGTTGCTAGGGGCTCTGAAAGTCAGTCAGCTCTGCAAGCCAGATAAACGTGCAGCAGTGAGGCAGGTAGGGAAGCCATTTGCCCCTGTTCAAAAATCAAGTCAATTTCTGTCCAAGCCAACTTCTTATTTTATCTTTTTATTTTGCTCTGCATCCCATTCCTCTGCAAGCAGAGTTTAACACTGATACTAATGGAGGGACACGCCAATAAATTCCTAATGTTCCTCTCTCTTCACATCTTGTTCACCAGGGGTTGCTTTATTGCTAAAATTAGTAATTCAAAGCCAGATGAGATCAGCTAGAGGTACTATCTGTTTAAAATACTGAGTGCTTGAACTACTAGGAAGAAGTTAAAGTACTGGCTGCCCCTTCTAAAACTGCATAGTACAGCTATATGGCAGACCAATGCCTAAGCTACATAGCAGGCTTAGGTACCAAGTATCCTCATGCTTTGTCAGTAGATAGTTGTGTCTGAAGCCCAAAGCAGCGGTTGTGGTGAGCAGACAGCTTGCCCATTACGGCCATATGTCACTCCACCAAAGTTCATGGACATTACCCTGCTGTATCTCCAGTGTAACTGAAATTACACTGCCCCACAGAACATGGGCCAGCTGAACCTGTGAGCAGCAGCAGTACCACATGGCCCACTCACAAACAGCCAAGGGCCTGTCAAGCACTGCTCACTCATGATGACACTAGGAAATTGCTCAGCCTTCGCACATCTTTTATCTGCAACTTTAGAAAGACGTATTTCTTCTACTTTTACATTCTTTCAGGTCAAGAAAGGGTGAAGTAAAACTGGGAGGCTGATCTGAGCTATCTCCAGGCACAAACAGAATGATGTGATCTCCCATGGCTGCCAAAACATGTGTGTTAGAAATTCAGTGGCATCTCAGGATGTACGCTGTATTTTCTGACTGCTACCTTCCAAGTGCAGATCACTTGCAATGGTTACATTTGGCATAGAGTACCCTTAGAATTTTTATGGTAAAATTCTGTATTTAAAAAAACTACAACCACGCACAATCTTTTTGTTCACAGAGATGTTTATTTTTGTCTTCAATGTTCGTAGGGAATACGATTTCACTACAAAAGTGTCTCAGAGAAACTCCATTCAAAATCTAGGCTTAAGAATGAAGGGAAAATATACTTTCAGCTGTACCAGTCCTGAGCAAAGATTAAAAAAAAAAAGAAAGAAAGATCCTCTAGAGATAGGAAGCAGCACCAATAATAACCGGAGGGCCTCTTACTGACATCTGCTCACGCCTTCTTTCCTGCTTGAGAATTGGCTAAAACTTAGGTGGGAAGAATTGCTTTGTTAGAATGTAGACCTAAGATTCACAGTCCCAATATCTCACCAAATGCATTCTTTCACAGTCGGAGTTCAGGGCCTCATTTTACTTTCCATTAAGTAGTCAGGACTTCTCACAGCAAGACTGTCGCCCCCATGGTGTAAAATTTTCTCTTACTTAAATTGGTAAATAAATATTTATTTAATATACTTACTTTAATAAATATTTATTTCCTAATCAATATCAAGTTCCTGAAATGTAACACTGTTCTTAGAAGTATACTATTCATGTGCGGTTATAAAACTTCTGATCACATCAGGTCTCAAAATAATTCAAGTGGCTTACATTCTGTCTCTTGTTCTTTCAGTGAAAAGATTTCAAACCATTGGTAACACTTGGTACTTAGTTCTTGGTTTATCCAGGACATTCAGATTCAATCTGACAACGTAAATACTTCTA
Organism: Excalfactoria chinensis; assembly: GCF_039878825.1. Classification (NCBI taxonomy): domain Eukaryota; kingdom Metazoa; phylum Chordata; class Aves; order Galliformes; family Phasianidae; genus Excalfactoria; species Excalfactoria chinensis. The sequence goes on from NC_092825.1 coordinate 27,843,903, forward strand.
AGAGTCAGAACAGAAAAGGCACTTACTCATTTTGGGGAAGACACCTGGCAGGTAAGATTTGTATTTTCAAAATAACAAGCCCTTTTTCTGACAATAAAACCCTTAAAAATTATATTAGATAAACATAAATCCTACGAATAAAACCAACTTATGTACCCCTTCCCAAGAAAGGCAGTACTACTCTTGACTGGGAAATTGAGAAGTGTGAAAGCATCCAGAAATACTCCAGTTTTATTCACTTCTGTGATATTCCAAGCAGGCTATCACAGCTGACTACAAGGAAAAAACAAGATCTCCTCCAAAGAACATATGTTTTACAAATCAAAAGCCTCTGAAATTTCTGGACTGTTTCTTATTAGGTATTTGTATGAGCAATAAAACGTAAGATTCTAGGTTTATAACCAGGAACATCACCGTTGTTACAACCAACAACTTGTGACTCCACTCCAGAGGAGTAAGTAAATCTCTTAACAAACTTTGTTCCAATTGAATCATAGCCTCTTTGATGCTCTGCATAAGGCACTTAATAAACTTTAAGAGCATCTGACAGTGTTGTTGGTAGTTCTGATCTGTCTGTGAGGGTGCCCTATTAACACGTCAAGATTAACTGGCTAAAGTGTAGATTAATCACTGAAAACAGCCATATGAACCACCAGCCACAAAACTATTTTCAGGAGCCACATCCATTCTAGCCTGGATCCTTACTACCCTTCCAACACAGGTATCCTTTTTTTAGTAGCCCAGGAATCAAACCCTCTAAAACTGTGCAGTATCTAAATGTAGAAGCGGAAGCTATTTTATACTCTTTAACCACAACAGCTGCCCTTTCAATACGTGATCTGCACCCAAGAGAGAAATGATCATGAAATTCACAAAGACCTGTATCTGTCTTTTGGCTGAAAGTCACTGAACCAACATGTATTAAGAGCTATACAGAAAACACACAAAGTGTAAGATACCCCCTACCTCCAATACTGTACACAGAAGAAAACAGTGTACTCAAGAAGTCATTATGTAGTAGCTTTTCTAGGTATTGTTCTGAACTCTTTTCATTTTTCCTATTACTCTCAGTCTTTTTCTTAGAAGTTGTTTACATTTTAGAAACTGATGCTGCCTGCTCCATTTCTGTAGGAAATGTAGTCCTTGGTGTCTGCGCGTGCTCCTCCAGGGATCTCTATCTCCAGCCAGCACAGAGAGTATCTTCTTGAGCCTTGCAAAAAAACCTTCAGATCTAGTTACCTAGGAGCATTACAGCTCCACCAGTGGGAAAGCATTGAGCTTATTCTTCTGCATTTGGAAGCCCTGCAATAGAATCAGACCCTTTGCAGAAGTATAAGTGTGAAGACCAGTAATTGGCATCCCAGAAAGCCAGCTACCTCCACCAGAATGCTTGAATGGTACAGGATTAGTCTAAGGTTGTTCAGCAAGAATATCTCCATTAAGTCAACTATGTGGAAACATGGATGACTGACAATACCGACTAATGATCTCCAAGCTCCGCGTAGCACTGCCAGTCTTACAGAAACCAAGATACAGCTGAAGAACTGTGAATAGCAGTCAAATTTCCTATTTAGAAAAGTCAGCACATGAAATTATTTCAAAATCACTGCACCCAGTGACCCTGTAGATGTACCTCAATGAAAATAAGGACGGAAGGAATCAGAATTCTGCATTCCCTTCAGAGGTGAGACTAATGAGACTCAACAAACACGTGTAATCTTAAAGAGATTTTCCTTGGTTAGATTAATTCACAGCTGAAGGCTGTTACAGTAAGAAATCATCGGTCAGATGGCAATTTTATTATTATTTTTTCTTAAGAGATCTGTGCCATCGAGAACTGAGCTTCACACTGAAACATTCTGATTTATTCTCTGCAAAGAAGCATCAGCATGACATAGATTATTTCATGCTCAGTATCGTGTATTGTGTAGTTGTGTATTGAATGCATAACAATTACAAATTAGACCCCTGTAGTCCCAAAGTTCAGAAAGTAGAAGAATCTTGGTGTGACCACTGATTTGGCTTAACTAACTGATGCTTAAGTGACCAACCAAGGGCCCGTGACTACCTTTGAACAACCAGAATTTGCAGCCCGTAGACACTAGAGCAGGGAGCAGAGAGACAGATTCTATCACTGCTGCTTACATACATTCTGCTCGAGTACACTTCTGCTTCTCCACACGAAGAACATTAAGAGCACACAGTTAGCAGGTTATGCAAAAATAGGTCAGTGTGCAGTTTTCCTCAGTCATCTTCTCAGTATGTCCACTGCAAATTAGAGCTCAGCTGGTCTCAAGAAACAATGAAGATTTCAAGGCAGCTTGTTCACTTTGCAAGCACTTTGACTACCATCAATATTTATACACAGACAATGGTGTAATTAAAGATGTAACTTCCCCACCTGGGTCAGATCCTGAAAACATATTCCTGAATGACTTCTTGCTTGGAAATTCCCATCTCCATCAGGATATACCATACTCTCCTCAGAACAAACAAAAAGGATCTTGGAAACATTCTTTCAATTTTTGTTATCAGAAAAGTATCACTTCCAGTGGTCATTTTCTTTCCAAACATAGGGCAAAAAGGAGTGATTAGGTTAGATTATCATTGACACAGCAATCAATCGTGACTACACTTACTAATACTAATTTGAGCTATGGAGTTTTTGATATTCAACTTTCATATTTAATTCCTTAAAAGTAAAGCTAAAACTTCTTACGCATATTAAACTGTCTGCTCTTAACAATTCCTTGTGTCAGTGGACAGAACAAGTTATTTTGGATGACATTCATTTATTTCCCATAATAAAAGGGGCAAGATTAGGATGGAAATCAACTTTTGAGAGATTAAGTATTAGACAAGGGAGGTATTTTTCACCTATACGGTCAAACAGCAACTGTACACAGCTCCTGCATAAGTAAGACTCTAGGATGTGCAGCTAATTTATTTTGTTGGATGCATTTTCTTTCACTGTTTGAAACCAATGGCAAAGAGGGGTATACATGGACACCTAGGCTTTGTACGCACACACAACACAATCTTCCTGCACAAAGTCTAAGACAAGTCATCACTTTCTGCTGGATAGTACCATTTACTAGCAGGGGTACAGCCATTCTTTGCTGTTGCACCATTTACTCCATTCATATCAATCTAGACAGGAAGTTAGAATAATTTCTGTGAAGTACTGATATGTGATTAACTTGTGAAGTACATTTTTATTTTAATAGTTAAATCCTGTAAATTCTTATTAAAACATGATTTTTTTTCCTCTGACACCAAACTAAACTCAGTATCAGTCTCAGAAAAACCTGTTAAATCTCCATCTCATGGTTAGAATTTTGGCAGTAGAAAAGAAAACCAACCAAGTTCTCATCAGTTTGACGGATGTTATGGTACAGCTTTTGCCCATTTATGAGGTTATACTCCTTCAAGCTAACACTGCTCTGTCATAAGTTGGGGGTATAATTCAGTTAAGCTCAAATGGTATTTCCAGCACATGCAAACCTTAACATTAAAATAGAAGAACCTGTTTGCAAAATATGCTTGAGTGGTCCACCACCAAAAACAGCATTCACCTTCTGTCTTATCTTACTCCTGAGTTAGCACAGGACAAACTTACAAGTATAGTGCTTGCTGCTGGCTGGAGGAGAAACTCTAAGTCACACTTCCTTTTCCACATGGTTTCTGTTATTTGAAGGGAAGCGTACCCAGACTCCCCAATGGCAGCAGAGTCAACTAAAGGCATGAAACAGCAAGACTAAAAGAACACTGAAATACACAATAGACAGTTCCATGCCAAATTCCTTCTGTATAACAAAGCAATAGTCAATCAGCATGTGGAAAACCACTGTGCTTCTGAGACAGGAGAGAGAAAACCTGAAGAACCTAAGATGCAGAGCCATGCACACATCTAGTCTAGAAGACTTGCTTGACCATTGTGAAGACCTCATGGAAACAAATTATAAAAAGTATTGTCTTATATGGCTACCAAAAAACATCCTGTCCATAACAGTGCACAGATCATAAAGCCCAAACGTTGAGATTTTACAATCTGCCACAAAACAGGAAATATCTAGAGAAGCTCCGAAACTTCAGCCTTAATTTAGAGACTTATATACTAACACTGAGAATCTTTGAGAGGTGAAGGGTTCTCTTTGTTTGGTTTTAACTGCTGTTAGAATCAAGACTTTATACAGCGTACCTGAACCTGCTACTGTGCAGAACAAGTTTTGTTTCTTTCCTAGATGCAAACATAATTACAGAAGAAATTAAAAGATCTATTAACAGTGTATCTTTTCCTTACACTACCTACAGTTAGGGGTAAAGCTAGGAAGATAAAGGACCAAACAATTATACACTTTATCAGTGAGTTAATTATAGGCCATTTTCCCCCATTCTCCTTCCCCTTTCCCTTTCCGAAGCCAGATAATCAGCACATAAAGGAACTCACTTACATGGAACATTATCAGGCTTGCCTTTGTTGCATCACCACCTCACAAGCAACCCAGAATGTATGGCTGTTGAAGACTGGTGCATATACAGAATTTTACAAACAACGATTCTTATGGAGAGAACAGTCACAGAGTAAAACAGCTAATCAAAATACATTACAACATTAAATTTTCACTTCTTATAAATGGAGTAAAGATGCTTTTAAATATATTTACACTTCGAAAAACATCTTAGGATTACTACAAGTCAAAATTACTTCGAAATTATGAAAGCAAAGTTCATTTAAATTAGAACATATTGTACTTAGAATTTTGTCTACTCTGCTGTCAGTATTGTCACATCCCTTTAATCACAAACAGACAAAAATTATCTTAACTTCGTTCAATGCCAAAACAGGCATCATTGCAACGTAAACACTGTCTATGCAGTATTTCAGTTAGAGCCACCACAGCTCAACTTTTTGCTCCTAGCTGTCCTGCCTTTCATCTGTTATATCTGTAGTCAGAAATTGTATTTCTACCTCTTATTCCACAAGGAACAGTGATTTCCATAAGACTTTTCTGCATTCTTTTTGACTATAGCTACACTTGCACCATATTCATGAGGTTATTCTCTAGAGACAGTTGAAACGTAGTGAAGTCCCCTTCATCCTCCCTTCCTTCCAAACCAAACGGCTACTTATTTCTGAAGATACAAAGAGACCTCTTGTTGGTAGTGCTGGGTGGTTTATTCACATAATGTTAAATGAAAATAAATATCCCATTTAGTGAACTACTGGCAATAGATTATTATTTGTTTGCAAGGAATACTGAAATGTGTTAGCATTCATTACACCTTAAACTGGAAACACATTTCACGAGACATCCTGCTATGCGATTCTGCCATTAAACTGCTTACTTTAAACAGTTTCAGCTCTCTTGTAATCCATTACACCAGTATATTCTGCAAATAGTCCCACCTAAAAATAAAACATAAAAAAATAAATTTGAGAAGCATGTATTTTTTTTTCTAAAAACTAGTATATGTTATTCAGAACAACAGCCCAGCCCCAAAAACATTTAAGAACCTTGAAATGTTTTGTTTTTTTTCATTTTTTTCCCTTTTTTTCTTTTTTTTTTCTTATTTTTTTAAACAGATACTAAGATTTGGCCAAGTAATTGCAATGAACAGACATCCTATTTAGTAAGATAAAGCAGAATACATAATAAACAGGTCAGTAGTTATCTACCTGAAATAGCCTATAATTAACATTTGATGTCTAAAAAGTTTAAACAGCAACACCAAGGAATGAGGTATGTATGTTCTCAGATATCACATCAGACTTTCATTTTATGCAACTAACTGTATTTCACAACTAGCATCTTACAAAATAGAACAGTACTATTGTGCCTGTAGAAGTACTGCATTAAAAACAGAAAAATACATTACTACAAGAAACCACCAAACATCACAACTGTCAGGGGCTACAAAAATCCATTCTTTTAGCTGTTATGAAGATGTACGACATGTTGGGAATAATTTAGGATTCACTACCAAGAAGGTCCATTCAACTTTTACATGGGATTTAACTTATATATTTTGAATGTTAAAAAAGAAGAAGAATCACAGGAGTGTGAGTGGACTGTCTCACTGAAAGGAGCTAAATGGACTTTTGTACTCAACCTGAATCTGTAACTTAAATCTATACATGGATTGGATGTGTGTATATCAAAACACTTATTGGCTGTAAACAAAAATGCAAAAATCTGTATTCACAAAAATATTTTATTGGTAATTTTACATAATACCAGATGGGACTGTAAATAGTTCTGCTCTGTATCAGTATATTGCTAAGTGCATAAAATATTGACACTTTATGCCATAAAGTAGGATACTGTGGGGTTTTTATACATCGTTTACGACATAATATTTTCAAGTAGGCCAAATCAAAACAAAAAGAAGTTGATCCAAAATTAAAAAATAAAAATAAAAAATAGCAATAGTATTGTTATTTCGTTATTCTTGTGCAACATCTGGTATTTCTGTAATGAGATGGTACCTGATTATATAACGCTAGGTCAATCTGGGGCAAGGGAAGAGCACTAAGCAGAAACAAAAACTGTACTTCGGTTACTTTTAAAGCTTTACCAAACTTTTGTATTTCCAAATGTTAGTTTTGCCAAATGCTGTCATCTGAGGTTCAACGTAGAATACCAGTGTATAATGACAGTGACTTCTCCTGAATCGTAGCGTCAACCAATCGATGTTCAGAATGTATTTACTATGGGTTTTTTTTTTGTATTTGCTTGTAAACATTTCAATAAGTGTTTTAAGTGTGAAAAAATATTGGTAAAACCATTAACATAATTCATTAACAGTAATCTAGTAAAATGTGTCAAACATTGGCAAAAATTCATACAAATGTTTTATTTAATAACATTTTCCTATTTAACCACACCAAGTACCAGCAGGTGTTTTTAAGATAATTATTATGAAAATTCTGTTGCAGCAATAGTTGATTAAGTTGATCTTTGACTTGCATACATATAACTATGTTTCACAATTCTCAGATAATACATATTTAGGCAGCTTGAACTATGTTATAAAAATTTAAATTCAGTACATGCCAATAGTAGAGACTCCAAGAGTTGTTAGAATTCACTAAACTAAAAGTGAAAATGGACTTACCAGTAACACTGTGTATGAACATTCAAACCACATTTTCATGGCACCTTTACACACAAAGATTAAACAGTTGGTCTGAAAATGCTTCGTAAGCATTTTTAGATTGCATTTAAAATATTTCTATCACTGCACTTTTTTTCTTCTTTCTAAACTGCATAAATTATGTTTCAGTAAACATACCAATTGTGCATGGATAATCTGTCATGAAAATGTGGTAACGGGTGGCAGAAGTTATGTATTCGCATGTTTTAAAGAGAAGAGACTAAAGAAACCGGAGGAAATAAACTTTAATGAGATTCCCCATTCAGTGACGACGCTTCTCCTCTGGGTGAAGATGACCTGGACATTCCCCTCTCTGTGTTATCAGAGCTAGAGCCGCTCTGACTGTGTTGATCTGCAGAAGCAGCACTGGAAGCAGGTGGTGACTTAGTTTTCTCCTTAAAGTCTGTAATTATGACTGTCAGATCTCCAACGGTAACTTCCAAATGCTGAGCACTACTTCGATCCACATTTTTCAATCGTGGCCTAAATAAAGCATAATGAATCATATTAGAAACACACACACCATCTCATTATCTTGTCTTTCTCCCTCTTACTAGGAGCTCTGGAGAACATACAAGCAATATCTGCGTAATACTGCTTTGTGGAACATGTAATACATAAGATGACAATGTAGCACAAGTGTTTTTGGTGGAATATTTCCCATATGTTTAAAATAGGTGACAATAACACATTTTCCACCTTCCACTAAGATCATATGAAAATTTAGCATGTGAATATTTTAATGGTGTTACAAAACAAACCTTCACATATGCAATTCATTTATTTTTATTTAAACTATTCTTTAATTATGGTTTTCATTACTGTGGCTAGAAGTTGTTAAAAATCTGACCCAGGGAAGGATGTGTCCCTGCAGCAGCTTTAAGCAACAATTCTAGGTAGGAAATGGTGTTCAATAATGAGGATGTTGGTGTCTGAAAAGCTCACTTGTGCCTCCTGAATTCAACAATACAGTTGTAGCTACAAATTCCACACTCCAAAAGGGCAGCAGTTGTATTTCATTTAAAAATCTCACTGAGATTGCTAGTGCAGTATTTATACTGCCCTTCACAGAATAATTCTGACATCCCTAACACATGCTGTGATTTAAGATATGCAAAGAGCTCAGTAATCATATGGCACAGATAAATTAAGTCTCTTCATCTATTCTTTCGTTTGTTTGATTTTCGCAACATGAAGAATCATAAAAGAACTCTGACTGATATTCTGCCATCGCATTTTTGCTAGCGGTGAGCATAAAGGACTTTAAATTCACAATATTCCATTGACTACCATGGCAAACTGTCGTGAGACAGGTGAATTTATACAAGCAATTCTGAATGGCATGGCTTTATGCACTTAACTGACTCCACAGCTTTCACCAGCTCAAGCTGCAATAAAATAAATTCATATGACATCATACGTTAGCAGGTGTGCTAACAGCAAAGTCCTAACCTTTACCCTATCACATGATTTTGTTTGAAGTAGAATTGGTTCCCAGCAACTTCAGATGAAACAACCCCTGCTTTTCCTCCTCTAGAACAGAGCAAGGATTTGACATCTTGTTCCCCTGGGGCCAAAGTAGTGTGCTTGAAGAATCTAAAAGAACTGAAAAGCTGCTGCTCTGTAGCATGGGAACAGAGAGAAAAGTTCACCATTATCAGCCTGCGTAAGTGGTATGCCTGAAGCTTATTAATCATATTCAGTGTGCATTCAGATTTTATGATTGTTTCCAGCAATAATATACAAGTTTTCAGGCAACGAGAAAAGGATATTTTCTTCCCAAAAGGATACTGAAGGAATCTATTTAAACTAACTAAGCATTTGTATCCAGTGAATCAAATCTGTGAAAAATTGTTTGAAGTGCTTAAGTATTTTTTCCAATAGCCATTCTTAATGCAATTCTCAATACTAGTATTTCATCCAAGATTTTTTACTTATTTATTTCTTTAAGTGTTTTCTCTTTTTCCTTGCCTCCCTTTTGCATTTTTAATGTACTACTGCAATCCAATAATGATTATTTCCATTTATAATATTTAATTAGCTTCATAAATACTTACTATTTTAACTTTTGGTATTTCTTAACTAAAGTGCTTCAATTGCATGTGGTAAGACAGACAGTTCATCTGAGTATTAGAGAAAAATGTAAATGCATTCTTCCTGCTAGAACATCTCAGTCTCCTTAATCCTAACAGTAACTATTTTAAAGACTGACTCAAAATCTCTCCCTGCTTCTGATCCTGATGATCCTATTTCAGGCACAAGAGAAGCATCTGCTACTTCTCTGCACAACTAATCCCAAAGGATCTTCCTTGGCTGGACTATTCTGGAATGCTTCCAAAAGCAATCAATAGTTCCTCCTACTTTTGATTAGACTACACGTCTTGTATACTGCTGAGCTTTCTGGCACCACATTTCTGCTGCCATAATGTTATGCTTAGGCTGTGACAGTTTAGGGGCTGGATTTGCTGCCTTTGTTTCCCAGTTTGTAGTTTTCTTCTGGTCAAGAACGGGGCTTTTACAATGGCTTCCTTGTACTGTAATGTGTAATAATTTCTATTCCAAGAGTCCAAGACTTTCATTCAGCACCCCAAATGTAGCAGTGGGATTTTTATCACTAGGTAATATACCCATTTTAAACTGTCACATTAATTTCTACCCCACTTAAAGCTTTCAAAATCTCTTTGTAACTATGTCACCTTCCCACTCTCTTGCAATGTGGTCCCTCCATCTCTCTTCCCCATCTGCTTTTAACCCCATTTCTTCTCCACTCTTCCTGCCTCTCCCAGCAATATTCTGCATGATAATTAGTCCCTCCAGATCCCTCTCTTTTCCTGAGCCTAGCAATCATGTTTTGCATATCTACAGTTTTATGTGGTGTGACAAAGACAGTTGAATCCCTTAATGAAAATATCCAGCACTTCCTAAGTTATTAAGCCAGTCTCCATCTCCTGGTTAAAAAAACAAACTGCAACTTTTCCTTGTGCAGAATAGGCATCCTACAACAACAGAACTTCAAATATTTAGCATTATTGTTGGAAGAGTATGCCACAGGACTCAGAATGCAGTATAACCACACAACATTATTTTATTCTTATTTTCTTTCCCAATTACGTTTTCCCAATACAGCAAAAGTTGTCAAAGTTTTTACCTGGTTTTCTTATGACTGTTCTTTTTGCTCGTTGTCTCCTTTTCACTTTTTTCCTTTTCTACTTTGTCTTTTTTCTCTTTCTTTGACTGTGTAGGGGGCACGAATTGCTGAGGAACCTGCTGTGCAACCAGCTGAGAGACGGGTCGAGGTTTCCTGTGTGCACACATATATACAACGTATGTACATACACATAAAGCTTAAGCTTTACAACAGTAGTCTAAAGCGTTCTATATGACAGTAACATTAACACTCAATTAAAAAACAAAACACCACCACCAACAAAATAATACATATATAGCTGGGAGTACTTCATTAAAATAGCATATCAAAATTAAACCCATTGCGGCCTTTTGATTTGTTTGCATTACCAATAAATACGGCAGTTGAGGTTTGCTTTGTTTTGGTTTTGTTTTTTAAGACTTTGGAGACAAGAATTTACAATGTGTTCTTTTCTCCTAAGTGCTACATCCAGACTTGCACGGAATGAGCTCCAAACCACAAAGCTCTCTGGAAGAATATTTCATCACCCACTGCAAGTCTCCTCAAATGAAGAGGGAGTACGTTTTAAGCACACTGCAGTACTGAAGCACACAATCCGTATCTCAAAAAGGAAAAAGATGACCTTTCAGGTATCACAGCTGAACCCACTGTTGGCCTTGCAGAGTAGAACTCCGGTGTTTTAACTCAAACAAACTCCCTGAAGGCAATGACAAATCTTGCTGAGTATTTTTTTATCAAGTTCTTCACAGAAATCAAAGAAAAATGTACCGCAGTACTAACAGAATATAGCTGTCAGAACACATACTCTAAAAGCTGGCATCAGAAGCATCTGACCACATTCCAACAGGACACACAACATGTTTCTTGAACATGGAAATTCTAACCCAAAGTGAAACACTCTTCTAGTTCTTCTACTTCTTTCAAGTAAATACCCACTCATGAACTAAGTCCACACTAACTCACAGAGAGTAAACGATGAGCAATGGATTACTTACTAACAAAAACCCAGCTTACATCAGCTGGCAAACATAAGAGTGTATGCTTTTTGGGTGAGTACAGGTGAGTACTGTAAGGAGTACCTTGAAAAACACCCACTGTAATGAGGTCAAAATCAGAGAAATGACTCAGTGGGCTGTAACAAGTGAGTATACAGGACGTTTTCAATAAAATTTGCCTCAGAATTGTTATAACTTCTGTCACAGTAATTCATAAGAAAATAGGAAGAACAGAGGTGAAGTTGATGCACAAACATCATTTCAAGTGGCAAGCACTTGTGATATGGATACAAAATTATCATCTCTCTTGATTGAAAGACTGCTCCAAGAGATGGTTAAGTGAACCCCTACTTCTCCCGATGGCCAGGTTACTGCAGTTACCTGAAGGAACAATCTGACACGTTACCAAAGTAAGACAGTAGTGAATTTCTTGACGGAGATTTGGAGTAATTTGAATTCCAGGGGGCTGCTCCAAAAGTAATCCCTCCTTTTTATTATGTTGACTTACAACATTGGAGGCGGATGTTGGTGGTATGGCAGTAGAGGTAGAATCTTCCCACCGTTATTCCATTACATGTTGTTGCCATGAGACAGATGGCAGCAGATGGGCAGTCTGACAGAATGGAGACTGACGTGGAAGTGTGGATGAAGCAGAGGTATGTCACTGAATTCCTTCATGTGGAAAAAATGGCACAATGAAATTCACTGAGTTCCTGAATGTTTATGGAGACCAACCAGTGGATGTGAGCTCAGTGAGGTGGTGGGTGATACATTTCAGCAGTGGCAACAGTGATCTGAAAGACAAGCCATGTTCTGGATAGCCATGTAGATATTTATGAGCACAGTATGTCATTGACACTTGTTCATCATGGCAAAAACACATGGCTAACAATGGGGACTATGTTGAAAAACAGCGTTTTGTAGCTGAGAATTTGCTCTACCACATAGTGCTATTGTGTACTTTGAGTCTGTTGCACTTTCCATGGAAATAAATAGAAGGCATTACTTTGAGAGCAACCCACATACAATATTTCTGTTAGAGTACAGTTGGGAAATTCAGTCTAGAAGTTCATTTATCTGGTGCCTAATACCATAAAACGACACAGAGAAAAAAAATTAAAAAGAAGATCTTTGCCACAAAGAAGTCAACTAAGACAAAAAAACGTAAACAAATTCACATCTCCCAACAATGATTTAGTCTTTTAAGGCTCCTGCCCTCCCTTCCCCCTCCTTAGGTACTCAAAGAGGGGCCACTGAACTGCAGCTGAGCACCACAAGGCACGCAGGCTCCAGAAAGTAACCTCACCTCTCATGGAACTGCTAACCAACAGAACTGTTTGTGATTTAGCTGTAGCTCAACCATGTCATTCAAACATGAAAGAACTTACACTGAGAAAGGGTTTCTAACAGAGAAGTCAAATATATGAAAATCTGTTCCTGTAACAGGAAATTGATTTTGATGATTTGCCAAAATACAACGATTTCAATTACTGGATTTCAAAACCAGTTAAGACTCCTTGTAATAGGCTGCTGCAGCTAAGTGCTAAGTCTGCCTTTTAAACTATCAATATATTTATGATAATTTGCTTTTTGAGCATGTTCAAGAGCACCTGAGCAAACTGGCTTTCATAGAGAAGCTCTATAAACTTCTGTATTAAGATTATCACGTTTCTGCCTCTCCCACTGGGAACAACTTCGCAAGTGAACAATCCAAAACCGCAGGCAAAAGCCTTCATAACTACAATCCACCTTGTTTGTTTAGATATACAGTCAGCCCCTCAAAACGGTGCATTTTTATTTAATAATTCACTTCGGCTGTTATATGCGGAGCACTCATCAACAGAGGCATACACTGAGAGCTAACAGTCCTTTCCAACCGGGGTGAACTTCATGGTGGCTACATTTCATATTACAGGATTTGATTTTGCTGCTGTTTTAGGTGATACTACAGACACTGCAGAGAATAGTGTCTTTAGGATTTCTGTGCAGAAATTTATTCAACACAGATTCTCCCAAAGGCAGGAAACATTTAACAGTATGAAGGATGGGTTAGTTTCTGCTGCTGGCATACTCAAAAAAAAACCACCAAAAAACAAGGAGAAAAAAAACCACACAGCACGTTGTACCATAGGGATCACGTGCCTAGAAATGAAAAATGTTCATCCAAAACCATACGCAGCACATCAGACCCACATCATATCTGAAACTCTTGCCCCAAGTCATTTCCCTTCCCAGGGTGCAGCACAGTGCCTCGCTGCTTGTAAGTCATTTGGGACATCTTCCTTAATCCCCCTCACCTGACAGCCATAAGTAATCTGTGTAAAAAGAATGCTGACCCTTTGGAAACGACAAGCAACTTGGTCTAAGTACAGCAAAGCAGGTCAGCTTTGAAAACTAATTGAAAAATAGCTCTGTACAATATAATAACTTTTGCAGCAGAGTATAGTAAATTCCTAGACACCTGGGTTGTACATCAAACATGCTACAGGACAATGCTGGTTTAAGTATCTTGGGGTCTGTGCAATCTCACCTCAAGCACTCTGTGCAGTTTGGGGCACCACACTATAAGAATTATATAAAATTATTAGAGAGCATCCAAAGGAGGGCTACAGAGATGCTGAAGGTTCCAAAGGGCAAAATGTATGTGGCTGAGGTCCCTCGGTTTGCTCAACCCAAAGCAGAGGAGCTGAGCAAAGGCCTGATGGCAGCTGCAGCTCCTCACAGGGAGTGGAGGGGCAGCACTGAGCTCTGCTCTGTGTGACAGTGACAGGGCCCAAGGGAACGGCATGGAGCTGTGCCAGGGGAGGGGCAGAGGGGGGTGAGGGAAATGGTCTGCCCAGAAAGCTGTCAGGCCCTGGACAGGCTCCCCAGCGCAGTGGGGATGGAACTTAGCTGCTGGAATTTGAGCATTTGGACAATGCTCTCAGATATAGGGTTTGATTTTTGGATGGTCCTGAGTAGAGCCAGCAGCTGGACTTGATCCTTGTAGGTCCTTCCAACTCAGGTTATTCTCTGATTCTACAAACATTTCAGTCAGAGCACAAGCATGCTTGCACAGTGTTGCTTCTACAGCCATCATGAATCCATAAAGCAGTCTCTGGCACTAATTCCAACAGACCTGAGGTACTTCTCAGTCAAAGTAGCTCTAGAGTGGGCAAACTGTGACTGTTTTTCCATGAACCAACCCCATATCTACCTGCATCTCCAGTAGTTCCCACGCAGCCCTCAGTACAGGGCTAGGTGAAGACTCCTCCATTTGGTGCTGCACAACCTGAACAAACAGAGCCCATCAAATTAAACTGCTAAGCAGAACAGCGCAGACATCAACAGTCCTACGGAGCAGCTTTAATTCAGTGTGAGTCACGCTGGACTTGAACTAGTTCACACAGAACTAGTACGTCTGTTCTCCCAGTGCTCAGAGCACAGAAAATTCCAAGTGGAAAGTTAGATGGTATAATTATATCTCATTGTTGAACTCATATACCTTTCCATCCTGTTGTGGAAAAAGTGCGCTAACATCTATAACGTACAGTTTAGAGAGTCTGGATATTCTGAAGAATATATCATCTAGGACATACGCAAATACATACTCTTTCTTGAAGCTGTATCTCCTACGCTTTGCATATTTTACGACTACAAACGTATTAGAAGTTTTAATTTTCACCATTAACAGAATGGAATTTTGGAAATGCTGCCAACCTCAGCTTTCAATCAAGCTGAAAGATGGCCTTCAACAGATGACCTGGATCCATACTAATATGGTCCTTTCATTCTCTTTCCTCTTCTCAGATCCATCCACCTCCTGGTTCCAAATCAGACAAAAAGCCCTTGCTGGAAGCTTAATTCCGTCCCAAGAGGCAAATTATCTATTGTGTAAAGCAAAAGTGCTATGTGCACAATGTACCTACAGGTTTTTAGAATACCACACATTAAACCAGACATTTGTCTGCTGTTGAGCCTTGGTCAGTTTACTCTCTGTATTTTTCCTCTAATAACTACAGCAATATTCTAGCCCAGTTTATTTGCCTGACAATACAGTTCAGCTTTCAAATTCATCTTACTCCCTGCTTTCCTATAAAGCCATTCATATCTTACCCCATCCTCTATATCAGGAAAGAATTGCCTGTGAAGTGCTATTGCTACAGCACGTTGTTATGTTGTAGCTGCCCGGTTTAGTAGTGGTCGGTGTTTGGTTCATGGACAGATGAGATGTTCATGCCACCACACATAGCAGGTAACTGGTATACACCAAGAATCATTTATTAAACAGAAGACTTTGAGTGTTCAGATTTATCAGTAATATCTACTACCATATTTTTATTCCCGGGATATGTCTCACTCCTGAGCAAAACAAAGCCTGTGGTTTTTCTTCAAAGCTCTCACCTGTTCTCTTATGTAGAATTTCTACATGGCATTCCACACTTTCCATAACTTTCGCTCTTTGTTCCTCCCCTAGAAAAGATCTTCTTAAAATAAATAAACAAGTCTTTAAAAAGACACATTTCAGAGACTTAAAGAGGTTGCATTTGAAGATACCTCTAATCCCTAAGCAGTACCATTTATATGAACTTCTCTTCCCTGCAGGGAGGCTCTGACCTTTTGTTCAAGACAGCAGATTCATCCCTTAAGAAAGAGAGCTTAGAAATATCTGGAGCAAGAACCCTCACTGATTTTGTATAGCCCCTGATTACAGAATCCTGTCCTAAAAAAATGAAAAACCCACATTATTCTTTAAGTACAAAATATTCTTCACTTTCAAGTGATTTGGGAGGACTGGAAAGGGCTTCCAAGCTGAAGAGAATTTCCAGATCATCTGCCTCTTGGTCACAGCCTGCCTGAAGGCTCTTAGCACACAGGCTCAAGCCAGGAATCCAGCATGTTTCTGGACATCACCTTCACACACAGTTCTGCAATCTGCTCTGCCTCACCAGCAAGGCACAGCAGAACTGGCTTGGAAACCAGTGACCTTAGTCAATTAATGCCCTGAATTTCATTCTCCAGAGTTTTTCAAGACTAAATTATTGCCAAAAGGCCTTACAAGCAGTAACTAATCCACTTAGACAGGTTATCTTCAGTCAAACTCTTGCAATGCTGATTGGTAACAGAATGGGACCAGCACAGGAAATAAATGCTTTGGCCAATACACACACTACACACACATTCTCTTTATGGCGTCTTCTTGGAAAAGTCTTGGAGTTTGTTCTAAAAGATGCAGTATAAACACAGATATGCTGATGCGCTATGGATTAAGCCCAAAAAGCTTGTCATAATTCTGACAAAGGCAGCAGGAACTCTAGAAGTCAATTCAGGGGTTCCCAATGAAATATCTTCAGGCAAAGCATAATGGAAAAAGCTCTGCCAGCTTCTAGGAAAAAAATACCTAACCTAAATAGACCTATTTCTAGCTAGAAATAGAAGTCCAACAGTTCCTCTTATCAGCACCAGTTTTCCTGTATCCTACATTCTTATTTGCTTACTACTTGTGAAGGAAGCCCATTTGAAAAACAGCCTTCCTCAAGCTACACATTTCTGGCAATTACAAAGAAATATGGCTATAACAGCATCATCATGACAATACCTCCACTTTCTATTTGATTAATAATCCTTTTACTTTTCCTTCCATCTTATGCTGCATTTAGAAGCTTATTCAAATTCTCCTTTGTCGTACCTTAATTCAGATGACACGGATAGCCAGTAATGTTTGTTCAAGCACTCATCTTTGCTTTTGTCACATAAGCTTTTCTTTCATTTGCCTATAATTACACCGCTTGTTTCTTCCTTTGACAGATCTGCTGTCCTGTGAATTCCATATAAAATGCATCCTATGGATCATCCTTTAGCATGAACTTCCGACCATCACAGCCATCCATCTCAGCTGACATTCTGTGCAATCAGAGGGTCTCAGTCTTTAATAGATTAGCTCTCACAATATTCCATCATGGGAGAGTGGTATTGCTAAACCCTACAGCTATTCATTAGCAGAAGCACAGAGAAACTACTCCTACTTTAATTGTATCTCACTGTCCTCCCTCCCAAAACTTACCCCCTTCCATGGGTCTGCCTCCCTTTTGGAAGCACAAGCTTTTAGAGTTTGCTCTCAAACTGTACTAGGTTCACTCTGCACCACATCCTCACTTCCTATCCAAAGTACAGGACTTTTGTCTATTTGTTCACCTAGAAGTTTCTCTAGATTGACATCACTATGAAAACAACTCCATTCCTCTCTCCCACTCTCCCTAGTGCCCTGCAGACCTGATAATCTCCTTTCCATCTGCTACTGTGGGACTTCTGTGTGATTCTGACTAAGCTGAGTTAAGATACTCAACTTTTTTTTTTCCCAAGTGGAATTCTAATTTCAGTCATTCTATGGGTACTCCTCCTCCACTAGGCTTTGCTTTGCCCTCATCTAGTGAGGATTTCAGAAGCGCCTTGTTAACATGTCTGGGGTTTTCCAGTCTTCAAATCTCTTAGAATTTAATAACGAGTTTAATTCTTCTGACAGGATGTAGACTGAAAATCTTTACTTGTCTGCATTTTGTAGCACATTGCCTCTGGAAAAAAAAAGAATAATCCCTGATAAAGGAGAACAGGTCTTAGAATAGACTAAGTTCAGCCATCTCTTCCTCAGTGCTTCACCCTTTATGAAGACATTGACAGGGGGTGAAGAAATAGCCAGGTTGCGTGCTTTACACGCATGGTATGTGAGGCCATTTCCAACAACCATTTTTTTCAGCATCCATTTGCTAACAGCAAACATATTTTACATCAAATAATTCAGTACATTCTTGGAAAAGGTACAGTTTCATATACTAAAAGCACATGATATACTGCTTCTGGTACAGCATCCTAAATACATTTCACATATTTGTACAGAGAACTGCATATAGCTGTTGTAGTCAATATTCTTTATCACTCAGCATCTTTAGGTTTATATCCTGTATCATATTTTCCTCATCTCTGGGCAACACAGAGAAAGCCAGCCAAGTGATGACTATTTCAGTCTCTTCTGTCTCTTTTCAATTTGGGGTATCAAATCTTGCTGTTAAGACACCTAACCAAACATTTCACAAACATCCCTTCCCAAATGCCACTCGTACAAATGATTTCACAAAGATGTTGCAAGACTCACATCCCAGCTAGTTCAAAACTACGATTCTGCAAAAAATACCTTAAAACAACAACAACAAAAGCCAGATAATTCCAAGCATTTCCACAAGAGTTTCTAGACTGCATCTGCAAGACAATACCAGATCCGTTGGCTCAGCTCACCAAGAACCGCACGTAATTTCATTCCACAGAGCCGCACACTTCAGAAGGCTTCAGATTGCCCTCTCAGCACTTCCCAGAACTGTCATCAAACATAAAAGACAAGTTCCAGAAGAGCTAATATTAGAGAGCTTGTTTGTTGGTTGTTTTTTTTTCTTAAATAACTCATCTTCTTGAACAAGAAAAAAAACCATTATGGCGTCTATTCAGTTTTAAGAAACAGTCCATAAGATGCTGTTGTAAACTAAACAAAACTGCTGTTGGCAACAAGGTTGTGTTTAGCCACAGCCTAGTAAGAATCTTGTTCTGCTGATGTTTGTATCATGCGTGTCTTTCAAAAGTCTAAGCAGAGTACATTCAAGTGTGTTAAAATCTTGTTGAGAGCTAAGTCAAACAATTCAAATCCTACCCCGTTCTTTCATTACTAGAATGAATAATTCCTCAATACAAACGTACCGGCTTTAAATATCTTATAATTTATTTGAAGATCATTTTCCACTCACATCTATCCTGAATATTAATATCTCAAGAAGCTAATAGAAATCTGATATCCACTGTAATACTCTAATCTCCATTTTTCTAGTTCACAGTCATTACTGAAATCTCAAGAAAAGCTTATCTTTGCATACTCCCTACTTAATCACCATATTCTTGCTAGTCCCTAGTCAAATCTCCTTCCCTGCGTGTCCTCATTTCTCTCACTACTCTTGTCCAAATTCTCAAATATATCTTAACATAGTAATTAGAGTAATTAATTTAAAAATCAGAAGTTATTCCTAACCTCTGGGGTAAGCAGATGCATAGCCGGAGTCAGCTGCAAGATGCCTGAAGAGTGATTTTACAGTAAACAACTTCTCAAACAAGCAGACAAAAGTGAGGATACGAGAAAGTGGTTTCAAGTAAATTTTCTAGGTGAAAAAGTGCTCACGTAATGTGTATTATTAGGAGAATATCTTCACTTAGGTATGAGTGTCTTGAGCAATTCTTATGGCATCAGTTTAAGCAACGTCTAGAGTGCAGATCCTTAGTTAAATACTGCAGCAGTATTACAGCATGACAAATTTACTGCCCCTTTTCAAAGTGACATTAATTATGCAACATTCTAACTGTAACTTTGTAATACGGCTCAGAAAGCTTTCCTTAACTCTGAAGATCAGAGGACAGGTTACAACCGGCAGCTTTAGAACGTGACTTTTCCACCACAGACCAACAATGCAGGTTCAGGCACCAGAAAGTCTAAATGTCTCCAAAAGGAGATATATACATGTTTCAGAATCTGGTCTTCTGTAGCAAGTAATACAGCACCTTTCTGAAGCAGAAGGTGCTAAGAAATAAACTACCTTTCCTCCCACCAGCTGCTGAATTCTCTGTAATTCAGTTACACTCCTCCATCCACCCTCGTACAGTGATAATCAGCTACACTGCAAATATCAGGTAATGAACTTTGGCACTTCCTCAGGTTTGTTTTTACTCTCCTTCACAACAGTTTCTGCAGAACATGTTACAATATGGCTAGAGATTCTTGCATCTACACCTCTTGAGTTTCCAACAGCTTTGACAGTTTTCCATAGAATAAATGGATCTAAATTAAATTTAGAGTCATAACTTGCTGTTACTTATGTTCCCTGTAATATACAGAGAAATCAGTTGAACCAAAACATACAAGCATGCATTACATCATT
Source organism: Excalfactoria chinensis (assembly GCF_039878825.1). NCBI lineage: Eukaryota > Metazoa > Chordata > Aves > Galliformes > Phasianidae > Excalfactoria > Excalfactoria chinensis. Next base: position 27,864,152 of record NC_092825.1, read on the forward strand.
GCAGTAATTGTCCTTACGTAATAATGCAGACAATGAACAACAACTGAACTGCATTTAACGCATACCAAATGGGAGAATCTTCAAAAACTTCACGTGAGAAGGTGGAAGTTCTCAGCCTTATATTTTAAGCCATTTACTCCAGCTTATGCTCAAACCAAATCAGTGAGGTGTAAGGACACACAGTCTGGCAGTGCAGATGAGATGAAAAAAGGTCATTAACTTTATGTTCTTTATTGATCTCTCCTGCCTCTATAAGATGATTAATTTTTCAGGTACTAGTTTGACAATAAACACTTAAAGCAGCATATCCAGAAATGTTTTTCAGAAGGGGAGAACTGACTTGTTTTTGTCAAATGCAAAACACTCATTCCCAACCAACTAAACAGAACTGCTGCACGTTTCCATATACAAAACACAGGCCAGCTTTTAATACATTCTTCCACATCCTCATAAATTAGTAGCTACAAAGGTTTGAGACTTCATTTTTTTCCACAAGGCAATTTTCCAAGTAATATTTTATTTTTTCTAGGTTGAATACACACACAAAAATAAATTACTTTATACACCACATTTATCTTTTAACTGACCGCCATGTCTACTCTGCAAGCTCTCTGAGTAGAACCTTGGGCCACAATGGCTTCCAAGTCCCCCCAGAATACTGACTACACAATATTCCAGAAGTAACGAAACTACTTTTCCAACTTCACTAAATACCCAGAACAAATTTGTGTCCCACTGCCATGGCAGTTTTCCATAATCAAGCATGTGCAGATGACAACTTACCACCTACTACCAAGAAGGGGATGGGAGAGGGTTCGTTGCTGCATAAATGAATTGGTGGTATTACTCAAAACAAAAGGCAAAGATTCAGAAATGCTGTGTATGCTGAGCAGCACTGCAAACACTACAGCCAATTAGATAACACTACCTGTGGTCTATGCAGAAGCTAGCAGTGCATGTAATGACGCCACTTCACATTTTCAGCAGTTAAAATCACATTACGAAAAGCAAAAAGTATTTCCTATAACTGTTTCCTGTACTGCAGATACAATAGTCGCTAGCAATTAAACTACATTACTAGCAGGAGAAGCAGCCCTTGGATTGATACAGATCAGCTCACCCTCCAGTCATCAGCACTCTATGAAGCTATTCGCAGAATAAAAACCATGAGATTAAAAGATGTTTAGCTCGCTGTGCCACAGGAATATGCTCATGCTAATCACTACACCAAGTCATCTTGCGAGAAGCCAGTGTTTATTTCAACACTGAAGTAGTTCGTGATTAAATGCATCTTCAATGTCGATAACTCACTTTGTCACCCAAAATTATTTTTTCTCATTACCATCGCTTCTGACATGTCCTACAGTGTTAGCAGTACAGAACACTGCCTCTGCAAATAAGACAAATGAATAATTATGACCGTGTAAACAATGGAACTAGTGGTCTGCATGGGAAAACATAATGCAGATCCATCTGCGTATTGCAGAGTACAGTGCAATTTCTACACACACTATATATATTTGAATTCTAACTTTCAGGCAGCTCAGATTTCCAGCACTTTCAAATTCCTAGCTGTTTTACCATGTGAATCATTTACTTGGAATTCATCCATTCAGTGCATTTCTAGCAATTCTATCTTTCAATAAAAGCTGATTCAATTAGAATAGACTTACAAGACCCATATGGTTTTATCAGTCACTGTATAAATGTGCAGAAAACTACCCCTTGAGGCAGTGTCCCTATTTAATCATTCCCTTAAAGGGAATGCCCTATTTTCCAGCTGACATTTAACAGATGAGGCCAGCAAGTCTCCTGAAGTCAACCAGTACACAGTACAACCGACTGCCCTTGGAAGAAATATTCATATCAAGACCTTTAGAAAGCCCAAATTTGTCTTCATGGATACTTTCTAAGTCAGCCATCAAACGTTTGTGTTGTTTTGTTGGTTTTTTTTTCCAAAAAAGCAGTTTTTAGGCTTCAACCTCTCACATGCATTAGAAATTCTTTCCCATATGTTACAAACCGTGGTTTACTGACGTTCAGCACATGTGATAGCTACACTGAAAATATCCCATTTGAGAAACATATGGGTATCAACCAATTTGTGTTTCCTAGATGACAATGTGTGATGTAGAAGCTCAATTTCCTTAACAACATCCCCTGGGGAGGCAGCATCTATGAGTCTGCAAAGAAAGTGGCAGGTAAGGTCTTTTAGACACCTAGATCCTTGGGACGTGTGGGGAACGGACCTCTCACTCACATTTTCCAATCCCACAAAGGATTGGATCTGCCAGGCTGCTCTTTCATTCCCTTTCCTCAGAACCTGTGATGCTTCTGTACCCATGCAAAAAAAACCACACTCAAAACATGGGACGTGCTGATGTTGCACAAAACAGGGTCAGTACTTGGCACAACTAACTCTGTGACCAAGGAGGAAGGAGCTTGTTTCTGACCCACCTTATTTGTTCTACACCATGGGTGTGTCTGATCTTTCCAATGGGCTGTAGCATTCTACGTACTTCCTCCACTCAGAGCCAGCCCCACAGAGACAGCCATCTTATGGAGGGGAAGCAACTATGCTATGCACTTCCCCTAAAACCAAGCCATGTTCTTCAGGAAAGATGCATATTAACAGAAAATAAGGCCATAATCATCAGTCCTTGCCTTTTTCTTTTCTTACCTAATTACAGAAATTCTAGCTCATGATACTAACCACAGAATTCAATGACATTTGTGCAAAACAACTTTCAGTGAATGTGTTAAACTAACTGTTTCCTGCTTTTGGACTCGGGAACTTTATTTATGAAATGAATTTCAAAACCATTGCTCATTCACTCATTTCAGTGGAAACTTTATTTCTACAGAGCATAGAATCATAGAATTACCCAAGTTGGAAAAGACCTTGAAGATCATCAAGTCCAACCGCAGCCTAACCATCGTACCCTAACTCTAACATCCCTCTGCTAAATCATATCCCTGAGCACCACATCCAAACGGCTCTTAAACACATCCAGGGATGGCGACTCAACCACCTCCCTGGGGAGCCTATTCCAGTACTTATGGTCTGCGTTGTCATTTGAATTACGCCATTCAGATATCACGTATTCAAGCATTATAGAATTGTTTAAAGATGAGTCCCAATCCAGTTTCAGCATGTAAGGATGGGAGAAGATTCCAATGTTCTTTTTTTTTTCCCCTGACTTCCAAAAAAATAAAAAATGCAGATAAAACTTGTAGCAGGCTTCAAGGTTATGTCTTGTAGCCTTCAGTCTGACTTCTGATGGAAGGTTTGCCAGACAAAAGCCTTCCAACAACATTCTGCAGCTGAACTCTGAGTTCAAGCCTGCTCTACATCAACATACCCCGTATCAGTGGAATGCACATCAGAGAGAACAGATCATTTTCAGGATCTTCCTGTCCCACTTAAATCACTATAAGCTACTGTATGAAAACACGTACAATGAACACTTAATATTTTATCCCACTAGCCTAAATTCAAAGTATTTTCTTTTTTTTTTTTGCTTGGCTGTACCAGCCCAGAAGAGAAGACATCTGATGCTACAAGAAATTCTTCTGTGAAGCACACTATCCTAACACGACTTTCAAGATGAGAGGTACAGGGATGTGAATTGAGTTTTATTGAACAGGAATAAGCATAGAGACAGTCTCAACAGAAAAGGATAAATGGTTACAAGAAGCAATGGGTCAGAAAATGCAACTTCTGACCATTTTGCAAGTGATTCATGAGCTTCCTTTTTACCAGCAAGACTTCTTTTTTCATGTATTTAGTCTTACTGAAGGTGTTTATTCAGATGCCTGTATCTTTCAGACCAGGATAATTATTTTTACTAGAAAAGACACACTAAGCAAGAATACCAATGATGGCCCTAAAATCAAAAACGACATTTCAACAAGTAATTAAAAAACAAAAAAACCAACCCACAACCAAGCAAACAAACATACCAGAGCACACATCCCTCACACTCAAAAGGAAAGTATTTCCTCATGAAAATGGAAAGGAAGTAGTATATCCATTATCAAACATGGAAAGAAAGAAAACAGCAGAAAGCAAAAAGGCTTCTTCACTTCAGACTCCACAGGGAAGATTAATTTCATATAACCAAATTAAATAACGGGATAGGAGTACAAATTAGAATAAGAAACAGCTCAGGCTACTAAACGTTATATGTGGCAGTCAACAACATCTAATGAAATGAACTCTTGAAATCAAATTGAGCCAAAAAAAGGGAAAGAGAAGTCACAAGACCGGTAAATAAAAATGCAGGAAATAACAAATGACTCAGCCTAACTCAAATTTCAAAACGGTACTAGAAGAAAATTATTTAACAGCTAGGAGCATATAAAGGATAAAGCCAAATGGCTTGAAACACTCTAGTTTCCTTAACAGAGTAATTGTCTGAGTGACAAGAAGAGAAGCACTATACAACCTTGAGTCTTGATTTGCAGCGCCATCAAAAATACATTCTGTCACTCCAGCTTGACTATGACTGTCCAAAAGGAACTTCAAAATTAGTTTTGTTTTTAATAGTTCTCAACCACCAATTGCAGACGTAAGACAGCATTTATACTAAGGTTCTATAGGTAAACTATTTAATATACCTAACCACGATTTGGGCAAAGGAATAAGGGACAGAGGAAGCAAACAGCATCACACTGAAAGGTGCTGAGAATCATTTGCCAAACCCATTCTGAGTTAAGACAAATCAAAAATCAAAATGATGGAATCACAAGCAAGACAGCATAAAGCACCACAAGACCCACAACTGCATAAGAAGTAAACTACTCTAGAAAGAATGCAATAGGACAGGACAGGAAAACATAGCAGATCAAACAGATCACAAAGCACAGATAAGCCAAGATCATGATACTGAATACAAGAAAATAAGGAAGAACCAATACCAAGCTTCATAACTTAGTGGATATTTGGAAAGAAATAATCCAACTACGCCTTAAACTAGAAGGTCTGTCATCGATCTGTGCTGCCACAGTAAGAGATAGGCATGATAACTGAAGAATGAAGAAAGAAAATCATGATATAAACAGAAGAAAACTGTTACTTATCTGAAAGGTTTGCCACAATCTTGTTTGTCTGAGAAAGACTTGGCAAAAGCAAATGAGTGGACAGGGAAACCATAACTTAATAAGCAAAGAACTAGAAATACATTGGGAAATTCATTGGGAACAGGAGAAGTACAAATCAACTTATCTTACTGAACAGAAAGGTCAGGAATCCAGAGAAACATGAGAGGTAAAAAAGCACTAGAAATAAGCTGCTGGGTTAGTCTCCTTTACTGGAGACCTGTTAGGACAAAAATATAACAAAAACCACGTTGCCCAGGTTTACTGATCCTCTTCCAGTTCAGTGAAAGGGTCTAGCTCACAGATCATTTCCATCCTGTACTCTGAGAGAAACGTGGATAAGCCAAATGATTACTAAGAGACACATAAGCCTTCTTAGAATTATCCTTAAAATGAACCCAAACTTTTTCAGAGTTTTTACTACTTTAGTAACTGTGTAAGACAAACACTAGTCTATTTTTCTTGGCTTTCATGCAATTGAGCTGAACAAGCCATTCTTAACTATGATCCTGAGCCCATGAACCAAGGTGGCCTTCTGGAAGTCATGTCTGCTAACTCCATTCTGAGAGCTGAGATCTGGAAAATATTTAGTAAGTTTCTCCTCCTGTCCAAGAGCTCTGAAATTAACTGTCATAGGAGAGAGATAGTTTACATAAAGGCACAGATTTTCTTCTGTTAAACATTTAATTATATAAAGTATATAAGCATAAAAGAAACACAATAACAGTCACCTAAATTTCTGACCAAAGATGACCTGTCATATAACTATCATTTTCAGTATCATGCAAGAAGAAACAACTAAATTGGGTTTAAATTAACTGTCAAAGTTACATGAAACAGGCTCTACTCGGCCTTAGCCTAATACAGAATCACAGAATGGCTTGGGTTGAAGAGACCTCAAAGATCACCCAGTTCCCAGGGGCTGGTTGCCACCTACCAGATCAGGTCGCCCAGGGCCCCATCCAACCTGGCCTTGAACACCTCCAGGGATGGGGCATCCACAGCCTCTCAGGGGCAGTCTGTGACAGTGCCTCACCGCCGCTCAGCAAAAAAATTTCCCCTGACATCTAATCTAACTCTCCCTTCTTTTAGTTTAAAATTGTTTACCCATGTCCTGTCACTATCTACCCATGTCAAAAGCTCACTTCCCTCCTGCTTATAAGCTCCTTTCAAGTACTGGAAGGCAACTATCAGGTCTCTCCAGAGCCTTCTCTTCACCAGGCAGAACAAGCCCAGCCCCCTCAGCTTGTTTTCATAGGAGAGGGGCTCCAGCCCTCTGATCATCATGATTACACACCACATGAAACACTGTTTGTTTCGTTCTGAGAAGACTCCTTCAGAAATGGGAAGGAAGAAATAAAAAAGCCTGATGTATAACAGAAGTGATAGCTTATGTACTCTGTCAAAAACATATTATTTTTTCGGCTGTCCATTACATTGTCTATTCCTCATGCAAGCTATGCCCATAAAGTGCATTTAAAAGAGCCACTCCAATCAATAAAAATTACTTCATTGCTTCATATGAAGAAACAAAACATATTTTTCAAGGAAAATCATTCCTAAATAAATTCCTAAAGAATTCCAAAGGTTCCTTTCAAAGACTCTTCTTAAAAATAAGAACTGAAACCCAGAACGACCAGATAATTTGATTGCTATCTACAAAATAAAAGAGAAATATTTATTCATGCTTTTCCTCGTATTCAAGCTAAAATACAGGACTTGTTATACAGATCTCAGTAAAGCATGGATTATACAGGACTTGTCCACTCGCTTCACTCCTGCAACTGTTTTCTTCTCACACCACCACGAGTAATGAAATGCTCTCCAGTTTAAGCCCGATTCAGTTGTGTATCTGTAAAATCAGCACGACAGGCGCTTCTTCCTCTTTTTCTCCTTCACAACCTTCCCCCTGACACGCGCATGCGCGTACACACAGAGGCTGCATGCTGGAAGGCAGAGGAGAGAGTCCTTAACAAGCTGTTGTAAAACAGACATGTTAAACCAGATACACCAGATAAGTACCAATTCCCTGTCCTCAGCAGCGCGGCATTTCAACAGAAATACAAATAGCAGATTTGGTTAAATGTAACTGATTTGTGCTTATAAACATCCAGATGGTACATGACTAAACAAATTGCACATATTTTCCGAAGAAAAACGACCTTGATATCCAAGTTGAAAAATTAAGCACTTTATTTATGCTTCTCAAGGCGTAAAACAAACTCATGACAGCTTCAAGTGAAGACCTGTATCTCATAGTTAGGAGACTGTCAGACACGGAAAATGCACGTACTGAATGGTCACACTCTAAGGCACAATGAAGGAGCACGAACAAATATCAAGAAAGCATACAAAGATGGCATTCGAGTTCTTTCTATCTCAGATTAACTCTTTTGTCTGCCATGATTTAAAGCTGGCTTTTTGTAGGTTAGGCTGAGAAAACGATTCAGTAAGGGAGATCAATAGAGCTCAGGACATGGAAGCCGTGCCCTATTCAGCTGTTATATATGTCCCCGCTTCAGTAGCACAAGGCGTTAAATGCAGGCATCCTGATTCCACAGAAATTCACCTTGACCTGAGATGACTTCATTCTGGCTGCAAATTTCAGGGGTTATTTCATGTAAATGATGTATGTAGCAGCTGGACCAACACGTGTATCACAGAAGAATATCCAGGAAAAAAAATCACTCCACAGAAGTCACTTGTGCCTCTTTTATCTCCTTATTCTCTCTCTTTCCCCTCATCAAAAGAAGAATACTTAAGAACCATGTGCTAGACTCACAGATTCATAGCTAAGGCTGTGAAGTTTTACTGAACCCAAAGCAAGCAAAAAAAAAAAGTAGCTTTAAAAACAAAATGGAATAAAAGCCTAACAAGGATTAAGTAGCTGCATCTTTGTACAGCGATCCTTCTCCTTTTAGTAGCATGGGGAATGCAATTAGTAACAATATCCCCTGGTAGTCTGCTCTTTTTTCTAATTAAAAAGAAAAAAAAAAATCACACAATTCTATCTAGTTCAGAAAGGGAAAACCGATGGTGTTCCCTACTCCCCTGCTTTCCTTCACATGTGCAGCAGAGTATCACATTGAGCGTTTCAAAGGTTAAAAAGCCAGATTTGCAGCTCCTCCTGTGGCTCTCCTCACGTTCCCCTGAATGCTTGTCCTTTACACTGAACGGACAAGCAGTTTATCATGGCACAGAAGAAAGAATGGGATCATGTAAGTAGAGACCAGACCACAGTACACATGCCTAGGAATCAAACTAAGGAAAGAAATATGACAGGTAATTTTAGATCTGGTTGCTGCCACTGAGGGTAACAAATGCATTCAGAGGATACGAGAAAGAAGGAACAGAGATGTGATGGAGAGGTATTTCAGCCTCCCAGAAGGCACCAGATGTACATCTCCTTACAGAGAATGCCAATCCTCTCAAGTGCTCCTTCACAGCAAGACTGGGAATTCTGTACCTTTGGTAGCTTGCAACATGCCTAAATAACAAGGACTAACCATGTAACTAACAAGAAAAACAAACACAAAGGCCACTTACTGGAGAACAGACAAACCGGGAGCTAACACTTTCTGCAATAAGGTTTGTCCAAGGACCCGGCCCAGTTCTTGAAGCTTAACCAGTACTGGAGCGCACCAGTTTCAGATGGTGCCATGAAGCACAGAAGGAAATGGGATGGTAGCATGCCCACTAAAGCAGCTTTCTTTTGAGAAAGCAGCAGTTTTAAGGGCTGGACCAAACTCAGCAACCCCACTATAACCTCCTCGGGAGCCAAATAATTCATTTCTGGCTTTTCAGCACACTATCACTGCCGCTGGTGCTTTTGCAGAGGGTTTGGGCTTTCTCAGTGTTCCAGCAATTACTTTACTTTTCTGTACAACGCAAGTGACAGAAGGGAAATGATGATTTTCAAGTGTTTATGTCTCAGGAAAACTTAATTTCATGGGGCAGAGAAATCAAACCACTTATTTAGCCTGAGGACTCTTCCTCCTGCCAAACTTCAATGGCTTCTGCAAACAATAGGGCTTCACAAAGAGATCATACAAATTCTTTTTAATGGAAACTATTAGGCAACCTAAATATAGAGACGGTTACCAGTTCCCTCTGCAACACAGCGTGTTAGGGTTCTATTCAGCTCTCCTTACTCATACCTTTAATGAACTTCAGCGGGAGATTTGTCCAAGAAATGAAGGATTATTACATCTCCAGGTTCCTTACATTTGTACAACATCTTTCACCTAGAAACACTTCAAAATCTTTTAAAGGTCATATATAGAAAATTACTATACTCAGCACAGCCTCCTATCAAGAGGAACACAGTAATTTATCAGTACCCAAGCAACGATACAGAACAATTTAGTCTAGAAAGTAAATAAGAAAGCCATGTCTACAGGAAAATTTAGATCTTCAGTCGAGCAAACAGCAAAACATACAGGGATTTCCAACCAGCAGATGGGATGTCAACTTCCCACCTGACTCACAGCACATCTAACTGGCTCCATGCTGGGCACTGGTTCATTACAGACCCAAAGAAAACAGTGCCACCTTGGGAGTCTGTTACTTCTGCCGCATCCAGGATTTCTCTTGGATGTCTCCTGTCCAAGAACAACCTGGTTTAATCATCCACGGTGACATTACCATGGAAGAAGTTAATTCAAGTCCATGACTGAGAGCTTCCCTCCAGAAGTATAATAAAATATGATTGAGGAGTCGTAAGAATTATTCCCACTACTCTTAACAATGCCACCAGGTTTAAAGATCATAATCCATACGTTGCCCTTAGCATCAAAGGTTATTCTTCTGGAGAGAGGAAAACAGTTCAACAGTGAAAACACACATAAATCTGCACCTGAGTAAGATTCTGTGAAATTAATTGTACACAATTAGCATAAAAACACACGAGTTTCAACCAACTTAACCTAATTTCCAGTGGCCTTCAAAAGCATTTCACTTAACTGTGATTGCCTGGTTTTCCATCTGCAAATCTGTTCACATTTAGAGAATTTTAACACTCACAAGCAGACATCAAACAGTTCATCACAAAGAAACAGATTTCTCTGAACTAAAAAAAGGTGCTTTACATCACCGCTTACATCACACAGGCACTACTATGTCTGCTAGACATAGATTTCATTCATTTAAAAATACAAAAAAAGCATAAATTTGGAAGTAAGAACTAATGCACACTTAAGAACTGTGCTGAGGCATCGGCTTCATCCATACAAACATTAAGATTCAAAATGGAAGACAAAAAAATCCCCCAACATTCCCAGTGCCATCAGAACTGCACGGTACTGTGACTGCGAACAACGCTGACAAAAATGTCTAATTCTAAGGGTGGTACGACTAAATGGTTTAATAGGGCCCCAATTTGGTGCCTTCGACTTCACTTCCTTTAAATAAATCAATCAATCAATCCACCCAAACAGCCTTTTGTGTCTCCTTGGCACCCTAAGGATTCTTCTCTCCATAGATACAAAGGTCTACTCACCAGCTCACATCTCAGCTCAGAGCTGGACCTAAAACTGCCTATTCGAGCCCACCCCAGCCCCAAACCCCCCCACATTTATCTGATGCCATGGGCTAACCCCAGACTTTGCACCTACATGAAAACATGGCCCATTTAAACCGAATGGGAAAATGACATCCACAAACCTCATCAGCTTCAGTGTTTAAGCAGAGAAATAAAAATGCCGGTATCAGCTAAAACTCTGCATATGAGAACACTGTGAGGGAGAAAGCGGAAAGAAAAAAATCATTGTTCCTAAAATACGTTCAAAATATGTCATAGTCCAAAACCTATAAAGTATTCAAGAAGGAAGGGAAAAAAAGCAATGGTGACACAGGTATCTCAGGACCTGCTTGTTTGTTTGTTTCCTCTTAGTGCTTTCATCCAACTGAGTTTCCGGATCAGTGGAACATAATTTTGAAGTCACTTTGTCTATCAAACTGGCCGGAGGCTGAGGATGGCTGCAGCCTCCAGCCGTGCTGCTTTCCCGAGCTTACATTCATCCCCTTATTTTGCTGAACGTGACCAGCTGGAGCACATCTACCTGCGATACAACAGAACGCCACACTCATCGCTGGAAAGCACGCTGTATGTGACAGATGCAATTCCTCTCGGCACATTTACCTCACTGATTGCCTTATTTATGATATATACATATACATATTCGAAGCTGAAGTTATGAGCACTTCCGACACGCACTCCAGTTTGCAGAACTCCAGGAAATCAACTTCAGAAATAGAGACGCATCATTCTCACCACGCATCTGCACTTACAAATGTGTAACGTTTGTTGCAAGTCATATTCAGCGCTGTTATGAATGCTATCTAAAACGCAATTGCTGCTCATCATAGGATCGCAACTTTTATTGCCACTCAAACTTCTCCGGCTGACAGTATTAAGCCATAAGCTCGATGCCCTAACAAAGGATTCTTTAATAATGCTCTCCCCGGCCAGCACTCCCGCCGGCCGTATGAATCCCCCACTGGCCCGGTGTCACACCGTGTGGCACGTCAGGAGGGGCAGGAACCAGGTAGGTCACCGTGCACCTTCTGACGGTTCGCAGAGAACAGCTCCTCGTGGGACACCGCAGCTCCCGCCTGGGGCACGGATAGCTGGGGACAGGGACACCCCCGGCCCGGCCCGGTCGCCTCCCCTCGTCGAACGCGGCCCCGCTACTGTCAGGGCCGCCGCCTCGCGAACCGGGGGCCGCCGGCGGGGACTCACCGTGTGGAGGTGCCCTTTCTCACGTCGCACATCATGCACTTGAAGGCCTCGGCGCTGTTGCGGAAGGTGCAGACGCTGCAGTCCCAGTAGCCCTCGTCCGAGGAAGGTTTCGGCTGCCGCTTCGGCCTGCGGAGACACAGCACGCGGGGCAGCGCGGGGCGCGCCGCCCGCCACCGGCCCCCCCGGGCGCCATCGCCGCCGGCCCCGCGCACCCGAGCGGGCCCCGGGAAGGCGGCGGCGCTGCCCTACCTGGTCGGGCTCTTCTTGTCTCCCATGCCGCCTCCAGACGCGTCCCCGGCCCGGCCCCGGCGCGGCCCTTTGTGTATTTGTCAATAAGGAGGAGCGCGGGGGTCTCTCGCCTCTAACGGGGACCCGCGGAGGAGGAGCCACCGCCGCAACCTCCAGCTGTCGGGGAAACTCCTGCCGCCGCCGCTGCCCCCTCCTCCCTCACGTGTCCCCCCGCCGCCAACCAGCGGCCGCCCGCAGGCCGCGGCGCCCGGCGGGCCGCGCACGGCGGCAGGTTCGCTGCTGGCGAGCGCCGGAGCTCGGGCGCTGCGGGCCGGGCGGCGGCGGGGCCGGGGCGCCGCGGGGGCTGCTGGGGGCGGCCGAGGGGAGGGGAAAGGAGAGGAGAGGAAAGGAGAGGAGGCGCGGCGGGAGGAGCGGGGCGCGGCCGTGCCCGGGGGCGGCAGCGGCGGGGTGTCCTGCGGCCATTGTCCGGGCTGATGGGAACGGGGGCCGAGGCGTTCGGCTCGCAGAGGCCCAGCGCCGGCCGTGGGGCGGAGGCCGCTGCCGGGCAGAGCGCGGCTATGCGGGCCGCGGGGCCGGGCCGCCGTCAGTAGGTGTGGAGAGCAGCCCGGGCTCGGCGCCGTGGCCGCCTGCAGAGCGGCTGAGCCTGGGGCACGGCCTCCGAGAGAGAGGTGAGGTGTTTGCAACCCCGTGTGCAGCTATCCCCTTGGAAGCGGCTTTTCCTGTGGTAACTCTGGTTCGCTCTGCTCCCAGAGATACTGTGCAGGCCGAGCTGTGCGGAACCATCTGAGCGCTTCGTGGGGTTCCGCTTAGAAATCTCCGGTGCGACCCGGCCTGTCCGCCCCACGCAGAGCCGGGAGGCAGCGGTGCTGCCGGTATCCATGTGCACTACTGCGCTTAAAACACGCAGCTCCAGCACGGCTGGCGTGCAGCGCGGCAGCGTGGCGCACAGCGGTTGTTGTACCTGCGCTATCTCCGCACGCAGCAGCCCCGGGCACAGGGCAGGGTGCCATTTTGCAGGATGCTGCGCAAACAGAACAAAGAGCACATGTCCGGAGTGTGGAACAAAGACGGCGGTTAGGTACAGGTAGATGGCAGAGTGCAAGCAGACAATGAGGTGGTCAGCATCTCGGTGACCACAGCTGGTTTTGCTGCATTGCCTTTGTGTAGGAACAGCGGGGTTTTGAGAACAAAACGTGCCCCAGGGGTGCTTCACCCAAGTGTGCGAACAAGCACAGCTGGAGTTGTTGGGGCGTCTGGAAATTTAGCAAGTGGATAATGGAGAAACTTCTCATTTCCGAAGGCAAAGTTTGTAAAGAATTTCAGCTAGAAATATTGGGAAATGATGAAGGAATGGAAAACGTGGGTAAAAGGCTTGACATCTTCCTGCAGAAGCAATGAAAGATCCATTATGTGGAACATCTACATGTATGTAAAAGTACTAATACTTAAGTACTAACACTTGTACAGACTGCACAGTTTTCTGCATCACTCCTGTCATCCTGGATGCAAGCAGTTTGAAGGCTGCATAGTATTTCCTACTTGTGTTTGGTTGTTAATCCTAATTTCCTCCTGCACTTGCATCCTGTTACCAGTGTTGTCATTTTCCACTCCTTAGCTGTTTTTTGTCCCTGTAGCTGCCTTGCTTGCTCTTTTCTTCCTTTATTGCAATTTCTTTCTTCTATTTGTATGCTACTCACAGAGGCTATCATAAATTATGAATAAAAATATGGATTGCACATCTGGGGTTAGGTCAGGTCCTACACAGGCAGCTGGCCTGGATTTGTTTGCATGTAGTTAGATTTCTTTGTGAACCCAGACACCATGGGGAGACGTGAGCTTTTCCAGGTGATCTATTTGATGCTAAGACAAGAGTTTTGTCCCTATAAGGACCATTTCTTTCTGTTGGCTATGAAGAGCGCTTTGCATTAATAGTTCAGAACTGGACATCTACCCTATATCATTATAGAAGCAGATAACTGTTATTCTTGCTCGAATCTCCCTCAAAATAGAATTTTTCTAGTCAGGAAGCAGTGGGAAAACCTGTCTGCTTGTGCCCTCTCACACAGTGCATTCTTCTTACTGTACAAGTAAACATTATTTCCCCACTTTCAGAAGGCAGTGATTTTGAAATAAGCTCTTTCTCTTGACCTTTCCTCTGTCCTCTATTTCCATACCAATTATAAGAAACAAAACAACGCTGCCATTGATGGTTACAAAAGACTGGGATGTGTTGTAATCCCACAGGAGCTATTCTTGGAGAGAAGCATTCCCAGTCTCAGCAGGGAGAGTCACAACTGCAGCCACAAATGTTATTCCTAACAGCCGAGTAATCTTTCCAGTTGTCACGTTCCAGACCTTCTGCTGCATGGAAATCACCCAAACCACTGTGCTTAAATACTGTGATGTTTTCCCAGCAGCACTGGGCCTGTTTCTCACCGAGCTCCCAACTAATCTCCATTTCAGGAGCTTCACAGTGATTCAGGTTGGGGCATTCAGGAGTTCACTGGATGGGTCACGGTGTCCTCTCTGTGGGAGGGAGAGTCCTCTTCTTGGAAAGTGATAAAGAGGAAAGAGACATTTTCCTCACGTCCTGTTCTGTCTACAAGTAGGAGCACGAGAAAACCCCTGTGAATGTACCAGGGTATCCCAAGTCATACCTACAACCAGAGCAGCGGTGGTCCCTATAGGACCAACCTGGGGGGGGTGTAGGTGGGGAGGCATGGCAGCTGCTACATGCAGTGTTCAGTTCACAAGAAAGCTGGGCTAAACAGCGCCAAGCAAATCCTGAACTTAGTCCTGTAACATTACCCTGGGATGGACAAAAGTGTGCCATGTTACTGACAGGTCTGGGTGGGAGTACCTGGGTTCCTTGGAGAACTATGTTTCTTTTCTGTACGGACTTTTTGTCCCTTTGTGGAATCACATTTCATTTCCAAGAGACTTATTTGAACCAACGAGTCTATTTTCTAGCTAGAATGCAGGAGAACACAGCAAAGGTGTATGTAATATGTAAATACTTAACCGGGAGAATATTTCATAGAGGCTGTAATGCTAGGAGGACTTTGCTATGGACTGACAAAGTTGACAATTCCTTAACCAGACATTATGTCATCTAATTATACCCACATGAACCAGAAAACTTATCTGTCTTCTGCTAAATATTTGTGCAGAACATCGCTGCATAAGTAAGTTGTTTGGATGACAGGCAGTGCTAGCGGTCTCCAGAAACGTTCCAGGGAATGAAGGAATAAGAGTGAATCTCCATGTTAAGTTCCCCTAATTTTAGGTTTTATATTGTCTAAAAGTAACCTTACTCCAGACAGAATAGTCATTTGCACTCTATTTTAGTTCAGCTGACTTGACGTGAATTCATCTGTAAGACAGAAGGTTTGGGCAGTGTGTTTGTTTCCTTTGTACATCAGTCTCTCTCTCTCTCTCCATCTAGAGTTAGAGCTCTTAAAACTGAGTTATTTATAGCATTGCATTAGGGGAACGCTTATGGTACGATTATGATATTGAATATGATATTACACTGATAGCTTTGTGGATGTTAAAGATCTAATAGTATTTTCAGTGTCTTATGGTATAAATGTTCTGGTGTGCATGACATCTTGGTTAAAAATGAATTCATACGAAGAGGGCATGAAAGGGGAGAGCAGTTATGTCTAAATATCTTTCTGCATGAAAAGCCTTGCTGCAGAGAGAATTACAGTCGTTCCTGAGAGAAGTGTTCACATGTGAGATTATTTACCAGTGGGCTTTTGCTCTGTAAATCTGCATGAAAGCTTTGCCAGAGCTGGGCTGTATAATATGGTTGTGAGAACTTGGCTCCAAGCAAACACACCAAAGCGTGTTGGACACTTGCAGGCTATGCTGCGTCGGCATGTAGTTGTCTGTGTAGGTGATGATTTGAAGATCAGTAAAAGTTCAACTGTAGCAGTAATTTTTTATATCTGTCCTCTAGGACTGGAATGAAGCTATCAAACCACTTAAATTTAGATACATGATAATTATTAAATAACGATATAAATTGCTGCCTCATTTACACTACTGGTTTGGGCTCAGCTTTTATCTTCGCAGATTTTGTAGTGAATTTAAAGGATGACAAATTTTCAGCTCCGTAGTCTCTATTAGCCCTCTGCTTCATCACAGACACCGCTTACATTAGAAGTAATCCTGGTTTGTTCCATTCAGCCTTTCTCAGAGGTAATCCGTGATGTAAGGGATCACCTCTAGGAATAAAACAGCATTCTCACTGCTCATTAAATATTTCTGGTCCTTCTGCTGAGGTTTCCAGGCATGTTGGTGCAAGGGACAGTCTCCTGCACTGAAGATCATAATACATTTCAGATAGATCAATAAAGATTGTTAATAAGTAATAATAGTATTTAATTCTTCTGCAACACCTCTAACAGGAGAGGTACGCTAACAACTCCTGTTAATGCTAGATTTAAGGTGTTGCAGGCATTGGAAACATTTTCACACAGCCTACATTTGGATTTGAGAAGCTAGAGAAGATTCCCTTGTAACAAAGGGTGAGCAATTGTCTTCTCTGGGGGCAAATGGCTTCAAGTGGGTTTTTGCTCTGAGCCACCTGTAAGCAGAGGGAAACAAGTCTCCCTGGACCCTGTGAGAAATTGTGAATTTGGGCCACTGGGGCTAAAGGTACCGGAGTGAAGCTGCCATTGCCCATGACTGAAATTTGAGGCTAAATCCTTCAATGGTGGCTGCTACCTGGATGAACTGAGGCGGTGTCCAACATGACCTCCACTAAGGGGGATACATCCAGGGAAAGACAGGGCCTGCGGAGGAGGAATGGGTGTGCACTACATAGACTCCTTTAAGCTAAAGCAATCTCCATCTTTAGCTGCCAGTTCTTGCTGATGTCAGAATAAGATCTAGCTGGTGATGAGGTGAATGCATACTCAGTTCGGGAGCCAACCTGCCTTGGGGCTATGGGAGAGAGGAAAATAGCCCACACTCAGTGCTGTCAGCTCAGGTCTGCTCCCTGATCTCACCATTTGCCTTAATTCCTCCTCCTTCACTCCCTCTGTCCTTCTGTGTTACTTGCCGTCTTCCTATTTTTCTCCTTTTTCCCCCTGTTCTCTATGTGTTCCTTCGTTTTTCTTCCTGTTTTCCTTTCCTCCTTCCTTCTTTATTTCTTGCTGGTCTTGTGCTGCTTATTCTGCCTGCACCATCCTCCAATTCCCCTTTCTGTCATCTGCTCCACTCTTCTTTTGCTGGCTTTTCACCTTCACTGATATCTTCTACAAGATATTTTAAAGCATTAAAATCTGCCCAGAGGTTGAGCTTCCTATTTGTGTGTCGTGCGGGTGGCAGCCTTCCAGTGGAAATAGTGCCAAAGGAAGAACAGCAGCCCAAAGGGGATTTCACACTTTACAGCAATATTTAAAGCGTTCTGAATCTGATTAGGGGATCTGGATGAAAGTCACAGAGCTTCCTGATCCTACACAACAGTTTTCAAAAGCTGTCAGAGCAAAAAGGAAATGCTGGACCTGAAGCCCCTAAGCAAGTTCTTTCTTCAGTTCAGTACTCAACACACTATCGCTCAGCACACAGACACCTTCCTGGCTGCCCTCAGACGTGCCATTGAGGCACCTTTGGATCAAAAGTGCCCTTCAATTCTCCTCCCTGTAAATCTCCCTTATAAATTGCTCCCAATTTACTTTGAGATCAAAATTTGACTTACAGGCATTTGTCTGACAAATGAAGGGAAAAGGGTGAATGCGTAGCACTGGGGCACCAGGAGGGAAAAGAAAGGGATGTAGCAAATGTACTGCTAGGAACTGCTTTTTTATGTGTAGCTGAATGTGGTGAATGAGCAAACCAACCTGTCAGAAAAAGAAACAACCAAACCAGAAAGGTGATGACTTCTTAAAACGAGTGCCTTCTCTGTGTAATAAAAAGTGCATTTCAGCGCTCATAGCTGTGTGTACAGACGGATACGTGGGTACATAACAAATATTCAAACCAACTGAAAATTTGTCTTAGAACACATTAGAATTCAGGCCATTGCTTTTTCTTTACAGTACACTCTGTAGAAGGAGATGTCCGTCATCTCCCCCCATTTCCCAAACCCCACGCTGTTCTGGACAAGGAAGAGATAAATGAGTTCAATAAAGTTGTGCTTCACAGGAGTGATGGCAAGAGATCCAGTTGGTTGGTTGGTTTTGGTTGTGTTTTCTTTCTTTCTTTGCTCGTTTTGCTTTTTTTCTTTGTTTTAATTGCTTGGAATCACTGACTTGGTCTCCTTTTGGCAAAGGATTTTATCCTTCTTGACATGATCCGTGTCAGTATCCTCTACCTCCAGCCCCAGTGTTACACTTTCTGTTTTTCCTTTCCACTCTTTTAATTGAGTATAAAATGCAGCATCTAAACAAGAAAAAGGAACAAAAAAGAGCAGAGGGATTGGTTGCAATTACTGGAACACATCACCACATGGGTTCATAACCAAGGTCAGGTGAGGATATCTCTCCCCTGAGGAGAAGACAAGATTCCTTGTTGCTGTGCTAAAGTTATTGCAATGCCAGCATCCCTAAATGATCACACGCTGCCTCTTACCAGCCCTTCCTTCATCTCTCCATATTTTTGGCTGGACTTGTGCTGCTGCCAAGTGTGGGGCCGTGTTGTATAGGAACTCAGTGTTTGGTGGAAGCTCTTTATGGTGGCTCTTTTTCAAAACGAATAAGTATATAACTGAGCAGGAGGAGTAATGAAGCTTTTCAATTAGCATGGAGCATACCCTCAGGCTTTGCCTGTAGGTGTGAGCACTGCAGTGAGCCCATTGCGTTGACAGGTGGTCTGGGGCTGACAGAGGAGATGTGTCCCAGAGGAACCTGTCAGTCAGCATGAAGCGATGCTGATTCCTGCTGTTAGGTAAATGCACAAGCAGAAGACTTCAAATGCTTTGTGATTCAAGAGTAATTCTTCAATAAAAGACCATACAGCCCTGCAGTGCTGCTATTTTTAAGCTGATTCAAACCTTAAAAAAATAAAATAAAATCCTGGAAAATGAATTTGCAATTATGAAGACAGTTATCACAGATCACCACCGCTGGAAGTGGAACATTGAGGTCAAGCTTCTATAGAAAGCAGCGGCACTGCCCGGTCTCCGACATGTTGTAGAGCTGCCTGGCTGGCACTGCAGAGGCTCACCACTGTTGCAAGAGCTCTCCAGCTAAATTTCTGCTCTCTGACTGCTAGAAAGGAAGAGGAAATGGAGTAACACAAAAGGAAGTTTTAAAAATGATAAATCTCTGCCACAGTTTGTTAGTTACCACTTGCAAAGTACATAAGCACACGTAGTCCCTTAATATACCTCTCCCAGAAGTACAAAGTCCTTCTACTTTCTCTTTTAAATTACATGTTTTGGCAAAGAATTACGTTTTCCTGAAGAGTGGATTTATGAAAAGACTATCTAGAAGCTTCTGTTTTTAATTAATTACGTCTATAGTATTCTAGGCGACTTTAATGTCCAAATTTGTCATCAGTAAGTCTGTTTAACTACTACAATTTTCGTATAAACATTGATAAATATTGCGAAGAATGAAGTGTTAGACATCTTTTTTATGATACTAGTAGAACGTAAAGGCTTCTGACAATTTCCCTTATCCTTGGGGAAGCACTTAAGCAGATGAAGTAATTAATAACGTGAGTTCCTAGTTTATGTAGTAACAACAGAATATTTGTAAGCTGCACGTGTAAGGAGATTTCACATAAATTCAGGAGTTCTATCTGTAGCTCAGTTCTTCGAAAGAAGAAACAGATCTTATCACCGGATTTATTTGTTGAAAAAAAGGCTATTTCATACAGAGGGAAGGAAGAAATGTGGCAGAAACTCCTTATCCATGTGTGCCATTAAGCGCACCAAAATGAGCTAGATGCTCTGCTTGGGTTAGCGTAGCTTTATTCAAGCTGTTTGAACTTACAATTAATTCCAGATGAGATTCCGTCCCCGTGTGACTTAGAAGAAGAAGATAACAAACGGTTTGGTAGACTCAGGAAAAAAGCACCTCAACAAGACAGTGACAGGAAGTTATTGATTGACTGTGGGTTCAGTTAGTAACCTCCGGAGGTCAAATACAAGAGAGGTCATAGAGCTTAGAAGTCTAAGAAATGTACATATTTGAAGAGCCATCTTCTGTCTTCTTAAGAACTTGCCTGGGATGCTAGCCAGAATAGCTTTGCAATATCACCTGGCAGATAAAATTAAAGCATGAATCATCATCTCCCCAGTCTGAGGTTTATTCAAGTTGTAGCTTTAAGATAGATTGCAGTTTATAATTCGATGCCGTGTCCAAAAGCTAACTATCCCTTGATATCAAACAGTGCTGAGGGAAGGTCAGGTTTGAGCTGGGTTACAAACCTGGGTTTGTGAGATGAGAACTGAGAGAAGAACATTCAAAATCATGAAAGTTTCTGTCATTTAAATTTAAATGCAATATCAGATGGATGTTTGCCTGTATATCGTATCATTCTGACAGACCACAATGCCTGAGGATAAAGAGCTCTTTGGATTACCCTGGAAGAATAAGGGACATGGCAACATTCTTACAAGGCAGGGAAAATGAGGAATGTTCAAAAAACATTCAAACTAGTTCCGTAAAGTATTTCAATGGAACATATAGAATTCTTGATGTTTGGAAACTTCTTTCTGAGATAGGAGGAAAAAGACTAGTCCTGGAAGAAAGCGAGAAGGATGTTATTTTCAATGATATGGGCATCATTCATAGGCTAATTTTGCAAAGAAAATCGACTTAATCTTCGATCTTTGAAGCTAAAGATTGGTTGGGTATCACAGTAAGTATCATTCTGCCAGTTTTCATTTTAGATACTGTAGCAGTCAAAGGAAGATACACCTTCAAAGAGCAACAGAGCGTAGTTTGAAATTCAGCACGGTTGGTAATGGACCAACCACTGGGAGTTTTTAGTTGGCTTGTCTGGGACAAGGGATGGACATACAGGAGTCTTCAATTATCAGATTACCTTGGTATGTGTGACTAATTGGTAGTCTGAATATGAGGTTTTGTAAACGGCACCAAACTGCCCACTTTCATCAACAGTATTAAAAGAGTTAGGCCTTCTAAGAATTTTCCTCTCTGTGCCTATGTATGCAGCAGATCAGTACTTCTTAAGAAGTGCTGTAATCCATAGATCAGAGCATATGATAGTATAGAAATGAAACAGGCTATCCCATTTATAATGCAAAGCAACCTGGCTTTGAGTTATCAGCTTATAATAATAGAGCAGCTAGCAGACTTCAATGTGAGAATACAAATTTACATCTAGTCTCTTTGGTAGTGTCCACTCCAGACCTGACATTCAATTAATTAACCAGTGGCAGATAAGACCAAAAGCTCTGACAAGAACCTAGGTTTGGGTGCTGGTAGCCATTGCTTAGGTGCAGTTAATATCTGCTCTGGGGGTACTTTCAGTGAAATCAGTGGTGCACGTTCTCAGTATCAACCCCTATTTAACATTGGTCTTTGTCTGAGAACTTCATAAAAATGCCTTTACATACTAACATCTAACAATAAAACCAGAGATGAACCCCAATAAAGATAAACAGAAGGCAGTGTGTCTGTCATAATTATCTACCACAGGCTAAAGATACATATGAGGAATCTTGACTCAATTCAAGTAAAATTTGACCTTTTAAGACAGGTGTATCAACATACACTGGTTTCTTTATGCTGCTACATGGCAGTGCAAAGCAAATATTACATAGTCATAAGCTAGATCAGGCCTAGAGCTGCTTTGCATTACTGGGAGAGCTAGCACTGGTCAAAGAGATCTGGTAAGCCTGATTGTTAACTGACCATCAGAGGATGAAAGTCACAGAGGTCAGAGGTCTATCAGAGGGGTAACACTGTGGCCGGCTGGCAATTGTGTGCACTGACAGGTAGAGATATTAATTACCAGACAATGCCAGTGTGCTCAGCTGACTTTTACCAGTTAAGCTGGATCACAGAAATCAGGGTGTGAGGAAGGATAGCACTTGGCTTTGCTATTTCTGATGCTGTACATCCAGGTATAGATCTGCGCCCACTTTCGCCTATGGAAAAGTCTATATCAGTCGTTAATAACATACTGTCAGTGTATGTCCTTCAGGCTAAATGTGACATTTTGGGGGCTTTGACTCCATGGAAAATTCGAACATTCCTCTGTTTCTGAATTATTGCATGGAGATGTGGGGTATGAGAATGGCAAAAGGCAGATTTCAGAAGTGACTGTTTCTTGTCACTTTTCTAGAAGTGACTGTTTCTTGTTCTTTTCTATGTTTTACATTTCTTATAAAAACGCATTTAATCCTTGCATCTGCGGGTTGTCACAAAGATTGCTGTACCTTAAGCATAGGTGATGCAATACAACCCATAGAAATGGATCCTGAGCCTTTGATGTGTACGAAGCGAGGAAACTGTAAGTACAGAACCATTCACACAGATCTCTGTAAGAAGGCACACACCACAAACACCACTGCTCTGTGTTCCTCACAGCGCAGACAAGGTCTGCAAATGTGACAGAAAAGTCCCCCATGGTGATGATGGTACGGATTATGTGAGCTTTCTCTGATGTTCAGAAGGTGTAGGAAGGGTTGGCGTAGCAGGCATAGGCAGGACGATCCCTCACAGTGTGTTACCACTGCGGTTTGAAGTCCGCAGCGAAGAGCCTGGAGGAATTATTTCTGGTCGGTCCAATGGCTGTCCTGCATGCACTGATGGATGGTGCTGCTACACAAAACCTCTGAGTTCAGAAGTAACCTTGAAATGCCTGGTTCCTGGGCTATCAAAGACAGGACGTATTGCAGAGCCGATGTTACCACGTAAAGATGAACAGAGGGAACATCAGCAGCAATGTGAGCGTGCTGCAGCTGCACCGGGCAGAAGGGAAGGCAGGGGAGTTAAAAGAAAGAGAACAGTCAGTCCCAGTAGATGGTCTGTGTGAAATCTTCCTTTTGTGGTCTGCTGGTGTATTTCATTTTTAATTGGTGAGGAAGAGGGGTCGTATTCTGATTCCAGGAGCGTTCCAGAAGTCAAGAAACGTCACACATATGGATCTGAACAACTCTCCAATATTAAGTTTCTTTATTTGCTTTACTAGATGCACATCTTTTTTTCCCTTTTTTTCCCTTTATTCTCCCTCTCTTTCTTATCTTTTTGAAAGCAACCGAACATTACAGGTGGGGCAGCCAACCACGTAACAGCTGTTGGCTGTTTTTCATATTGCACAGGCGCGTGTGAGCGCTCATTCACTCATTTGTTTTCTGTGTTTGAAATCAGAGTCGGAGCATTCAGAAAAGCCAGTTACACATCGCGCTTTTCGACAGCGATAGGGTAACTGTTCATTGCTGTGCTGAGGAAAAAAAGCTTTCTTCAGCTGAGATGCCCAGGTATGTCACTCCAGAACACCACTTGCATTAAAGTCTCTGTAGAAAGATTAAATGTGTTTTCAGAAGAGGTCATTGTTGCTAAGCGTTACATGTCCAGTAACTTGCGGGTATCTCCCCTTGGTGCTCTCAGCCATCAGAGAGGTTCTCCAGGCATTTTTTCGAGGCCTCTTTTACAAGACCCAAATCCCCAGAACTGCGGCAATGTTCCCTTTTTCTCCCGCCTGCCTTCCCACCTAACTGAGCGCTGGGGCTTACGAGTCAATACTCCTCCAGTGTTCCAGCTGAAGAACCAACTCGGTAGCTAACGGGGTCAGATTTACTGCCTGAATTGACTGACAGAATTAATTTCAAGATAGTATTGTATGTTTGCACTGAAATAAGTGTTGCGCTCAAGCTCCTTCTTGCTGAGCCCTGCTTCCAGGCTGTTTGCATGTGATCCCAACTCAGCCTTTGACTACGAGTTTGAGTTCTTGACTGTCTGTCACTGTAAATCTTCAGTGCCTCTGTTTGAATCAAAGCATTCCCTCCGGGTTTTGAAGAGGTTTAAATGGATGCAGAATTTTCAGTTTTATCTTATTTGTGGGTTGTTGTGTTGGTTTTTTTTCCCCTTTCTTTTCCGCCTGGGAAATAAAATAAGCAGATGGAATCTCAAGTCTTCTGAGATCAACTGCAGGGAAGAAGTTTTCTGTGGGTGTGCAATAACAAGATAGAGGACAATTTGTCATTTATTGCTGCACTGCTGAGTCTGAAGTAATTGTGTCACCGCTGAACAGCCTGAGAAAGATGGGTGAAAGCACATTCTGACATGGGGGTATTGCTAGAAATAAAAGCGTAATGTCAAACGGGTGAGTTCCTCCCACAGAAATAAAGAGGGGGAAAAAATCCATGTGCAAATAATAGAGAAAATGTTATTTTTCTTGGTGATGTTAAACCATTTATGGCTTAACTTGTATTATAAATAAAAAAAGTTTACAGTTTTTGGGTTTTTTTGTTTTTTTCTGGTTAGAAACCTTCGTTAATGGATGCGAATACAACATTAAAATGATTTGTTTATTGCCAGCCCAAGTATTCTGACACAATTATAGCACTCCATGGTCTTCCTTAATGGATAGTGTTAATTTTGGAGCCTATCTGGGTTTGCAGAAATTACTCACTGTATTAATAGGTGCCAGCTGTGAGATAAGCCACTGACAGCTCCGTAAAATACTGTTGTTCTTTCACACTGATTTCATGTACAGCTAATCACCACGCAGTCCTGCGTGTGCTGCTGGAAGCTAAAAGGGAAAACCACCGCTTCGCTTCACTATTGTAAATATTTAACTGGTGAAGTATAAAATATTCTCCAGCTTGTTCTTGTTCTATGCCAGGAGAAATAAAGCATTTTAAATAATCACTCTTTTCACTCACTTTTGTTTGAGGAAAGGGAATGTGACAAGGCAGGCTGAGAAGGCACTGAAAATCACTGAAGAAATTTGTCCTAACATCATCACAGAGGACGTGAATCTGAGCTGCAACAGGAGATGGAGAAGCCTGCAGATAGCCACCATACTGGGCAGCAAAGCAGCTCTTTGTAGATTTGTCGTGTGTTAAATGGTGTAAGAGGTACCTCCAACTGCAGGACTTCATCCCTGCCATAAGCAGTCTGAGTCCTTGCCCTGTGCATGGCAAGATGGAGGTACAGAGACCAGTCTGTGCCATGGGATTGCCATATGGAAGGATCACACCCTATATTAAATCATCAGATGTAATAGTGGGAGATCTGGCACAGTGACACGACACACCTGCATTAACTGACAAGAATAAAGCTGTGCTGCTCCCACAGCTGGCTGACCTGAGGAGCTAAGGGGCTGCTTTCCCAAGGTTAACTACCTGGCCAAGTGTCCCATGTCACTGCCTCCAGCACCGTGCCCACTGCTGAGCCCAGCGGGCCCAATGGTCTGACTCAGTGTCCTGATGGATCTGACAGGCTGTAGTGATTTGTGAGCAGTGATGTGGTTCAGAAAGGCAGAGCAGAAGGTGTCTCTCACTGCAGCCAGGCCCATGGGTGTCTCAGCCAGAACCAGAACCCTCCCAACAGCACCCTGAGGTGCAAATGGTTTGCACTGCCCTTATAGCTGTAGGGACAGCAAACCTCTACCTGGTCATTTTTGACTTTAAAAAATCACAGGATCATAGGATTGCTGAGTCTGGAAGGGAGGAGGTCTGTAGTCAGGGGCAGCTTTGAAGCCAGACAAGAGATACACCATAAATGCTTGTTTTCTTCCTCAAAATAAACTTTTTTTTTTTTTTTTTTAAAGGAAATAAGGAAGTAAGGAAGCTTCATTAGAAGAGTATTACACAGGCAGCAAAGTCAGCTGCTCAAAAGTTAGGCATTGCCAGAGCTACAGCTGCCTACATGACCTTGACTTGGTCCCCTATGCAGGTGCATTATGCAGTACCAGCACGCGTTGCTCCTCCACAGGATCTCTCTCTTGCTCAGCACAGAATACAGATGAAAAGGGAGCAATAAGGGGATCTTAAACTTGCCACTTTCTAACGTTAAAAGCTTCACCTTGGATCCTATATCCCAATTAATATTCCAGAAACGGAGAGGGTATGTGCAGGAGGTATGATGTGTGTAGACCACACCTGTATACACACTGCACCAGGTTCTGACCTGAAAGAAAAGTTAAAATGCCTCTTAAAGGACTGAAAAATGAAGTTATCGAGGATGAGTTTTGATTTTATCCCCTTTTACGATTCATGTTCATTTTTGGACATGAGAGGTCAGGTTTAGCAGTTCTTATAGGAAATAATAAATCAGCTTATCATAGCAAATGTAAACCAAATACAACGGAGTTTGGATGTCTGTGTGAACAGTCACGTGGCGAGAAAATCCAGGCAGCTGGCTCCAAATAACTATTAATCCTCCCCAAGGCAGCAGCCAAGAGAATGGCCTCGGGCCTCTGAGAGCTGGAGCCAGCACGTTTCAGGAGGAGCAGCACTGGGGCAGCTGGGATGAGGCAGAATGTAGAGAGCAGAGCTCACATAGAATGACATCATTTGGTACAACAAACACTGACTTATTTCAGTCTTATTTGCTCCAGCTTTTCTTTTTTCCTCTCAGAGTCTGAAGTAAATTCCAGAATACAATACGTGCATAGCATCACACATTGAAATTTCAGGGTGCTTAGGATTTAGAGCTATTTCTGGGTAAAACCTCTAACACTTGTGTGATCCTGATGGAGGGGCAGGAAATCTCCAGGCTGGGCTCAAAGGTGGGAAACCTCTGCTGTTTTCTCCCTGCAGATTGCAGCATCCCTCTCTCCCTTTGCTGCTTTTGTGTTGCCTTTCTGGATAAGATGCAGGGCACTGACATGCTGGCTTTTGTTTGGTCCCCTCATTCCTGTTTAGAAAATGGAGGAATTCTGACATGTTGGTGGCAAGACACACTGCATGAAAAAGTGTAGCAGGAAGGTGAGCAGGAGCTTTCTCATTGATTTAGTGTGATCAAGATTTACACCACTGTTTATGAAAAATACATCCATTTCTCGGTGTCCATAGAACAAAAGTGCTTAGGGTTGCCTGCATGTAATCAGAAAGACACACACAAAAAAAAAGATAAACTGTAAAATACGGAAACCTCTCTAACATAAATAAGATGTCTTTAAACATACAATTGTAATTCAGATCAAGTGTTTGTCAATTAAGAGCATTAACTGGGGACACAGTCATCCTAACTGGCATATGCATTCATCCATGGACATAGCCTGGAGCGCTGGCGATCAATTATTCAGCAAGGCATTTCGTATTGCCTCCACCTTTCATAGCACATCATCTGCCAGATTGTGATCAGCAGCAAATATATGAACAGCAGCAGAGGAGAAAACAATTAATGTTTCTTGGCTAAGTGAGATTTTAATTTCCTTGGTAAAACTCTCCTCGGTCATTAGGTTACGGAAGATGCATGAGTCCATGTCCTCCTGCGTTCCACAAAGAGCTAAGATGGTGGTTTACCGTTCCCCACATCTTTCATGTGCTTTAGCATTCAAATCTCTCAGAATTCTGCCTCTCCTGTTCCATTTTGTTGTCACCTCCTCCTCCTCCCCCAGATCTTTGCTGTTGGTCTGGTAGAATATTGATGGAGAATTGATGGAGAATGGCTTTCCTTGTGTGCTTTTCCAGTTTTGAAACTAAGGCTATGGACAGAAGTGTTGCTCTGGCTGTCACTCATAGAAGTAAAGAGGTCACTGCCCCTCATGCTCATCAGCTTCTTCCCCTTCCTCCCCATCTACCTCCAGCTCCCTTCCCTTGAGTCAGCCCAAAGAAAACTGTCGCACCGAAACCATGCTCATGTTCTGTAGGATCAGTGGAGCTGATTCACCCCGGAGTTGCACAGAATGCAAGGAGAAAAGGAGAACAAGAAGAGACGTGGGAAGGGAAGAGAGGAAGGCTGTCATCTTCAGTGGCAGCCCACAGCACTATCAGACTATGTGCAGCATGAGCAGCTCAAGGAGAAGAATATGTTGACCACAGTCTATACACAGAGGAAAGCACCATATTACACAACACATTTTTCCAACTCTTTTTGGCCTTTTTAAGTTTTTTGGTTTTTTTTTTTTTTTGTTAGCTTTCATTGGCTTGCCCCTCTTTGGAGTTGGAATCTCAGTTCTCTTAAATATTTAAAGACATTTATGTGCTTCAGAAACGATAGACATTTAAAAATTCCTTTGAACTCAGGCTTTTGTTGATGCTTTGTTTTTGGTTTTTTTTCTCAGTCTATTGCTAACATATGCCTGGGTAAACCTATGCAGGACTCCTTCCCTACTCATCTTCCTAATTCGGACTTATTTATACTCCATTCTTTGCCTGTTAGCAGCAGGTAGGCTCTACTTATTTTTTTATGTGTAGCAAATAGCTTTTCTTTTTTTTGCCTCATAACAGGAGAAACATACCAGAGGTCATTATAAAACAATCAAGGTTGTTAATCCTGCTCTTCTCTTGTGGGAGCTGCTTTGTGTTTCTCTAGCTGCAGGGCATCCTTCTCTTAGAAGTGCATCTTCAGCGTCTTTTCCCCTTGCAGTTTTTGTTGTCATGGGTAATGCCGGGTGTGGAGCAGGATGCCTGGATGAAACTGTAGTGTCCCTCTTCACCTCTCTCTCCTAGGAGGTTGGGGATGAGGACAACGTGATTTGGGAGACGGCATTTCAGTTCGTCGTGCTGTGGGCAGTTACTCTGTCTATGCTGCCTAAATACATTTGCTTAGTATCTTGAAAAGGCCTGGCTGATTCGAAGCTGAGGTCAATATTAGGAAAAGAAAGTGATGTTACAAGGAACTGAGGATGTCTGAGCAGCTTTTGGAAAAATCAGCTGTGCAGTTGTTAATCTCGAGTAAATAATCAGACGTTAGGTACCTAGAACACGTTTCAGGTGGCACTAAACATGTAATTAGAAGTGAATCACAAGAAAGCACCCTGCTCACAAAAGGTGCTTCAGTAGGCCTAGTTTGCATCAGAAAACAGCCACCTAATTTCCAGTATCACCTACGTCAAATATGTGTGATCACTGAGACCTGGCGAATGAAGGACAGATGGGTTGGCTCCACGTCCAGCCTCTATTAAAGCATTTTCTTGCAGAACTCTTCTGGATCTGCTTTGGATCCCAGCTGACAGAACTGAACACAAGTGACATTTCTATGGCCTTGGAAGAGCTCTGTGTGAGTGGTGCTGGTGCTACTGGCTGTCACAGCAATGGAGACCTCTGGTGTAAGGCAGTGTCCAAGGGGAAAGCAGCAGAGACCCAAATGCAGTGCTAGCGGTGAAAGGAAGGGAAGGGATAAAGTCTACATATCAAGGAATCCCTTTGCTCTGAAGCAAAGCAGTTCTAAGAGGGCAAAAAACAAACAAACAAAAACTGGCCAAAGAAAGATGGCTGTAAGATGTCCAGTTAAACTCACGTAGAAAGAATATAAGTGATCTTTTCTAAGTCCTGTTAGCAAAAACCTAACTCCTGTTTGGAACACTTAACCTTTTGGGGTGACTTTATGCTGGATCAGAACTTCGCGTTTGATCACAACAACCCCAGGCAACCCTACAGGCTTTGGGAGAAGTGGCTGGAAGGCTGCCTGATGGAAAGGGACCTTGGTGTGCTGATGGACAGTCGGCAGAATATGAGCCAGCAGTGTGCCCAGGTGGCCAAGAGAGCCAATGACATCCTGGCTTGTATCAGGAATGGTGTGGTGAGCAGGACTAGGGAAGCCGTTCTGCCCCTGTACTCGGCACTGGTGAGGCCTCACCTCCAGTACTGTGTTCGGTTTTGGGCACCTCGGTACAGAAGGAACATTGAGGTGCTGGAGCAGGTCCAGAGAAGGGAAACAAGGCTTGTGAAGGGCTTGGAGAACATGCCCTGTGAGGGAAGACTGAAGGAACTGGGGCTGTTTAGTCTGTGGAAAAGCAGGCTGAGGAGAGACTTATTGCTCTCTTCCAGTATCTGAAAAGTGCTTACAGTGAGAGCGGGGTTGGTCTCTTCTCACTGGTGACAGGACGAGGGGAAATGGCCTCAAGCTGTGTTGGGTTAAGCTTAGGTTGGATATTAGAAAAACTTATTAACAGAAAGGGTAGTATTCTAACACTGGAATAGGCTCCCCAGGGAGGTGGTTGAGTCATCATCCCTGGATGTGTTTGAAAACCATTTGGATGTGGTGCTCAGGGACATGATTTAGCAGGGGGTTGTTAGTTAGAGTAGTATGGTTGGGTTGTGGTTGGACTTACTTGATCTTTAAAGTCTTATCCGAACTGAGTGATTCTATGATTCTATGATTACATGGCTGCGATATTTTGACCTGGTGCAAGGCATTCAAAAGTGTGCTACAGTGCTTTGTTGGACTCAGGCCACAGCCCTTTAGCCCACTCTGGTAGTTCAGAGCAGGACTCAGAGTGGCAGGTGGGCACACGGCTCTTCCTCATCCCTCTGGAAAGCACAAATTGATTCTCATTCCTGTATTTTCCAGGATAAACTGTAAAACTCCACATTAAATGCGGGGTATTAAATAAATAAGTGTTGGCATTGAACCACCTCCTCATCAGCAGGAAACTGTGCGTCATCAAGCTTCTTGCCTATGTTGGGAGGAATGAGGGAGAGGTGATAATGACAGGGGCTGCCTCCAGGGAGGGAAGTGAGGATGGCATAGGAGTGGGCACAGAGCTCTGGTAGGTGAGGGAAGGAGCAGAGAACAGTCAGATGAACGTAGGGAAAATAGATAAGGGTCAAACGAATGAGAAATTTATTAGAAGTGAAACAAAGCAGAACAACTGAAACCTTCAGAGCTATAAAAGTGAGGGAAGAAGAAAAGGTATGACAACATTCTCATCAAAATTCCTAAAATAGGCATGTTAGCTCACTCAGGAGTGGAAAAAAAATTACAGGGAGGCTTCGATCTTGTCTGTCTCATTCTCTAATCCAGCCAGCAGCGTGTCCACATTCTCATGCAACGTGACTATAATTATAAGCTGTGATCCATCAAAGCAGGACCTGGAAATTTTCATCTTACTGCCCTGCAAATATAAGGGGAAGGCTGCAAAACTGTTAAAATGTTGACTCTTCTAATCTAACCATGTTATTATTTAGCACCGCAATTCTAAACATAATGCGAGTGGCTGGTTTTCCAGTGACTAGGGCTTGATAGCCTCACAAAATTAGACAATGAATGTAGTGAACATGACTCAACACCTCAGCCAGGTTTACTGTTTCTTGGTGTCTAATGGAAACTGCTTGCCATATCCTCCTCTTGAAATGATGGTCCCCTATAAGGCTCTCTTTTTCCAATGAACGAGAAATCTTAAAGTGTAAGAATACATATAAAGAGCCCTTTCTTACCATTCTGTTACTTGTGCTTAAGAGCCCGTTTCTCATTCCTCTCTCCACATGCTTCCAGGCTGGAGGGGCTGGACTCAGCCAAGCCCTGAGAATTTTTATTTCAGCTTTAGCATTTACTACATGGGCAATGGATGATTCCCCCACCACTTGGCCAGAGCAGTGGGCTGCTCTTGGAAAGGACTATAAACCCAGCTAAAAGACAGGATTGCCCTCAACCTGAGAATCACAGAATCACAGAATCACAGAATCACAGAATTATAGGGGTTGGAAGGGACCTCTAGAGATCATCGAGTCCAACCCCCCTGCCAAAGCAGGCTCCCTACACCACGTCGCACAGGTAGGCATCCAGGCGGGTCTTGAATATCTCCAGAGAAGGAGACTCCACCACCCTCCTGGGCAGCCTGTTCCAGTGCTCCGTCACCCTCACTGTAAAGAAGTTCTTGCGCACATTCGTGCGGAACTTCCTATGCTGAAGTTTCAGCCCATTACCCCTAGTCCTGTCCCCACGCACTACTGAAAAGAGACCAGCCTCGCCACTATGGCTCCCACACCTCAGGTATTTATAAACCTGGATCAAGTCCCCTCTCAGCCTTCTTTTCTCAAGGCTAAACAGACCCAGTTCCCTAAGTCTCTCCTCATAGGGGAGATGCTCCAGGACCTTCACCATCTTTGTGGCCCTCCGCTGGACTCTTTCCAAGAGATCCCTGTCTTTTTTGTACTGGGGAGCCCAGAACTGGACACAGTATTCCAGATGAGGCCTCACCAGGGCAGAGTAGAGGGGGAGGATCACCTCCCTTGACCTGCTGGCCACGCTCTTTTTAATGCACCCCAGTATGCCATTGGCCTTTTTGGCTACAAGGGCACACTGCTGGCTCATGGCCAACCTGTTGTCCACCAGGACGCCCAGGTCCCTCTCAGCAGAGCTCCTCTCCAGCAGGTCTTCCCCCAACCTGTACTGGTGTATGCAATTATTTCTACCTAGATGCAAGACTCTACACTTGCTTATGTTAAACCTCATCCGGTTTCTTACTGCCCAGCTCTCCAGCCTGTCCAGGTCTCTCTGAATGGCCGCACAGCCTTCAGGCGTGTCAGCCAATCCTCCCAGCTTCGTGTCATCAGCAAACTTGCTGAGGGTGGCCACTATCCCCTCATCAAGGTCGTTGATGAAGATGTTGAACAAGACTGGACCCAGCACAGACCCCTGGGGGACACCGCTAGTCACAGGCCTCCAGCCAGACACCGCGCCAACGACAACCCTCTGCACTCTGCCAGTCAGCCAATTCTCGATCCACTTCACCGTCCACTCATCTATCCCATACTTCCTCAGCTTTGTTATAAGGATGTCATGGGGGACCGTATCAAAAGCCTTACTGAAATCAAGGTAGACTACATCTACCACTCTCCCCCCGTCCACCCAGCTAGTGACATCTTCATAAAAGGCCACCAGGTTGGTCGAGCACGACCTCCCCTTGGTGAACCCATGCTGAGTACTCCTGATAACCTCCTTTTCTCCCAGTTGTCTCGAGATGGCATCCAGCACAAGCTGTTCCATCACCTTCCCTGGGACAGAGGTGAGGCTGACTGGCCTATAATTACCCGGGTCATCCTTCTTGCCCTTTTTGAAGACTGGGGTGACATTGGCCATCCTCCAGTCTTCAGGCACCTCCCCAGTTCTCCAAGACCTTTGAAAAATTACAGAGAGCGGCTTAGCAATAACCTCCGCCAGCTCTCTCAACACTGAAGTATCTCTCAGAACACTGAAGTATTTAATAAATGTGGTATTTGACCTTGGTAGTGATGGGAGGTTATCGGTACTGTGAGGAGCACAACAGTTTGAGGCGTAATGGAGCTTGTTGAGAGCTGTGGGAAATACCAGCAGGAAAAAGTCTGTGGCCCCAGGCTGAAACATAACCTTGAAAGACAGAGGATTATTAGCTTTGAAGATCTTGTAACTTGCCTCCAAGGAAATGAGTCTTGTTTTGCCAGACAGGGACTCTAGAGATCCAGAAGAACCCAAACATGCAACAAGAAAAACAACACCCTCAAACAAACAGAAAACCAAACCACAACCAAAAACAACTCACCCGGCTTTAAAGGATCTCTTCCTAATATATCCAAGTAACATACTGGGCCAAACAGCATATCTACCAATCTCTGGGAAAGATACAGAATCTACTAAAAATGTAGATCAGCCAGGAAAAATTGCTCAGGTATGTGCAGGTATGTGAAAGCAGGTTTAGAGGGGTTAGTCTTTCTCTTTTTTCCCCTGTAAAGCTTTTATTAAAGCATTTTGCTTTGGAGATGCTTAGTTGCTGCTCATGCAGCCAGTGTCTCTGCAGGACAAATACATGTGAGCCTTGAGTACAGGTCAGTGCAGCTCTTGCACTCACAGGTGACAAGCAGAGGGCAGAGCCCATGCCAGGCTGGAAGAGCCATGGGGAGAAGCGAGGGCTGAGCAGAAGGCACTTGCAGAGGTCATCAGAGGTAACTGATTAGCACAGGCACAGCCAGGAAAGGAAAAGCTATTCTTATGCCCATTCAATATTCAGCAGTATCAGATGAAAAGACAAGACAGCTGGTGTCCTACATGATGCTCGCTATTCACAAGTTTTACAACCGGTTCTCCATTCCACCATCCTTGGTTATAAAGAGAATACTGAACATTATTGCATTAGTGACAGATCTCTACAGAGCCCCGCTCCATACATCTCATCAGTTTCTGTCTGATCTACTGAGAATGGTTTTCCAACATAAATTTTACTCAGGTTATATTAATAGCATTTAGACCATGCTGTCAAGGTGTCACCATATCACACATCTTAATGGAGTATGGATAAACAATATCTGCCACCTCTCTTGCAATGCTAAAATCTATACCATTGTATAGAAAGAGATCAGACTCATTATCTCCCTGGATCAGGTTGCCCAGCCATGTTGTTATTCCCGTGCCTGGAGGTATTCAAGGCCAAGTTGGATGGGGCCTTAAGCAACCTGGTCTAGAATGAGGTGTCCCTGGCCATGAGAGGGGGTTGGAACTAGGTGATCCTAAAGGTCCCTTCCAACCCAAACCGCTCTATGATTCTATGATCTAGTGGTTGGCAATCCTCTCACCAGCAGTGGATTGGAACTAGATGATCTTTGAGGACCCTTCCAACCCAAGCCATTCTATGACTCAATGACTATGGTCTATATTGTAGTTTTACTTTTCAATCCTTTGCTCAATAATTTTATTCAAGGATTTTTCTAACCTCAGCTCTAAAATTCCTTAGCCCCATTATTTTTTAGAACAGAACTCAAGCAGACATTTGTTGGACTTGATGATCTTCAAGGTCTTTTCCAACCTGAGTAATTCTATGATTCTATGATTTGCAAGTGAAAATTCTCAAATACAGCACCTAAAATTGCCTAGTCTGTTTGTACCCTGGGAGGGCCAGCTATTTCATACACATCATTAAAAACACCAGAAATCCAACCTCCATGTTCCCTAACACTTCCTTTCCCAGTTGCAGCTTGCATAGTGAAGAAGGGTTCCATTAGGAGCAGAACACCTCTGCTGTGTGCTTCAACTCACAGCCTAGGTTTAAACCTCCTGTGAACATACTCCCCTTTCCTTGTTGTTAATACAGCACTCATTACTGTTTCTCATCTGATTGTCTGATCTTTAGATTTTCTTCCGGTATTTGAAGGGAGCAGATAAACAGGAGGGGGAACAGCTGTTTACAAGGGTGGACAGTGATAGGAAAAGGGGGAATGGTTTTAAACTGAGACAGGGGAGGTTTAGGTTAGATATTAGGAGGAAGTTTTTCACACAGAGAAACCTGGAACAGGTTGCCCAAGGAGGCTGTGGATGCCCCATCCCTGGAGGCATTCAAGGATGTGGCTCTGGGCAGCCTGGTCTGGTAGCTGGCGACCCTGCACATAGCAGGAGGGTTGAAACTGGATGAGCATTGTGGTCCTTTTCAACCCAGGCCATTCTATGACTCTATGATTCTCTCTCTCTCTCTGTGTGCTAACTACACTCAGCAAGCTTACCCAGATTCCATTTTTCTTTTTCTGTTTTAACACTGTTGAAAAGCTCATGGTTCAATTAATTTGGGCTCTTATTTTCTCCCCACTTTGGGGTAGTTTGTTACAGTGCCTCCATCGCAACTTCTTGAAGAAACTGCCTTTTTTTGCTTTTGACTACTTGCCATGAGCTGTGAGTTCTCATCTCCTA
Source organism: Excalfactoria chinensis (assembly GCF_039878825.1). NCBI lineage: Eukaryota > Metazoa > Chordata > Aves > Galliformes > Phasianidae > Excalfactoria > Excalfactoria chinensis. Next base: position 27,899,720 of record NC_092825.1, read on the forward strand.
CTGCTCCAGTTTAGTTGTGATGCTATTCAAAAATCAATAGTACTTTTACTAAGCGAAATCTGACCTACAGTTTCGGGATGAGAAAAACAGGTTGGAAAACCAGCAGGAGTGAATGATCGGTCATGTGGGATTTCTCCTCAGCTAGGTGGCTGGTTTACTTCATACAACCTGCCTGTTTCCTGACAAATCATTCCTGTCATGTAAATGATAGCAGTCTACCGAGGCTCCTCTGAGTCTCCCCATTCCCTCCTGAGATTCTTTGCTTTGAGTCAAAAAGCAGCTACCCTAAATCAATGTTCAGATATATCAGTTCTAGTAAGAAACGTGAACACTTGGGAACAACCCAAGTAAGGAACTCCAGAGATATGAATCAAAACATGGAATAACCATCTGCCCGTTGGCTTATTCTAATTAAAAGGGACAATTGGCTAAGGTACATTTCTAAATGAAATAAAATATAATAAATGATGTAGGAAACAGTGTGCTGGGGAACTTCTGCTTCTTTATAGAATCAATAAAGCTTTGATTCTAGAACAAGCATTTTCTGTCAGTCATCAGATTTCCATGGTGAACTTTTGTACCAATAAGTAGGAGAACGAAAAGAAAGACCAAAGTAAATAATGGAACAGCTATTCAGTCTTTCAAGAGAGCAACATCAGAAAGTACTGCCTATCATAACACTATGGTATAAATATCTCTTTTAATAACAGCTATCAGTGAACAATATCACATTGCTCAGACTGGAGGCAAGTATGAAACTGACACTGGAGTATTGCCCTGCCTGCAGTACGGGAGCTGGGACTTTATGATCGTTGGGGTCCCTTCCAACCCAAGCCATTCTATGAGTCTATGATTCTATTCTTGCAAGAAAAATGTCTAAACATTTGAAATATAGTTTGTTGGCCTCTCTCAACAGCAGAGGCCTACGTATGTCATCAAACACGACAGCAAACATTAGCCTGTGTGATTCATTGCTTGTTTTTTGCTATAATTGCACTAATGACGGCCATATATATTTTAATCATCTTAGCAAATTCAATTTAACTCATTCATATTATTTAAAGGAACTGCAACAATTATACTGCGAGAGGAGAGAGAGAGAAGCAGAGATGGCGGAGACAAATTTGCAGGCAGCAAATTTTGGAATGGATTTCTTGTTTCTTATTCATTATTAATACAAGTAATTATAAACAAAACATAGGATGAACTTGCATTATTAGTTGCTCACTTCAACTGCCAGGCCTCTGCCTGCTTTTTGAACATTTTCCTTCTTGTTCTGCTAAATTAAAAGTTAAAAAAAACAACACAAAACAACAGATGGGCTAAACAGAAGATAACTGAGATAATGGAGCCTCTCATTTTTAGCAGCTTACCGAAGAGGAGAGAACCTGAATGAATAAAATCTTTAGTTGTAAGCCTAGACCCTTATTTAGATTATAACTTAAGTCACTGATGGGAAAAGTGGAAAATCAATTGGACGGAATGATAACGTGAATGGTATAGCTGAAATGTGATTTTTTTTCTTATAAAAAGCATCTCGCTGATAAAAATATAGCTACAATGAGACACCCTGAAGCCAACCTGCAGATTGGACATCAATCTATTTAAAAGAAAACAATAACAACAACAACAACAAAAACCATGAAGAGAACAGAAACCTGTCCATTTGAGAGAGTCAGAGATCCAGAGAGGAAACCTCCATTGCAGACAGAAAAACAAACATCAAGTTATGAATGAAGGGAAAACCTCCAGTAAGTCATGTCAGTAGTGAAGTGAATAAAGGCAGGATTTTGCCACCCAGATGACTGGAAAAACTGAGGAAAACTCTTAGAAATAGCAATTCCACAGGGGTAGGAGGGGCAACAGAGCAGGGATGTGAGTTCAAGAGACAGAGGTTTCTAGATGCATCAGGTCACCATCAGGTCATTAAAGTTATGTAATGGCTAAAGAGCTTTTAGAACAATGACTGAAGACTGGGAAGTCATTCTTAGTCTGTTTTTCAACCCCCCCTGACCCATGCATTCACCTTTGCCATAATGCTGTGAACTTCATTCAGCCCCTGAGAAAATCATATAACTGAGTTCTGAGTTGAATATGGAAAGCAAACTTTCACTGCAATCCATAACATTGGTCACTTCCTATGCAAGCCTATACAAGGGGAAATGATGTACAGACAACTGTGTTTGCTGGGTTTTGGTTTACATTCTTTTGGTCCATTTTGCCCTTATTCTGTCCTAACAACATGCCCAGTCTCACCTGCCAATTCTCTGTATTCTTTATTTTCCGAATCGTAGAGTCATAGAATCACAGGTTGGAAAGGACCTACAAGATCATCCACTCCAACTGTCCTCCCATTACCATTGCTACCACAAGCCACTAAACCATATCTTGTAGCTCCTCATCCAGACACCTCTTGAACACTGCCAGGGATGGCAACTTCACCACCTCCCTGGGCAGCCGTTCCCGTGCTACTAAAAATAGTTCTACTAAGAGACATGGCTCCCAACAAAAGACCAGGTAAGGCATGAAGAGAACATTGCAGACATAGAGAGTCCAATTTGCATTCACATGTCCCTCACAGTGCTTCTGTTGTACTTTAACTGTCACAAGACTGAAATCCAATCTTGGCAGTTAGAACTGACACCTAGATACCCCAGATTGCTACTTAAATTTAACCGTCAGAAAACCTGATCTAAAGTACTGCTGAGAGTGGAACCTGCAGAAAGAGAGCTGAAAATATTTAGTATAATTGCCATATGCTCATTCTGGATGGACATTTGGCCCACTCATTGCTCTGCCTGCCTCCCAGCCCCACAAGCACTGATTGCCCCTTGCTCAGAGCTGTAGAGTCACTGGTGTGCAGAGCTCCCAGCACACGTAGACCAATCAGCCTTCCCATTTCAAAGGTTTACCTTGCATGCGTATGAAATCCTGAGCAAAAGCACCACAACAAATGTGCCAGCAGAAAGATGGCAAGAGTAATAATAACATCTTGTAGCTTGCACAATATGTGCACAGTTTAGCGAGCGCACAACGTGGGTGCAACGGAGTAAAAAATCCACCAACCAAACACAACATAAGGGGGGAAAAAAAGGCAAAGAAGTTTTGCAAAGGGCCACTTTGTCCTGAGCTCGCACACTCCATCGTGGGCTTGGCCTACATTGTGCAGCAAACGAACAGGGTGCTGGATATTCTCCAGCAGCTTCAGCTACATTAAATATGAGCACAAATAATGCCCCGTGGCCCCGCATTCTCTGGGATGCCACAGGCACGGGACTCAGACAATCCACCCTTGCTGCAGAACCGTGTTCCAGATTTTAATTAACTGAGTTTCCATATTTAAGGTTTTCCTGTGAAAGCCTCCCACATTAAAAACACTTCTCCAAAACGCAGTGCTGCAGCAGATGAAAATAAATCTAGCCGTTGTATTTTTGAAAACTTTCTTTGAAAGAACATAATTTCAAGGACTATAATCACTCATTCCAGATACACAGTTCATGAACTCAAAGCCAACACGTCCACGTACTGCATGTTCTCATCTTTTCTAACTGCCATATGCTACTAAGTCATTTCATTTTTTATGCACCCTCCTGGCTCCAGGCTTCATGGGCAGATGGCTCCTTGCCATCTAATCAAATTCACACATCAAGGGCATCCCAAGTGAGGTCCTTTGCAGAGCTGCATCCTCCTTTCGTTTTCTCTCCTTTCCTTGAACATTTGCACGTCGCCACAAGCTTGTACCACTAGAAAGGTTCGTCATTTTCAGATGTAACACACTTAGTTTTTAATTAAACACGAAGCAGTATATGCAGTTCCAGTCCATTCACTCTAAAAATATATTTCAGTGCTTTGGAAATGCACAGCATATACGCACTTTCCTTCACATTCATTGTGGTTATATTTTGGGTCCCTCCTGCTATAGCTGCATCTGTTCACTGGGGACGACACGTACATGTCCTCCGCCATCACACACAGTGACAGTAATGCATCTTTACTTCTGCAGCCAAGTGACAGTTTTTGCTGTACTGTACCAAGCTTGGTGCCGCATCTAAATTTAGATGCCTTCTAATTTTCTTCAGCTGCCTATTGATACAATTGAATTTTCATGGATCAGCTCATCTTGATGCAGGGCTTGTGGCTCTTAGCTTTGACGGACATCATCTCAGAGCAGCATTTGCTTCTCTGGATCATCTCACTAATCACACAGGGAAGTCCTCATACTATAGCAGTGCTATTTCTTCAAGTCACTGTACCCTACAATGCCTAACCAGGTGTTTCACGTGCACTTTTATCACATTTCATCACAATTTCTGTAACTCTAGTTGCTGGATTATCTATATCCATAAAATACATGTATAAGCACGCATCTCATCTGCCTGAATGCACAGCAGGGTCAGGAATGCTCTGGTAACAACAACAAAAAAGAACATTATTTTACAAAAAGGTGCTATTCCTCAACTTCAGAAATACTTCCTTTTACATACACACCCTTTCTAGGCTTTCTGCCTATCTTACACCAAGACAGAAGACAGAAGGTCATCCACCCTGTGAGTAACTCAGCTCTTCAGTTTACACCTTGTTCTCTAAAGGAGGTGCAGTGCAGGAATTAATATTGCCTTCAACAGCTACAGAGAAAAAAACCTCACCCTGTGATGATCTGCAAGACAAACAAAGCTGTTTCACAGGAACATTTTAAGAGCACCTAACATCAGTTTTGCAATCTATACTAAAAACAAGCCATCAGCTGTCCAATGCCGGCTAATTTAATGTAACACATATGGAAGAGTGTATTTGAAATATTTGTGTAGAAGAGCAATGGTGGCACTGTGACATATATATCATCTTATAGATGCCGCAGATGCCAAACAGAATAGAAACTGGAAACTATGAAGTCTCTATACCAATATCCTTTAATGCTCACAGCAGCACCTAATAAATCCCATTGCTAAATATCACATAAGCTTGACATTCAGCTTTTGTAAGCAGTTCAGTATTTTCTGCAACAGAACGCTACAGCTAAAACACCACGCAGTGCTCACCTCGTGCTATGGTAAGCCACCCCTGCTGACTAACAAAGGGCTATCCCAGAGAACGTGGTGACCCAGAAGCCAAAGATAAAGTGTTTACAATTTGTTCCACACATCCCCTATTTAGCTAAACACAGTTCTTTATATTTACGGCCCCATCTATTGCTCTGCTGAGAGAAGAAACCTGAATACGCCAAGAACATAGTGGGAGCCTGCTAAACACGGACTGAATTATTCCAGTGTCTCATAGCTACAATGCTTTAACAAGTGCTGCATAGGCACAATTTGAGCAATATAATTTATAATCAGTTAAGCTAATCATCCTTATCCCCCTTTTCCACAGTCCTTTCTTCCCCAAGGACAGATAGAAGTCATCTTCCAGTGGCTTTTGGGACGTTACTCGGAGAGCCAGTTCAATAGACAAACAGAGGTTCCAACACCCAGAATGCATTATTTCAACAATTTTCAAGCTGTTCTGGAAATACGAAGGGCAAAATGTAGTAAATTGGTACTCGTACAAAGATCTCAGTTTCTGATGTTATTAGAAGTCTGCCACTTGTATTATAGTCTCTAATCATAGCCATGCTGCATATACTCTAACACCAGCATTCAGCTTGCTTGTGTAAGCTATGTCCTCAAAGTATTTATAAAAAGGAAAAAAAAACAACCCAACAAAAACCACCCACAAAATGCTGTGGCTTTTCTAATAGCAGGAAGGTGTTTTACAAGGCAGTTTTTATTCTTCTCTCTTTCCATAATACGCCTTCATAGCGTCGCCCATCTGGCCCAAAGCCATGCAGCCAACACAGCTGTTTTCTGCTTCCTGAACTGTTGCTTTAAGATTCCAAACTATGACAGAAGAACCACCCTACCACTTCTGTTTTATAAAGTGGTATCCTACTGGCTCGATCTAAATTAGGAGGTTGGTTCACACTCCACCAAGCTAATCCACACTGATCAGATTCTGATGGAAAACTGAAGCCATGCTGCTTGAAATTGGTAACCTTGGGCATGAACAGAAGCAAATCCCTTGGTGTTAATAAGTAGTAATTACCTAATGCTGGTATCCCTAATTCTTCACCCAGAGATGCTTCATCCTTTTGCCAACAAAGAACAGAAACTTCAAATAATTCATGAGACCAAAGTGCAAAATCTCACTTCTCCCAAGTCCCCGTAGGTCCCATTTTAGGGACTGGGTGCTCTTTTCCTTACCCCGAGGCTAAGACAAAACCTGGAAGCACCATTAAATAATAAAAGTGCAAACAGAATTAAAAAATCTGGTTAAATGATTTAAGGTAAGGAATTCTAGATGCCAGCTCTGCACAGAAGCGGGATCATTTCTATTTGTGTCTTTTGCAATTGCAACTGCCTCTTAAGTGACTTTATGCTTGGAACAAAAGAGCACGGAAGAGTGACACCAGGTCAGTTCTAATAGCCTGGACTGAGCTACTGCTTTGTGCTGACAAAAGCAGATCCTATGGGGAAAGTAGTGAGGCAGAAGCAGCAGAGTAGAAAGATGTAACAATGTGCTCCAGCTACTGGAAATCCTGAAGATGCACCGCATCGGGTCAGAACAAAGGTCAGTTTTGTTTTATTTTTTCTGACAAGACTCCAGTAGGAAAAAGGAACCAGAGAAGTGTGTAAGAATGGAGCACTCCTAGGCTGTTAATTTCCCTATATATTTAACAGCCATAGGTAGTCAGTAACGTAGGGTATTTCTGAGTGGAGATCACATTTAAGCTCACATTTTTTGAGTAACTATCACCTTCTACACACAAGTCTGATCTTTTTGACCTTCTGACCCTGAAAAAGTCCCAGAGCAATGAGCTCCATTACTAGACTGCACAGTGTAGTGAATTCATTGGAATGGGCTGCCCGATCACTTCCTTGACTGCTTAACTCTCATAAGCTGCCAAACGTTGCCATTGGACTAGATGACCTTTGAAGGCCATTTCCAACTGAACGATCCTATTCTAATCTATATTCCCAAATCAAAGCCACAGACTATGTGAGCCAGGTCCTCTGCTGTGTTTTGGTTTTCTAATTGTTTTGGAGAACAGCATTGAAGAATACTTGAGAAATAAACCAATCCTTTTGGGTTTTTTTTGTGTCTTTTTCATGCAGAAACATCTTCCAGCTCATTACCTTGTTTTCATTTCTGAACTTCTTTATAAGCAGAAGAACCTAGAATGACTATCTGAATGCTGCCGTGTATCTGCTTAAAGGGTGTACGTAGCTGAGGTTGGTTTGTTTGCACATGCTACAAGTCAGTTACATATCTGAATGTAAATCAGCATTAACCAAAAATATGTAACGATATACTTACATTTATATTTTCTATATGTGGAGGAAAACCAAGTCCTGATGAATAACAGGAAGAGCTGAAAATAGAAAGAGGCCAGATGGTCTTTTCTTTCAAGTGTGAAAGTGCAAATGTGTTTTATTTTGTGAGTCCTAAAGATGAAAAGTCTTGACTTCGGAACGTGGCTGACACAGGTTATTACCATCAGCACGTGTCATTGATGCAGGCCTGATGCTTCCATGAGGCTCTTTAGCCTTAGTCATGAGGAGCAGACCAGACCCCCACACAGATTTAAGCATGATAACCTATTTAGAAGACTCGAACAGCTTTCAGTGCAAAATAGGTGCCAACACACTTTGCTTAGACCATGACAGTTCCAAGGAGAAATTAAAGCTGACTTGCAGGCATACAAGGGATCTTTGTGGCCTTTCGGTTTTAACAGCAGATTCAGATACCTAAGAATATAGACAGGATGGAGCTATGCTCAGTACTTGTTAACCAACACTAGATACAACTACATTTATAAATCAACGTGTAACCATAATTAACATGTTAGGCATCCAAACTGCGGTCAAGAGTGCAGTATAAGCTCTTACCATAGCAGAAGACTTCAAATATCAGATTAGAGTATATTAAAACATATGAACCCTCCCACTTTTTAAAGTATATAACTATTCTCATTTTTAACTAAAGAGTAACAGAGCTACTATTCTTAAAAACAAAAAACTAATTATGGAGACTTGATTTTAAGAGCAACCTAATGCATCTCATACAACACCTATACTGCATATTGACTATATAATGCTGTAAAAACGTACAACAAATGACCCACATGGTACATAAAACAAGAGAACGGCATCTCAGTATCCTTCTGGAAAACAGTCAAAGGAATACCCTAAAATGATTTCACAGACCAAGTTTATATAACAGTAATTTATTATATTACTGCATGAAGTGTTAAAAGACAAGTACAGTGGTGAAAGCTGAAATACAACCCCATGCAGAAAAGGATGATCATGTAACACTGAAGTACTACTAAAGCACTGCTTCCAAACAGGCAATAAACAGACCAAAAAAGCATCTGAGGTGTTAACAGCGATTCTAAGACGAAGTCCTCTTAGGAAAACTGCTTTAATGAAAGATTTTACTCCCAGGGTTCAGGTGGAGATACTACCTGCAAGAAGTATTCTCACTGGTATTTATCTGGATTTAAGTATAGAAACACACTACTTTGTAAAAAGCTGCCCTTAAGGCAAGAGGGCGTTGTGGAGGAGACATCAAGAAAGACAGAGGGAGATAAAAAAAATAAGACGTCCAATGGGAAGGGTAGAACTGAAACATGATCTTCCCTGTCTTCAACACAAAAAAAACCCTGTATTACAGATAACTCTGTACCACTTTACAAAATGTACACCGTATTTATTATATATACACATATAAAACACTATTACTTCAATCACTAAGTTCTTCTTCATCACTGAAATATGCACTTTTCTTAATCCGTGGACGTTTTGAGTCATCTGAAATTGAAGATTCCCCTGCAGTCTGCGTCCACCTCTGTTGCTCCTCCTCAATTTTGGCTTGCTACAATGGAAGAAGCAGTATTAGCTAGTACTAAGAATAAAGTAAGGTGCATTACAAAGAATAATGCTAATTATTAATAGGCAATGCATTATTTAGCAAGTTATAGAATTTAGAGGGTTCATCTTAATTTCCAGATAAACTGCGTTATGAATGCATACACTTCTGAAAGAAAACACTTCTGAAATAGTTATCACATTCAAACAGCAGGAGCACTCTGCACCAACGCAGATGGAGTACCCTCTGTTTTCAAAGAGAGGACCTAAATGAATACAGTGAACTTACAGAGCTATAGAGCAATTGAGATTTGAAGCCAAGGATGCACACTGCATTTGAGACTGATGTTGAGTCAGCTTTGTTCCACTAATAAGTCTATCTGTTGCCTTTTCATTCATTCAGGGAATTCAGTTCTTCAGGGATATGAAGGTAATTCAGCTAAAGGTTAAAATAAATGCTTCCTGTTTTTATTAGAAAACATACTACCCTCGTTTAATTCTTTGGATTGAGAGAAATGGAAATATTGCCTGGTTTCCTTACGCTTACTGGTTTTATTTCTAACCACAGAGGGTTTTTTGGGATGCAGGTGGGGGTATAATTGTGCTAATTGTAAGAACCAGTAAGGAAATACTAAAGACAGACAGTCTGATAGCTGTATTACTATATATGTAACAAAAACTGCTAGAAATATAAATATGTTTTGGAAAGAAAGCTCTAATAGATACAGCAAGGCTGTGTATTAGACAAAGGACTCCAGAAACAGAATATTCTAACGAGCAAAGGATATATCTACTCATACATACACAGAGCTCTTTTGGGGGTTCTCAGTTACCAGCATAAAGAGGTAGCTGTGGATCAAAAACCTAATGGGCCATCACAAAAGATTTGTCAGGGAACTCAAAAATAAAAACAGTAAATATAAAACAAAAACAACAAAAAAACAAAACTGAGCATGCCTACAATACCAACTACAGTCATCAGCTACTGTCAGGCAAAGTGCATCACAAGGTCTACAAGATTGCTTTTGAGAAGCTAAAAGAAGGAGGCACAGATCCATTTAGAAATAAATATGCAGCACTTCTATTTTGTACCTGAACAGCGATGGCCTGGCTGAGGCTGTCTAGAGCAGGATCTTCTCCTTCCTCTTCACTTTCTTCTTCTTCCTCACTTCATTGTGCAGAGAGACAAATACAGAGTGTAGTAAGTATTAAGTAGTTTTCCATATGAAAAAGCAGCTTAACCAAAATAGTAACGTGTAAATAAATGTACGTACATTTCTTCTGGTTCAACAACTTTCTTTTTCTTCTTCTTTTCTTTTTTCTTTGGTGGCTCCCGTTCTCCCAGCATATTTTTAGGACAAGCATAACTTAAGTGTCCTGCTTCCTTGTAGGAAAAGAAATATTAATTAACAAAAATCATTACCAGCCACTACATGTTGAAACATATAATGAGGGAAGTTAATGGAAGACAGTTCACAGGGGAAAAAAAGTGAAGCAATTAATAAGATAAATGGAATGCTGAATTAGCACACAGAAGACAAACTCTTTATAAGCTTGCCATGGAAACAAAGAGATTGGTGGTGATATGCATGTTTAATTGCAAATTCAGAACAACTACGTGCTAGCCAGATTAACTTTAGCTGCTGCTGCAACAACAGAATACAGGACAGCGTGGTTTATACTCATGATGAGATACAAACCTCAGTGTTAACAGCTTAAAAAAATATGACTGAGTCAACATTTTTGGTCTCAAAAATGTTACAAATCGGAATATTCTGAAGCAAAACTTAGGAGCTGCTCCTTCTCATATAACATTATAATAACGCTTTATCTTGCTCATCAGTAAGCACATTTTGCCTCCACCCCCCAAAAATCCCCCCCAAAGGTTTTGTCATTCTGGACAATTGTAGAACAGCTATGCAAGCTGATAACACCGACAGCGAACATATTTTAACACCACAGTCTTATTAATGGTGAAACTGAAGAAATGAGGAGAAAGGCAAAATATGGAATACGTTGCTTTATTTTTGGTTTCACTCACCCCACATTCATAACATTTTGACTTATCAAAGTAGTTCCGCCTGCGAATGAATTCTGCTGCTCTTCCATTATCAATGGCTATACTTGCTTTTATTACTCTTCCAAACAGCTACAGCAAATAGGAGAAAAAAAAACAGAAGTAAACTTTTGAAAGTGCAAACCCTACCCCCCTCCAACATAACAACTTTCCATTACTTACCTGTTTGTTATTGAGTGCCCGGGAACAGTTTTGTGCAGATTCTTTATCCAAAAACAAAATAAAGGCAACTCCTTTGCTCTTCCTGGTGTCTTTGTCTTTCATAATAGTAACTCTGAAAACATATAACCACATTATTGATATGCTAAAATTGTTTTAGAGACTATTTTTCCAAAAAGATCTCAATAGGATCTAAGCTTTGCCAGGCAGCAAAAAGGGGAAAAAAAAGTAACGTTAACAATAGGAAGATCCATTAAAAAATGAATTCAAAGGGACAGCTAACCACACTTTGTGCTTGCAGGAACATTGGAAACGATCTGAAAATAGTATGAGGAGCCTCTCCACATCATTCTAGTCCAGTTCCATGCTTTATTCTTTTGAATGGCTTCAGAATGAAGAACATACACTTCAGATTTGCAGACAATGTAACTGGAGGGAGTAATACATACTGGAGGTCAAACTAAAATTCAGGAGTAATCTTGACCATTGCTATAATTGCTGAAAAAGCAGCGTATTGAACTGCATCCAAACAGAGTATATATTTTTGCAGGAATAACCAGACAAAGAGATACACAATGGGAAATGATAGACATTTTGCAGTATTTTTCTTCAAGTATCTGTCTGGAATCCAGGCAGGTTATAGATACATGTGTTAATTTACATGACACAAAGTCAAATCTTCAGTCTGACACTGGAAACAACTGAGATGGTGGCAAATTTAAGAGTTTTACCCAGTAAACACAAAGAAAAAGAATGAAAACCACCCAACCTCAATTCTTTTGCTTACGTCAATTGTATTTAGTCCTAGAAAACATCATGGGGAAAAAGGATGGCATTCTGCATGTATGTAACAATATATGTTCAAAGCCAAAAGAATAAACCCCTCCTGCGTCTCACCCAGCAAGTAGAACAATGTTCAGCCGTACGGCAATATAAAATCCCAGGAAGCAGTAAGACCAATAAATAAGCTAAATCCAACCAAACCAACCAACTCTGAACAGTGCAAAAACAGAAAGTCAACTAGGAAAAAAAATAAAAGTATAATAGATTATCTACATATTAAGATGTGTATGACAAAAGCTCATTAAAAACGCTGTTTTCCCCCAAATGCAAGTATAGACAGATAGAGCATAGAACAGGTTTTGTATCAAAGCCTCTTTGACGAGGATGCACCTAATGTGTTGAAGAGTCAATGAAACTTAGTTTAGACCAATTCTATTAGTTCTTTTGACAAGTTATTCTCCCAAGAGCTCCAGTGGAACCCTAAAATGACTGTCAGACTTCTGATGGGGATGTTAATACAGCAATTAATGAAACAATAGAAACAGATATGCGTGACAAACCTCTAATAAGTCAGCAGCTTCTTGGAACCCTAGAAAGTCTGACTTCCCACTGAAAAAAACAAGCTAAACTCATAAACATCAGTATACACTGAGGCAGAAAACGTAGCAAGAAAGAAAGGTCAGTATGATTTTGCTGAGTCAAGTCACACCTCAAAAAAAAGCCATTAAAGCTTCTTCAATCAAGTTAGAACTGATTCAACTGAAAGTATAAAGCTTTCTGTGAAATGAAGTGTTTGACACCCCCAAACAAAGACTCTCCAGAAAACAAGGTAACTTTTGAAAAGACTTTTCTTAGGGATTAATAATTAGTGTTAGTTTTCTATTTGTAACAAGGATCACTTTTCATAGCAAAGCTGAAAAGCCACTAAAGACCCATTCTGTCTGCGCTGTTGAGAGTCAGGTCAGCTTTCAAAGGGACAAAGGCTTAATTTTTGCTAAATACAAAGTTGTTCCATGATAGTATTTTACACATGCTATTCTGTGAGTCTGTAGTTAATTTCATTTCTGACAGTAAACAGGCAAAACATCAGAAAAATTAGGTATTAGGAAGTGTTTTGGTTTTTTTTTTGTGAAGTAATACACAGGACAGGAAAACAGAATCCATGCAGATAGAGCTGTGAGTTCTAAGTTACTCAGTTTCTCAAATAATGCCGGACAGGATTTCTTCAGTACAGGCATCTCAAAACACCATTTCTGTGGCATATGTTAGGCATAACCACTAGAAACTGTTATTAGAAAAGAGAAAGTGGGCTGCTATAGCACCTTCAAAATAAGCAACGTACCATACAGTCATTACTTCATGCAGATAAGTATCCAAACAAGTTCAAGACCCCTCCTCCCAACACACAACACACCACATACATACTTTTAGATCGTGGAACACCTAAGCAAAGGATAGCAGGGAGGTCGGAAGTGACAAATTTATGTATAGGCTCATCAATAGTTATTAAACACCAATGTTATTACATGAGGTTTTTTCTAAGTCAGTCGTTCAGCAATGAACTAAAACAGGTCAAGTACCCTGAACCTGGCAAGAAAGACTGAAGCAACCCAGTTGCACCGGTCACTGCATGTCTGTCAGTACCCTACATAAGGGCTTTCCTCTCCCGTATATTTTTCTAAAGTCACAGCTTGATTGGCATTTCCTGCTATTTTGTCCGCAGAAACACACTGCTGAGACTTCACAAACTTTGAACAGCTCTACATATGAGAAATTATTACAGCAGCCAATGAATGTTACAGCAGATATTTGCTCATACAGAGCTGAAAACTCAAGTCTAGTTTTGTCATCCCGATTGGTTAAAAACAGAGCATACAAACCCAGCAAGTTTCTTATCATGGCATTTATTTCTACTGTTTCAACATGGAGACAGGTATTCCCAAGTCTTATTCATGAATACTGCACATATAAAGAGCTGTTATCATGCAGCCTTATGTCTAATCTTAAACTGTGACAGTAACAAATCAACCTAGAACCACAGAGGAATTGTACATTGCAGCTGTGGGAACTGGTTGTAATAACTGTGACATCCAGCTCACACACGTAGAAGCTTCCACTCCTGCAGTTATCAACCTGGCAACACTTACCAGAAGAATATTGTTTCAGCTGCTTTAGAGAAAAGATTGTTGCTTTATATCAATATTCTACTTGTCTAGAGAAGTGGTTACCAATACTACTTATCTCCTATGCAGATACTCTTACAGTATATGTGCAAGAACTCCCAGTTTCTAAATTTGCACTTTATTACAAATGGACAGGACTTCAATACGGTTACATATTCAATGCTTAAATTATAAAGAGTGCAATATGTTCAAGCCAAGCAAAGACATCAAATACTTTAAGATGAGAACTTCGAAAGTAACAGGCTATAATCAGTTCACTTACTTGACAACTTTTCCATATTTGGAAAAAATCTGAAATACAGAACAAAATAAAAAAAAATTAACAAGACAATTCCATTTAACTATTATTAAATTGATTGAGATAAACTTTTCTAAGAGATCCATATCAATATTGCATTTACACTCAAAATTGTTGTCACTAAGTTTAGTCTGAGCAATAGGCTCTTGAAAACTTACCCTGTATAGATCGTTGTTTGTCAAAGCAAAGGGTAAATTGGACACATACACTGTGCTTTTGCTTGGTGCCAACCCTCCGCTCATTTTCCTGATGAAAGAAGAAACAGAAATGAATTAAACTGTATTCCAAATGTAAGCATTTTAAAAGGCTCAACAGCTGTAAGACTTTTCACTTTCACCAAATTATTTTTCAAACACAGCTGGCCATGATAAAAAAGCAAGAAAGCACAGCTTTCATTTCCATTTCATCACTTCTACACAAAATCCACGCTTGCCCTTATATTCTTCCCCTTCCCCCGCTCTAAAGCATATTTTTTCCTTTTCCAGTCAATCAGCAACTGGCAAGTTGGGGTACTAAGGCTCTATCTCCATTTATTAAAGAGACAGTCCTCCTGACTAAGCAGTTTTATACCAGCAGGAACCATGGAAATCCCACAGACATTTTCTACCCTAACCTCCTTTAAGTTATGGATGCTGAGTACCCAAAACTATGCCTAGAAATAATGAGACAACTTTAAAAGGTTTTCTACATGCCACGTGGCCAGTGAGATGAAGACATGATTGCCCCCCTCTGCTCTGCTCTTGTGAGGCCACATCTGGAGTCCTGTGCCCAGACTGGGGCTCCCAGCACAAGGATGCAGAGCGGGTACAGAGGAAGGTCAGGAAGATGATCAGAGGGCTGGAGCAGTTCTGCTATGAAGAAAGGCTGCAGGAGCTGGGCTTGTTCTGTCTGGAGAAGAGAAGACTCCAGAGAGATCCCACTAAGGCCTTCCTTTCCTCTTTGAGAGGAGCTTATAAACAGCAGTGAGACCAACTTGTTACACAGGCAGATAGTGATAGGACAAGGAAGAAATTATTTACTTGGAGGGCAGTGAGACACGGGCACACCTGCCCAGAGAAGCTGCAGATGCCCCATCCCTGGAGGCACTGAAGGCCAGGTGGATGGAGCCCTGGGCAATCTGATACAGTCAGCGAGTGGCAACTCTACCCAGGGCACAGGGTTGGAACTGGATGGTCTCATCCAACCCAAGCCATTCTGACTGTCACTTCATCCTGCCTTGCAACTACATACACGTTATCTCATACAGAGCAACGAATGACTGAATTAGCTTTAAAAAGAGCAGACTGTGTTTTTCCTCAAGTTTGGACCTCCCCCAAAATTTTAAGTGGCACCAAAGTCTGTGGAAAGCTTTTTTTTTGCTTCTGATCCAATCAGTAGATAGGATTTGGTCCAAATGAGTAAAATGCAAGATCAGAATGAAAGGCACCAAAGTACACAGGAAAAAAGATTTCCCTGCACAGCCCAATTAATACCTACTTATCCTGTTTCCTGCAGCCTTAGTCTCTCGTCTTGATAGCCCTGATTCCTAGCTGCCTGCTGTACTGAGATCAAGCCGCTTCTATAAGACCAATTCATTTTAAAATGCAGATGAAAGCTGATGAAAGGATGAAAGAAACCGAATAAATCAATATCCATCATGGAACACATACAGCATGTTAAAGGACCTTCTGGGTAGGGAGTTTGATTAAATGAAAGTGTCAGTTGCCAAGAAAGTAACTAATGTCAGACTCTAATCCATCTTCGGTTGTTTTCTAGCATTTCAACATTTAGTAATCGAAGATACAACACTCCTAGCAGAAACCTGTTATCTAACTGTTTTGTTTCTGTTTTCTGACAAGCTTAATGTATCACAACTCATTTAAGCGTCGGTTTCTAACTGATTGAATTTTGAGTTTTTTCCACATTCAGAGACTGCTTTTTGGCACCAATGGAAATGGCAACATAAAGGTTAAGCAAACGAAAACAGAATAAATTTGCAAGAAAGGCCACGCATTGCATCTGGTGTTATGCAGCCTTGATTCATTATCCCAAATTCCTTGCTGCTTGGCATTAGTATCCTTGACAAGCCTAACCAGACCCGGCACCGCACCACACAAATAGATGGCTCCAAGTGCAGCTGAGACAGGCAGCTCAATGCAGAGGACATGGTAAGCACTCCCTCAGTGCTGCATTATGGCGTATCACCAGCACAATATTTTATAACAGCAGAGGTGAACCTCAGGTGGCTGTAGATAGTTTACCCTACCTAAAATGACAGAAGCTGAAGCACCTTATAGCCAGGGATCAAGCAGGATGTGTATTAATGAACAGATGCCAGTGAAAGTAGTGTGACTGGGCACCAGTCAGCTCGCATATCTCACAGCACTGCCGTGCAAGCCTCCAAAAAGAAAGCAATATGTCATATGAAGATTACAACAAGCCTAATTGCTCAGCCAATACAAAATTACTCTCAACACAAGCAAGAAAATCACAGTTTTTAGCTGTACGCTACTTTTTCCAGGTGAAAACTGAAAGTCGCAGAGCACTGGCCAGCTAAGGCTTAGCTTTGTTTCCAGTTCCCCAGGGAATTTAAGTGAATCAGTGTTGTAGATCTGACTGCCTACATAACGGTATCGTTCAGGACTATGGTGCTGGTATTTCAGTCATCTTACCTTCAACACACAACAGTTTTAATAAAACAAGAAGCAACAGTAAGGCTACACTGCCATTCCCATCTTCCAATTGGCAATTTCAAACCTATGACTTTAGGATCTGCAGAGCGGCATCCTGCTCAAAATACTAAGAGCCACTGGGATGGTTTAGAATAACGAGTTTACAAAAAGCTTAAGTATGTTCAAAATGCAGATCTCTTGCTATCTACTGTGAATACAATGGCATAAATGCAATTTTAGATCCAGCTACTACTACAGTTCTTCCCACCCCTATAAACCTTTATAAAAAGATCAACTTTTTTAAAAACAAACCAACAAAAATTACCTCAAAGCCGCTGCTGGGATATGAAGAACAGGTTTTTGTTTTGTTTTCCTATCAATACCCACCAATCACCTTATAGCAGCTTCATATTGTCTTCCACCATGAAGGTAAGTGCAAAAAAAAATAGCCAGTTTTTGTTTGAAGCTAAACTCTCCAGATTATTAACTCTTCCATTACAAGGCTCAGAGTCCTTTTACTTCAGGAACTCTCTAACACCATTAACAGTCCAACACAAGCTCAACATTTTCATTACTTCACAGTTTAATATTAAAAAAAACAACACAAAAATTAAATAGGAAAATCAAAACACACAGCTGAGCATTCTAGTTGCCACAAGACTCACCTGAGAGTCACACATAATCTGGCTTCTATACCCTGCTACAGATCCCCAGCAAATGGAAACATTTTTATCTCTTAATGAATGCTTTTATGTGGCTTCTCCAGTCTTCAAGGTACTACTTGGATCCTTAACTTTAAGGCATCTGCAGGAAGCCATTACATTATCTCCATGGGGTTGAGCAGAACTCCCTTTAATGTAACCGCCTCTCTGCAATATTAATGCTTTCTTCATTTATTATTTTCACATCCTAACTTTTGGGATGGAGATGTCTGTCACCACCACGACTTGTTGAATTCAAACTGTTTGGTCTTTTTCAACAGCACAATGAGACCATTCTTTGATGAGAACCATCTGTCAGTAATTACGCAGTCTCCTGCAAAATACACTGATTAGAGAAGTACGCTTCGCTTTAACCCAAGATAATCGGTGCCATGTCTGTCACTCACGTTGAGAACATCTTTGAGAAGAAAAGATGATTCATTTCACTAACTGGTTTTCCTACACTGTCCCAGGCCAGAATAGAAAAAGAGCATCACCAAAACAGTTCAGATGGCTCTGAAGCATCAAGTGAGGTCTGAATTTACCCATATTTTCATACCTTACCAAAAAAAATTGCAACGTACGCATTAATTTCTTACTTAAACACACAGCATTAAGGTCAGAACTGTGACTTAATGAATTAGACATACAGATGACTTGTGGATAAACCATGCAGTCCAGATGCGCTCACTCAGGCCTAACTTCTACCCCGATGCTTAAAATGCCATGTTTTATTTCTAATTTAATTGCATTAACAGAGCTTAGAGCCACCAGTTCCAGCAGTAAGTTGCCTCAAACTTATACCCAAATCCCAGAACCCTAGAATGGCTTGGGTTGGAAGGGACCTTCCAGACTGCCTCATTTCAACCCCTGTGCCATAGCAGTTACCACCCAGCACCTCAGGCTGCCTCCAGAGACAAGACACCTGCAGCCCCTCTGGGCAGCACATACCAGTGCCTCACCACTTCTCAGGGACAAATTTCCCCCAATATGACCCCTAACGTAATCTCCCCTCATTTAGTTTAAAACTGTTTCCCCTAGTACCACTGTCTGCCCATGTAAAGAGCCGATTTTCCTCCTGTTTACATGTTCCCTTAAGTACTGGGAGGCTGCAACGAGGTGTCCCCGGAGCCTTCTCTTCCCCAGGCTGAGCAAGCCCAGCTCCCTCAACCTTCCTTTCACAGCCCTCTGATCGCCCTCCCGGCCCTCCTTTTCCTCGAGCTGGGTGCCCAGGCCTGGATGTGATACTCCAGGTGGAGCTTCACGCGGGCAGAGCAGAGGGGAACACACAGCTCCCTCGGCCTGCCGGCCACCCCTTTTAGTGCAGCCCGAGATACGACGGCTAAACCGACACCAAGCTGGAGAGCAGCAGTCCGACAAGAAACTTCCACAGCGGGCACCTCCGCCTTCAGCCGTACTCACGCACGCGCGATGTCCCCACGGCTCCCGCAGCCCCGGCCGCCCACAGAGCCCTGCGCAGCGCGCCGCCATTGCCGCCCCACACGTCGCACTCAGTGAGCCCAGCGCGGTCCCCTGCTCCGTACCGCGGCCCACGCACAGCCGCCTCCCCCCCGGCCCCGCGGCAGCCCTACCCGGCCCCGCGGCGCTCAGCGCACGCTGACCCGCATGCTGCGACACAGCGGCCCGCACGGCCCGGCCCGGCCCGACACAGCCGGCTCTTCCGCTGACGCGAGACGACTCGCGCCGAGCTTTGCGAGCGAGCCGGGCGCTTCCGTTAACGCCCGAACGGCGCCGGAAGCGGCGGGAGCTGCGCTGCGGAGCGGGACGCGGCGGAGGTGAGCGCGGTTGGACTGCGGGGCACCGAGGGCGGTGGCGGGGCTGGGCTGGGCTTTACGCGCGGCTTTTCCCCCGTCGGTGGGGCTGCGGTGCAACGCGAGCAGGCGGCACCGCCGGCACGCCGCGCTGGGGAGCGGAGGCAGTGCGGAGCTGCGCTGGGGCCGGGATCCCGGGTACCTCCGGCCCTGGGTGTGGGGAGCGTGCGGACAGAGAGGCTGGGAGGGCGGCTGCTGCTGCTGCTGCTTGGCACGGGTGGTGCCAGCACCCTGCGCGAGTCTGGGAAGCAGGAGGTACAAACCTCACTTTTTAAACTTTATTTTTCAGTCTTAACCCCGCGCGTGGCAGGATATTGTCGTTTTCAGTTCAGTCGTATTGTTCTGACAGGAAGAGCTTTGGGTCTGCGGAGTTATACGAGGTAGCTCTCAGAGGCGGTGCAAACCCACTGCAGGTGCCTTCAGTACTTGTGGTGGTCCTTGTGGGAGTACCCTGCAGGGCTGCCTGACACCCATGTCACCTGTCCGACATCCTTGGAAGTCCTACAATACATCTTGATGCTCAGGTGAACAGTGGGGTTTCCCGTAACTACCTTAGAGTCTTTGCACGAGGTCTGCTCCGAAAGTAATGCCTCCTTTTTATTACATGACACCAGAGGCGAATGTTGGTGATGTGGCAGGAGAGGTTGAACCTTCCTAACAGTGTTCCATTCCATTTTGCTGCCATGCAATAAAAGGCAGCAGAGGGGCAGTCTGACACAATGGTGCCTGATGTGGAAGTGTGGATGAAGCGGGGGTGTGTCATTGAATTTTCTCCATGCAGAAAAGAATTGCGCACAGTGCCATTCGTCAGCGATTACTGAACATTTCTGGAGACCAACCAGTGGCCGTGAGCACGGTGAGGTGCTGCTTTTCAGCGGTGGTGACAGCAACAGTGCGTCTGTTTTTATGAATGCAGCATGCAGGCTCTTGTTAGTTGCTGGCAAAAATGCACAGCTAATCATGGTGACTACATTGCAAAACAGTGTTTTGTAGCCAAGAATTTCCTTCATCAATTAGTGTTGTTGTGTTCTTTGTATCTCTTGTAGTTTCCATGTAAATAAATAAGGGGCATTACTTTTGTAGCAACCCATGTGTTTCAGCACTTGAAATCTGCTCTTTGACAGCCTCTGAGTAGGGTCTTTGCTCTAGATAAGAACTGTGATGCAACATGTTGTGATTAGTTCTTCTATCTAGTTATTCGGGACTAAAGGAGAGCAAACAATCTGTAGGAAGGATACAAAGAGATTTGGAATTGCTGAGTAGAGTTGGAGGTATTAATTCCTCTTGCTGAAATACTCAATTCATTTCATTCTTGGGACTCCCTCCGATCTGAGAGAGATGCCCTCCGAACCGAGAAAGACCCTTCAATCCAAACTCGACAGTCTTCAGTCTCAATGAGACGCCTGCTGGTCCGAGAGGGACATCTTCAAGTCTGAGCAGGACGTACTCTGAACTGAGTGAGATGCTGTAATCGGGTTATCTAGATTTACCCGTGATAGAGGCTGCTGCCCCTAGAAGGGGGGAAATGAACAAAAACAATGGCAGCAATCTAAGGAAAGAACTTATTTTACTAAATACGAATAATATTGGAATACAAGGTGACACAATATGATACAATATAACTACAACTACTATATCAAACAAGGCAGAGAAAAAGAAAGAGAGAAAAAGAGTCCCCGAGAACCGGGGGCCTACTGCGATCTCTAGGCGACAGGCTGGAACGTTGCTGATAGAGGGAGACAGCAGGGATGGAGCGCTCCAAAGCGATAGACAGAGCGAAAGGAAAGACGTTCCAGCCTGGGAGCGAGATTATATATGTGTCCTCCTCCTCTGGTGATTCGTCTCTGGCCGCGTTGTCCCCTGGGATATGTAGTTTCCTCCAAGAGCTGAGTACTCGGGATGCTGCCATTCCACAGATCTGGACCATGAACCTTCCACACTTCCGCATACCCTCTGTTACATTTCCACATACCCTCTGTTACTCTTCCACATACCCTCTGTTACACTTCCACATACCACCAAAACAGTTTACCACTATTTGTACCCTCAGTTAATGATTCATACCGCACATGATGTCATGATGTAGAATATTGACAGCACAAAACCATGACAGATGCCTTCCAGCATGACAAATGCAGTCTCCAAACTGAACTAAACAGAATTCAGTCTCATCAAAGCCACGCTTGAATCTGAACTAAATATCCTCATAACTGAACAAGGCAGACTCCAAGCCAAGCTGGAGAGTCAGAGCATCGGAACTGACCAACGTGATCAACCATAGGAGGCACCAGAATCTATGTCAGTTGCATCTGTAAGTGGACGGAAAATGAAATGAATCTTGATTCAGAACAGAAGAAAGAGGAGAAAGTAGAGGAAGCAGTCACTGTAAGAGAAGAGGAGGAAAGAGATCCAGAGAGGAGTGGCTCCAAGATCCAGGTGAAGTGGCCCCGAGTCCAGGGGAGGGGACCTCAATAAGTTAATGGTCACCAACTTCCAGGAGGGTAACAAGAAGTCCTGAAGGAGTAAGAGGCGAGCAAGACATCATTACCATTACTGATCAATCTCTGAAAATGAATGAAGTTCAAGGTCAGATAAAAGACTTTTCATGCCACCCAAGTGAGCCTATTGTCACCTGGTTACTTGGATGTTGGGACAATAGGGCCAACAGTGTGTGGCTAAATAGTAGAGAAGCTTGCCAACTGGGTGGCATTGCTAGGGACTCAGCCTTTGACAGAGGTATCAGTACATGCTGGAACCAAGCCTTCACCCTCTGGAAGCGGAAGTTGTTAGCCATAAAAGAAAGATACTCCTTCAAAGACAATCTGATGCCTGAGAAAAGAAATTGACTGATATAGAGAAAGGCATCCATTATCTGAGGGAATATGCTGTAGTGGAAATGTTACATAACCCCAGTTTCATTCCTAGCAAGCCAGACCAAGAGCATGATCCTGGGAGAGTCAGGTGTACACCAGATATGTGGTGTATTTTCACAAGGACTGCACACGAAAGGTATGCCAGTACATTTGCAGCAATGTATGGCAAAGGGGAAAGAAGACCCCTTATAAACAAACTGATTAATAAACTTCAAGACTTTGAGGTACATTTAAGCCCTCTACGAGCTTGTGTTGCAGCCATTGCAAAAGTAGCTGAGAAACTGGACAGAACAGAGAGCAATCAAGAAGATATAATAGACAAACTGCCTACCATGCATAAAGCTGATGGATCCATGGTGGTACCAGATATATCTGATGGGGACCAGGATTCCCAAAACAGCCTAATGGAGGGGCTGATCAACTTGGTTTCCTCCCAACCTGCATCATCTAACACGTCAGCTATCAAAAGAAGACGTCCTTCTGCTCCTGCAAGTGACAACAGTAAGACTATGTCGTGTTTTGCCTTATGGCATTACCTATGTGACCACGGAGAAGATATAAAGAAGTAGTGTAAAAACCCACTCAAGCACAGGTAAAAGAATTAAGACAGATCAGCCACCAAGGTAAACTTCTCCAAAAAGATGATTGCTCCAGTTGCTGCTGGACACAGCAATAGCTGTAAGACCAATAGAGGTAACAAAGAGAGGGGCCCTGCCCCCCTGTGTTGATTCGATGGCCTGGCACATCAGAACCACGGAAATACAAGGCCCTGATGGACACTGGTGCACAGTGCGCTCTGATGCCCTCAAGTCTCCTAGGGACAAAATCAATTTATATTCATGGGGTGACTGGGGGTTCCCAGGAGCTGACTGTGTTGGAGGCCGAAATAAGCCTCACTGGTAAAGACTGGCAGAAACATTATATTGTGACTGGTCCCTGTATACTTGGTATTGATTACCTCAGAATGGGATATTTCAGAGATCCCAAAGGGTACTGATGGGCTTTTGGAATAGCTGCTGTATATATATAAGGTATTAAGCAGCTGTCAGTTTTGCCTGGCCTATCAGAATTTCTGTCTGTTGTGGGGTTGCTGCAAGTAAAAGAACAGCAGGAACCAATTGCTACAAAGATGGTGCACAGATGGCAGTACTGCACCAATGGGGATTCCTTGCTCCTCATTCATGAGTTGATCTGTCAACGAGAGAATCAGGGAGTGATAAGCAAAACTCACTCACCTTTTAACAGCCTCATATGGCTTGTGTGTAAAGCCAGTGGAGAATGGAGGCTGGCAGTAGACTGCTGTGGCCTGAATGAGGTCACACCCCCACTGAGTGCTGCTGTGCCGGACATGTTAGAACGCCAGTACAAGCTGGAGTTAAAAGCAGCCACATGGTATGTCACCACTGGCATTGCTAGTGCTTTCTTTTCCATTCCTTTAACGTCGGAATGTAGGCCACAGATTGCTTTCACCTGGAGGGGTATTCAGAATACCTGGAATCGTTTGCCCCAGGGGTGGAAGCACAGCCCAACCATTTGCAATTGATTGATCCAATCTGCATTGGAACAGGGTGGTGCTCCTGAGCACTTACAGTACTTTAATGACATTACTGTGTGGGGCAACACAGCAAGGGAAGTTTTTAAGAAAGGAGAGCAAATAATGCAGATCCTTCTGCATGCTGGTTTTGCTATTAAACGAAGCAAAGTGAAAGGACCTGCCCAAGAGATTCGGTTCCTAGGTATAAAGTGGCAAGATGGATGTTGTCACATCCCGATAGATGTGATCAAGAAAATCACTGCCATGTCTGCCCACTAATATGAAGGAGACACAGTCTTTTCTGGAAAAGTGGGCTTTTGGAGAATGCGTGTTCCATACTACAGCCTCATTGTAAGCCCTCTTCATCAGGTGATGTGGAAGAAGAATGATTT
The DNA here is from genome assembly GCF_039878825.1 of Excalfactoria chinensis. Taxonomy (NCBI): domain Eukaryota; kingdom Metazoa; phylum Chordata; class Aves; order Galliformes; family Phasianidae; genus Excalfactoria; species Excalfactoria chinensis. The sequence goes on from NC_092825.1 coordinate 27,924,109, forward strand.
TATGTAGGGTCCTGAGCAGCAGCAGGCTCTTGAGTAGGTTAAACAGGAGATAGCCTGTGCTGTGGCCCTGGGGCCAGTACTGGTGGGGCAGGATGCAAAGAACATCCTCTACACTGCTGCTGGAGAGAAAGGTCCCACTTGGAGTTTGTGGCAAAGAGCTTCAGGAGAGACCTGAGGCCGATTCCTGGGATTCTGCAGTTGAGCGTACAAAGGGTCCGAAGAGTGCTACACTCCAACTGAGAAGGAGATCTTAGCTGTGTATGAGGGGGTTCGGGTTGTGTACTGAAACACAGCTCCTTCTGGCACCTCGACTGCCAGTGCTGAACTGGATGTTCAAAGGAAAAGTTCCCTCCACCCATCATGCTACTGATGCTGCTTGGAGTAAGTGGATTGTGCTGATTATGGAACGAGCTCAGATGGGGAACCTCAGTCGTCCAGGGATCCTAGAGGTGATCATGGACTGGCTTGAAGGCAAAAAGTTTGGAACATTACCAGCAGAAGAAGTATCACTTGCTAAAGAGGCCCCACCATACAATGAACTACTAGAAAATGAGAAGAAGTATACCCTGTTCATGGATGGATCATGTCATACTGTGGGGAAGCATCACAGATGGAAAGCTGCTGTGTGGAGCCCCACATGGAAAGCTGTAGAGGCTACTGAAGGTACTCAGGAGAATCAAGTCAGTTCTCAGAGGTAAAGGCTGTCCAGCTGGCCTTAGATATTGCAGAATGGGAGAGGTAGCCAGTGCTTTATACTGACTCATGGATGGTGGCAAATGCCTTGTGGGGGGTGGTTACAGCAGTTGGAACAAAATAACTGGCAAAGAAATGGTAAACCTATTTGGGCTGCTGAACTGTGGAAAGACATTGTTGCCTGAATAAAGGATGTGGTTGTAAAGGTGCGCCATGTAGATGCTCATGTGCCTAAGATTCGGGCTATTGAGCAATAGCAAAACAACCATCAGGTAGACCAAGCTGCCAGAATTAGGGTGGCTCAAATAGACTTGGACTGGCAACAGAAGAATGAATTATTTCTAGTTCGGTGGGCCCATGAGACTTTGGGCTATCAAGGAGGAGATGCAACATACAAATGAGCTAGAGACCGAGGGGTGGACTTAACTATGGATGCTATTGCTCAGGTTATTCATGACTGTGACACATGTGCCATAATTAAACAAGCCGTGAGGATGAAACCTCTTTGGGGGGAAGGGCGATGGCAAAAATATAAATGTGGGATTGATTATATCACCTTGCCACGATCTCACAGTGGTGTTATGTGCTTACCATGGTGGAGGTAACCACTGGGTGGCTGGAAACATACACAGTACCCCATGCTACCGCCCGAAACACCATATTGGGTCTTGAGAAATAAGTCCTGTGGTGACATGGCACCCCAGAAATAATTGAGTCTGATAACTGGACTCATTTCAAAAATTCTCTTGTAAATACTTGGCCAAAGATCATGGCATTGAGTGGATTTATCATATCCCCTATCATGCACCAGCTTCTGGTAAAACTGAACGATACAATGGGTTGTTAAAAACCATGTTGAAAGCAATGGGTGGCAGAACATTTAAGCATGGAGGAAGCATTTGGCAGAAGTCACCTGGTTGGTCAACACCCGAAGATCTATCAGTTGCGATGGTCCTGCCAGCTCCCTACTTACTGTCAAGGGAGATAAGGTCCTTGTAGTACATGTAAAGAACATGTTGGGAAAAGCAGTTTGGGTCTTTCCAGCTTCTGGGAAGGGAACTTTGTGGAACTGTTTTTGTCCAAGAACCTGGATCCACTTGGTGGGTGATGCAGAAAAATGAAGATATTCAGTGTGTACCACAAGGGAATTTGATGTTAGGGGAGTACAGTCAGTAATTGCACGTATATGCATATAGTGTGTGTGCACATGTGTTTAATTCTAGTTATGGTTTATTTGTATATAGTAAGCATGATGTAGAATAAGGGGTGGAATGTCATGGTTTTATGATTTTTGGTTACTGGTATTCCACATCATAACATCATGTAGTGCATTGGGAGTTAAAGTGTCAATGCTCCAGTTCCGGGTTCCTGTCCAGAAGAGAAGAACTACATTCCCCAGAGGGCTCTGCAGTCAGAGAGGAGATAGAATTCCTTTCAAGGTCACCTGATGGTTCTCTACTCCTTTGCCTCTCCTTACTGCTGCCAGTCCCAACTGAGTGCATCACTTCAGTGTTAGTGTAAGAACCAATAGCTGTCTGCTAGGAAATTGGCATGAGAAGACCAGAGTCTTCAGCATCTTTCTTACTTATACAGGATCATGTTGGTTTTTCTTCTTGTTGTTATTGTTTGTTTGTGGTTTTTTTTTTTGAGTTCCAAAACACAGGAGGGACAAAATTAGCCCATGTTTGTCAACTGTCAGGGTTTGTCATAGTAACAGTACAAAGTCAGATATGTTCCAGTAGCAGCAAGAACAGTACAGCTGCCTTGCCTCTGGATTTAGAACACAGTCTTGCTCTGTTCACATATGGCAAGATGTAGCCATCTGGGCTAGAAAGCTGCATGTTTTTGGAGTAGCATATTCTGTGATAGCATACAGTGAAGTATTACAAACCCTGGTGAGGTTGATATTTCTAGCAGTGATTAAAATCAATGTCTCAAGCAAGTGTAAACAGACAAGAACGGTGTGCAAAATATTGCAGAGTAATGGAGTGTTCTCACAAACATCAGTTTTTTTTTAGCTTGTTAATGTTCCTTAGTAAGAAAAGAAAAATTAACTGTTGATTGATGAAGAAAACTCACTTGTGTAGGAGTCAGACGTTTAAGTGATCTGTGTAATCTTCATGATGAAGAAAACCTTTTAGTATTAGCTCTGCTATAGCAGTGCATACCAAGATGCAGCCCTATGATAAGTGGAGCCAAGCCAACCTTGGCAGCAGGCCACCACAAAGCAGCTTGTGCTGAATCCATACAATGGCTTCTGTGCATGCTGAGGTAGCAGCATTTGAGAAAATAAAGAACTTGCTTTAGCAAAAACAGTCACCTTTGACCAAGAACAAGGAAAAAATGTTTTAAATTAATATTGCGGGTCATTACATATCATGATAGTGAAGAAATATCAACTATCTTTGGTGTATATGCTAATAGAAGATAGTGTCAGTGACAGTGAAGGTAAGGTATGAAACAAAAGTAGGTATTTATTTTGAATCTTTGTTTTGAAACAGGATTGTACTGAGAGAACAGGCAATGTAGCACAGAAAGCTTGTTAATGGAATCCTCTCCAATTACTTTTAAATGTTTTGGCACTTTATCAGTATTACTAAAGCTGTGTTCTGATTAGGTCACAGTGCTTAATAAAGTTTTACTATAGAAACAGATGAGATGTGTTCAAAATGCAGAGAAATGTGCTTTTCTCCCTTTAAATATATGTCTCTGTGTATATCTATATCTATATATTCTTCTTTCGAGAAGCATCCTCACTTTCATTGGTTGCAGCTAAAAACTGTCCATTTAGTCTAATGTATAAAAGTTTTTTTTTCCCTTTTTTTTCTTGCCAGTGTTTTAAACAACATACTTGAAAACTGATTGTCTGATTGTCACCATTTTCTTTCTAATTGCAAAATCTTCTCACTTTTTCCATCCCCCTTTGCCTTTCCGTTCTTTCTTCTTGTCTGATAAACTGTCTATTTATTTTTCCCTCAGTCTGTTGGTGTTTGTCATAGTATGTTCTACCTTTTTTCCATTTTTGCAGAGTCCAAATACTAATAATTCTTGCAAGTTTCAGTATTTTTCTAAAACAGTGATAGAAATGGAAGTGTTCTTCTGGGCTGTGCTGTCTCATAATGTGTAATGGACATTTATGTGAATGTGGGTGACTGCTACGTGGAAAAAGGTCTTAATTGGAAAACAAGGTCTGGGTGTTACTATTATTATTGTTTCAGAAAACATTATACCTTTATTTTTTTTCATATAAAGGTTCTGTGTATTCTGAATTCAACTGACATTCATATTCTTTCTGAACTGAGTGTCGCAAATTACCTTGTACTAATCCAGACAGATTAAGAGAGATGGGCAGCAAAGGGATTTAGATTTTAAATGTCTGGTTTACTTACAAAAGAAATTAATTTTTGAATTCATATGCACTTTTCACTAATTTCAGTTGCCTTTGTTTTTGTTTTTGTTTTTTTTCAAGGTAATTAAATGGGTCTTCAGAGGCAAAGTCTCTAAGACTATCAGAAAAGTGAGTATGTGAGTGATTGTTGTTTTTCTTAAGAGTATATGGCTGACTTGGTGCTACCCCTGAATACAGCTGATAAACCCCTTATCTTGTTGATTCTTGACAACTTGGATAATGGTCATTTTTATATAGCCTCATAAATCTATCTCCAACTATCTACTTGCAGAAAGGAAAAATAGCTAATGTTAATCTCTCCTGAATATGTCCTGCTATTTCTTCTTCCTGTGGATTATTGTTCTTAATAGCTAGAACCCATTGTGAAAGGAGACTTTGAGAAATGTAATTCTAGCAATTTCGTAACTGTTTTGCCTATGTAATCATCAGAAAGATTTCGGCTCCTTGAATTTGTGTTGTCTAGTACAGCATGGCTAGAATCATTCATGGCGTTAGCTTATTTTCACCTTTTATTAATTGATTAATTTTGACTTTGAAAGTCACCGCTTTGTTGAAAGAGGAATCTCCAGCATCTGCTGGCTCACAGTTTGAAACAAAAAATCTTCATGTGAAGAATGCATTCAATTTATATATTCAGAACAGAGCTTTGTGTTAACTGACTAATGTGGTGTGCCTTATCCTGTTTCCAGAAGGCCAAGCTGATGAAATCAAAGTTTTATACGAGAAAGTATGAACTCTTCAATCTAATAAAGATGAGTTAAATTCATTAAAAAAAAAAAAAAAAAAAGTTTCTTTAAAAAACAGCAATAAGGAAACTGCTGTCAGGATTTTGTGTGTGTTTATATCTACAATGGATAGTAGAGTACATACAAATGTCACTAGGACTGTTTATAATATCTGTATATCCTGGATTTATTCTGATTATACTGCACTAATTTCCAGTTCTTACACGTAGTGTCAGTTACTTTTTAATAGTGCATGTCAGAACTCTGTATCAGCTTTAGTATGAGTTTGCCATAGATCTCAGCTTTATTTAAAACCATTTTCAGGCTGTGTGTAAACTATCACTGCTCCAGCTTATTTTTTGTGATGGAGAATGCAAATGTTTTTTTCATGGCTACAAATTCCTGACTATTTTAGACTGTATCTGTCAACACTAACTGGAAGTTTATGTTGGTTGTTGGTACTGAAGAAGTTTTGAACAACACTGTTATCAGAATTTGATTTCTAGTAGTTTTTTCTGCCTTAAGTTACTTACTCTTTAATTAGTTTATGTAACTTGACAGATTTATAAGGACCTCATTTAAAACAAAAACAGTGTACAGAGCTTACTCATGATATATTACCTTGGGAGAAGCCAAAGAACCTTTATTTTTATGCTTAGTATCCTCTCATCTATTCATAACAAGTCTGGTTTTGACTCAGTGTTTTTTTTATTGTCGTCAGTGGCATATCGGAGAGATGAAATGTGGTCTGAAGGACGATATGACTATGAAAGACTTCCCAGAGAACGCCTTCCTCCAAGGATTCATCCTGATGTATGTCTGTACTTTGTTTCTTCAGCATTATACCACTATACTACACCCTCATACTGTGGTCTGTACCACAAGAGCAGGATTTTTTTCAGTTCTGAAGTTCCTGTTAAACCTTTACATCATGGTTATCTAACCTTTTGCCTTGCCTGGTACATGCTTAGTGAAGAAGAATTGTCTTGGGCTTTATATAAAATATATAATGTAATAGTTAATGTTTAAGGTTTTCTATAATAAAAATACATTATATGCATATTATATTATATATATATTTATATCACAGAACAAAGAATCGCCAAGGATGGAAAAGACCTGAAAGATCCGATCATTTACCTATTACCAATAACTCCCACTAAACCATGTCCCTCAACACAACATTCAAATGCTCCTTGAACACCCCCGGGGTCGGTGACTCCACCACTTCCCTGGCAGTCCATTCCAGTGCCTGACCACCCTTTCTGAGAAGTAATGATTCCTAATATATTTCCTAACGTCCAGCCTGAATCTCCCCTGCTGCAGCTTGAAGCCATTCCCTTTAGTCCTATGACTAAAGTCATACTCCACCATTAGTCCACTAATGACATGAGAGAAGAGGCCAATCCCCAGCTCACTACAACCTCCCTTCAGGAAGTCATAGAGAGCATATATAATATATATATAATTTTTAGGAAGACAACAAAAATATAAAACTGGTGCATTACTGGACTTTGTTTTTTGTGAAACTAATGCATCAGTGTCTGGTTCGATGGCAGTGGTTGCAGTTCTTAGTGAGCTCTCAAGGTGCTCATCAGACATTATGGTTCTAATTTTTTCAGCTGTTCATCCTTGAAAATAGTTGTTCACAAATGAACATGCTGCCAAAAAGTGAAGATGTGAATAAGGTGTGATTGTGAAGTGAGGGATACCTTTCTCTGATAAGATACATCTTAGGAAAGTCTGGTACAATGAGGCATGATGATGTTTTTCTTTGAGTTGTACATCTGATTGCAACTCTATCCCTTCCATTTGAAAATTCACAGGTAGTGTATTTATGTTGGCTGAAAATGAAGTACCAAATATTAAAAAAATAAGTGTCAGAAATCTTGAAATCCATTCTCAGTTTCCTTAATCAAAATACAGGGCACAGCTGCTTGTTTTTCACTGTTTACAGGACTGTGTTTAGCCATTGTATGAAAATGCATAAAATTATTTGCCATAACTTGAGCTTGCTATAATTTGTTGCATTTTGAATGCTGTTATGATTTGAAATGCAGCACAAATAGTTGATTTTGATCTCAAAAGATGTGTATTTAATTCATTTAAATGAGCAGGCAGTTCCACCCTGAATGCTAAATCTGTAGCCATTTTGCATTTCTATTTTCTGGCACCAATTTTCCTTCTAACTCCATAAATGACTTGATTTTATTTTATGAATTGTTACAACTTTTAGTATTTTAGCCCAACTTACCAACCTTGTTTCAGAAAACAAGGAAAAAAAGAAACCAGTGTCCCCATAATTGACATCAATACTTTTAAGGCGGTCCTGGAACTGGTGATGAGTCAGTGCCTTGGACTATGTGAAGTTCACAGCTTTGATGACATGTCATCACATGTTATAATGGGTTTCATTTTGAGTGAGTGTGTGTGGTGAGCACAAGAGCTGGAGTTAGCAATACATTGTGCCCTCCCCAGTATCCTGTTGTTGCCTATGCAGTTTGCAACTGACTATTGAAACGTTGCTAAAAATCACACGGTCATGTGAAAAGTTTATGATCCTGTGGGGCTGCGTTATTAACTGTCCAGGGTTGCATGCAAGCAGGACACGCCTGCTTTACATCTTCCTCTTTGTCTTAGTTTAAGCTGGGACAGTATTGTTTTCTTCAGAGTGTCAGGCATGATGCAGCGCTTTAGTGCTAGAAGAAAAACAAAGCTGATAATGCTCCGATCTATATAGGTGCCCGTTAAGTCAAGGCCATTCAGTGAAGCCTGGTCTAGTATTAAACATGGAGATTGGTGGCCCTTCCTGTGAGAGGGGGTTGGAGATTCATGATCCTTGAGGTCCCTCCCAACCCAGGCCATTCTGTGATTCTGTGTGAAGGGCCCAAGGAGCTGGGAGGAGCAGAATTAGGACAGCTGACTGGCTGATGGGATTTTTCAGTGTAATTAAACATGTTTCTTGTTTTGTTTTCTTTTGTTTTAAACAATTAGTGGAGAATCAGAGGTCCCTCTGTATTGTTTTTTCCTCAGGAACGTTCCTTTATGTTCATATGTTTCAAGCCACTTCAGAGGTGGTAAAAAGACTATTTTCAGTATCGTTCTTGTCACCAGTGCAGTTTTCTATTATGATACATACTAACATACTTTCTGGGTTATCTGTCATGTTTTCAGCTTGTTTTCTAGGAGCATTCTGTTGTATTTACATAGTCTTTTTGATCAATTAGTGCACTAGGGGTTTGCTACTCTGTGATGGTTTTAATGCTTTTAATAGACTACATGACAACATATGTAGTTTTTCAGCAAGCTGGAAGCCTTGTTTTGTTTGCTTATGCTGGTTAATCAGTTGCATCTCCATTGTATGTATGAGCAGTGAAATACAAAAGCCAGAATGTGTCTTCACACTTTGTATGCTTGCTTTTTTCTTATTAATTCATATTCGACTTGACTAATGCATAGCTAATTGCTAACTATTCTTGAATTTTTCTAATCTTTCAGACTCTACAGGGTCCAAATTATGATGTATATACTATGGAATTTTACTTTTAATACAAAGATAAGATGTGTTCTCTTGCTTACGTGGTGATGTTTTTGTAGAAGGGGGCTTGAAGAGTTGGCCTTTATGAGCAGGGACCAAGAGCTGCCCCATAGCATGTCAGGCAAAGTAAGATCTCAGTCATTTTCTTGTTGTAAGATAGAGAAAAAGCTCCTTCTCATACAGATCTGCTGGTTCAAGAGAACTAGCAGGCAGTTTCTGTCCATGCAAGCCTATGCCATTTCATCTATGTTTGCATGTGGAGGTCTGACCTAATTCTTGCTAGGCAAGCAAAGCAAAATTACGTTATTATTCTTCAGCCATATGAAAACTCTTAGTATTTGCTCATGGGTTAGATATTGGAACTGGGGTGTGCCGCTGGTAAGGAAAGAAGTCTCACTTGTTTGAGAGAGGAAGAGATTGTCCTAATCCAAAGCTGGATGTTAATTATGCAAGTTTGGATTGCTGTAGGAACACATGCTTTCAGAGTCTGATTAACAGCAAAAAGTTAGGAGCACATTACAAAATCAAGGAACAA